>NC_053492.1:238069386-238376886 GCF_905171775.1 Rana temporaria
TGTTTCCTATCATGTGGTGTCAGGGGATCGCTGATCTGTTACTTGTCTCCCAAAACTTTCCATTTCTTTGCATGGTGATCTAATGTTACAGTTTGTTCCCTTAAAAAGCAAAAGGGAGTTTTTGTTTTGTTTTGTTTTTTGCTACATGCAGCCCTCCTAAAGCTGAACTCCACAAAATACACAGATGAAATGCATTTAGAGGAGCTGTTTTACCTGCAAAAGGATTTGCATTTCTGTCTATCCAGCTCTTCCATGCAGCACGGCCCTGTCTGGCAGGGCAGGAGACCAAATTTCTTTCTCTGCTGAAAACAAGCAACGCTTTGCAGTTAAAAATACAGATAGCATATGGTAATGCATTGGTTTAGGTAAATGGATTTTATCCTTCATTATTTCTTTTTAATATACTGTTATTTAATTTCATACGTGACAGCAAACAAAACAGGGTATCCTCAATCATCACAGAGGGGTTGATTTACTACCCTGTTTCCCCAAAAATAAGCCCTACCCCGTAAATAAGACCTAACGTTATTTTTGGGGATGGCTGCAATAAAAGCCCTGCCCCGAAAATAAGCCCTAGTTAAAGTCGTCGTAAAAACATGTAATCTGATTGGTAAAAAGATTATATAATGTGCAGTGTGTCTCCTTTTCTAACTTTGTTTTGGAAAATACCTTACTTACAGCGCCACTGGGCGCTCACGTGACCGGCTGGAGATCGTCTCCTTTCCGACGTCAGTGGAGAAGAAGAGATACGGCGGGTCACTCTGCTGGCTATCATGGTTTAAAGGATCAGGAAATATTTTTTTCTTTTTGGGGTTACAACCACTCTAAGATCGTCATGATGACATGACTGTATTTGAATAAATGTAGATTATTGTACATACTGTAAATAAATAAGACATCCCCTGAGAATAAGCCCTAGTGTGATTTTTTTTTTTGTGGCCAAAATTAATATAAGACCTGGTCTTATTTTCGGGGAAACACGGTAAGAAAAATGGGAAGTAATGGTCGCTCTGCATTTAGTGACAGTCACATTGGCTTGGTGGTGTGCACTGATGTTTACAAAGCACTCAGGTTATGAGTTCAAATCCCAGTCAACCTACCACCCACCTAAAGTAGCTGTGTTGATTTTTCCAGTGCACAAGGAAATACAAAATAATAATATATAAACTAACACCTTGCATGTCAACTAGTGTGTGATTTTTGGAATTTCACACCATAGTATTATTGAATACTTACATACCATTGCATGCATTTGAAGAGTTAATATTATGAAATCAACCAACCTAACATGGTTTTGGCTATTAGGCTTTTGCTGCCGAGTACAATGCAAGCTTTCAGTAGGTGATACCATGTGTTTGATTTGAACCCAAGGCAGGAGTGCAGATCACTAGGCTACCGAGTTGAGCACATAGAAACTACATTTACTAATGTTTGATTCTTTTAATTCTATACAATAATGTTTTGCATTTGAGGCATTAATATTATGGAAACATCTGTGCCCATGCTGATGTGGCATTGTCTAATAGGCATTTGCCTATTGCAGGGAGAAAAAACTTCTAGCGAAGATGTTGAATGCCATTAAAGTCTATGGGACACAAACATGAAAAATCCAAAGTCCTAATTTTAAAGGCTTATATGCAAGTTATTGCCAAAAAAGGTGTATGGGGACCTGGGTACTGCCCTAGGGAACAAAACGTTTTTAAAATAATCTTTTTTATAAGAGCAGGGATTATAATGATGCTCAAAGTGAAACAATAAAAATGAAATATTCCTTTAAATATCGTGTCTGGGGGATCCCCTTGGTCTACCTGTAAAGTGGCACATCTGTGCGATGTCTAGATCATGCAATAATGACATTTCTAAAGGAAAACATTTCATTTAAACTTTCTCGTGGCTGTAATGTATTGCTGGCTCCCTGTAATATAGATGAAAAAAATATATATAAAAAAAAATTACGTAGGGTCTCCCCTATCCCCAGTCCATACCAGGCCCTGTAGATGTCCTTGAGGACAAAACGCGTAGGGTTAGGTTCATCACTCCTCGTATTACTGTTTTTTTATATGTGATCACTTTTATCATTAATGTTTGTTGGTTTTAATAGACCTACCCATTGTTTTGACCTACTCTATTGGAGCCTCGCTCTCCTTTTTTCCATATACTGTTGTGAGATTTAAGTCTGAGAGGGGTTCTTCATTCCACCGGCTGCTTTGGAATCGTCGGAGTACCACAAGGTCCTTTGGAGTGTCCACTGGAGATCCTGGGTTAGAGCTACATTTTATTCACATTTTAAGGGGAACTCCACGTCAAAATATATATATATATTTTTTTAAAAATGAGTGTGAGGTCCCCAAAATCCATATCAGACCCTTATCCGAGCATGCAGCCTGGCAGGTCAGAATGGGGGGGGGAGCGAGCACCCCCCTCCTGAATCATAGCAAGCCACATTCCCTCAACATGGGGGTAGGTGGGTGCTTTGGGGCAGGGGGGCTATGCACCCCCCACCCCAAAGCACCTTGTCCCCACCTTGTCCCCATGTTGGTGAGTTTATGCACGGCTGCATGCAAATTTGAGTTTATCTCCAATTAAAATTTTCTCTAAAGCTTAAAGGGTTAGTTCACTTTTGTAATAAAATGTCCCATGCAGTCAAGATTGTTTTGGTATGGAGTAAGGCAGGGGTGCCCAACCTTTTGAAGAGCGGGGGCCACTTAAGCAACTTGGTAACCAGTCGCGGGCCACAATGAGCGGATTGGACGGATGACAAGTCACGGCTACTCTATAGGCCCTCCGATCCATCCAGATGGAAGGGGGCAAATGTTTTTCGGATGGAGGTATGCAGGCATAAACAGACGTCTGTCGCTCTGTAGAGGTGAATTGAGGGTCCTATTTGGTCAGGCTGATCGTGTGAAAAGGTCCTAAGACTGCTTTCATACTGATGTGTTGTGGTTTACCCATACCGCGAGTGCAGCTATGTCTATCCTGCGAGTTAGCTGAACTTTGCTATAGACTCCGCCTGTGGCAAAAGCCGGCGAGGTAGAGGAAGCATTGGCTTATGGGGCTCTGCTCCGCAGCCGCTTTCTTCCTCTACCACCAGCTTCCTATCACAACACTGATGCTGTGGTATGGTGGGTCGGCAACCTGCGATCTTTGCTTGTCAACCCGCCATTCCAGAGCAGGAGGTCGCGGGCCACATCAGAGAGCTCCGCGGGCCACATGTGGCCCCTGGGCCACTGGTTGGCCACACCTGGAGTAAGGAGTCAAATCGTCGAATATCTCAAATTCTTTGTCAGGGAGATCTTCCACTGCTATCAAATTTGATTTCTATACAGCAGCAATCAATTCAACACTGGCTAGAATTTCGGCAATTATCGTCTTTTCTTCCTTCCTTCCCTTCCCTTCCATGGATGTGTTTAATAGAGAGCCAGATACTGTTGAGTCTCTTCTGTTACAAGAAACTGTACCAGAACACATTTTGTCTACAGTGTATAGGGTTCTTATTTTTATGTCTCTATGTCTCCCGGAGTTTACAAATAAGTGGAATATGGACTTGAGTGTCCAAATTAAATCAGAGGAATGGGAAAAAGCGTTTATCCTTACAAATAGTGGGCCAAATTCAGGTACAAATACGTTACGTTGCGGCGGTGTAACGTATGCCATTTACGTTACACCGCCGCAGGTTTACAGCGTAAGTGCCTGATTCACAAAGCTCTTACCTGTAAACTTGCGGCGGTGTAACGTAAATCCGCTCGGCGCAAGCCCGCTTAATTCAAATGGGGCGGGCATCATTTAAATTAGGCGCGTTCCCGCGCCGAACGTACTGCGCATGCTCCATCCGGCAAATTACCCGACGTGCATTGCGCTAAATGACGTCGCAAGGACGTCATTGGTTTCGACATTAGCGTAAATGGCGTCCAGCGCCATTCACGGACGACTTACGCAAACGACGTGAATTTTAAAATTTCGACGCGGGAACGACGGCCATACTTAACATTGGCTAGGCCACCTAGAGGGCAGCCTTAGTTTTACGTGGCGTATCTCGACGGAAACAACGTAAATTTAGAGTGAAGGGTAAAGCGTACGTTCGTGAATCGCCGTAAGTAGTCATTTGCATATTCTACGACGACCGCAATGGAATGGCCACCTAGCGGCCGGCCTAGAATTGCATCCTAAGATCCAACGGTGTAAGTCAATTACACCTGTCGGATCTTAGGGCTATCTATGCGTAACTGATTCTATGAATCAGCCGCATAGTTACGACAGGCGGATCACAGAGATACAACGGCGTATCAGAAGATACGCCATCGTATCTCTTTTGTGAATCTGGCCCAGTATGTCGTTAGCAACTAAGGCACATGAGACAAATTTCAAGCTTCTCTCTCGTTGGTATAGATGCCCATTGTTGCTCCACCGGATTCATCCAAATGTCTCAGACCTGTGTTGGTCCTGCCATTCTGCCAAAGGTTCACTATTGCATATTTGGTGGGAATGTCCTGTATAATTTTTGGGATATGATACTCCAGCTTCATACTCGTGCAACTGAGGTAACTATTACCAACACGCCACAAATTACTTTGCTATCCATCCTACCAGGCTCATATAAAAGCATTAAAAAAGTCCTTTTGAGACACTGGTTGACAGCTGCAAGAGTGGTTATACCACGCCATTGGCAGTCGGTGTATGCTACATTGTTGATTGAGTGGGTTTCAAAGATGGATCATAGTAAAAGGATATAGATTCTTCTGTCGCAAGAATTGGACACTTATGAACATAACATGTTGCCAAATTTGTCTCCCTTGGAAGATACTAAGGGAATCCCTTGAACTACGGAATCTGTATATAGGTTGGAGGTAGGACATGAAACTGGTTCAGAGTTGGGTTGAGTGAGGCAATTATGGTTTGAGTAGCTACTTCTGGTAGTTTAATTTATTTGTTTAGAATATTATTATAAAAACTATTTTTTGTTTTGTGTGATATATCTAACACCACTGTGGGAGTTGAAGATAGGGAGTAGGAAATTATATATTTAATTTAATTGGATGAAGGGATATTCTTATTAGGGTTTATAAATCTGAATGGTCTAGAGTATCACCATGTTTTTATTTATTTATTTATTTCCTCCCCTCTCTCTCTCCCTTTTTGTAGGGAGCCCTGCAGTGCGTTGGTATATGTTTATATGTCTTATGTTTTAGATATTATTATAATGTGGCATATTTGTTATAATTACCCATAGGATGTGGATAAAGTTATTTTTGTTATATAAATTTGAACATTTCCAATAAAATCTGAATTGAAAAGTCAAGATTCCCTAGTGGTTCCCTCCCTCCCCCCAATTCTTTATTTAGGTAAGGCATACAGTAATATAGAAACCTCAATAGTGGAGTGGAGTACCTTCACGAACGAGACCACATGCACAAATATCACAATATCATAAATGAGATAAACATATAGTTGCAGATCCAACAGTGGGCTTCAGGGCCTAGGAAGTCTCTGCATCCACACAGTTTTTGACTGTTAACACTATTTTATAAAAAATTCTGAAAGAATAAATATGGCCCAAAGGCCAAGCAACAAGGGAGAGCAAGAGAAAAAGTAAAGAAAGAGGGGGGAAGGGAAAACAAAAAAAAATACGGGGGGGGGGAGGGGATCCCTAGTAGTTTTTAGAACACTGTGCAGCTTACAAAATTGGTGCTTAGTTTAAATGCCATACTTGTAGGCCAGCTTTTTTCCCCGCCGCCTGGCCAAAAAACTATAATTTACATGATCTGCCCCATCCTGCCTTGGATCTCCCTCTTTCAAGAGATGTGCATGTGCAGGCTGCTTTCCCCCCCCCCCCCCCCAGTCTCCTATCACAGTAGCACTGATCCCAGCTACAGTAGCAGCACGGGGAGCACTGCACATGTGCAGGTCTCGAAAGAGGGAGAGCTCTCATTTATGTAATGCTTGGGGCACCCCTAACATATGGTGTGTTCCAGATGCTGAATAACAGTTGTTTAGCCAGGCTGTGGGGAAGCCGACCATTCACCTACAGGTATGGCATTTAAAAAGAACCAATTTTTTTTTGGGGGGGTGGGGGATTCTCTTTATTAAAACTTTTTTACTACTGAGGTACAAAACAGGGCCATTGGGGCATACCCCGGCCAACCGTTGCACGTAGCCACATGCATAACAAGATATAACTAACAGTACAACTTAAACTACAAATGCCTAACTAAACACAACATAGACCTCACTCAGGTTACACATGATAGGATTATAGTAGGGAATATTGGGCCAGATTCACAAACGAGATACGACGGCGTATCTACTGATACGCCGTCGTATCTCTGTTTCTAACTATGCGACTGATTCATAGAATCAGTTACGCATAGCTAGCCCTAAGATCCGACAGGTGTAATTGAATTACACTGTCGGATCTTAAGGATGCAATTCTAGGCCGCCCGCTAGGTGGCGAAGCCATTGCGGCCGGCGTAGAATATGCAAATGAAGACTTACGGCGATCCCCGAACGTCCCGAACGGCCCGTCGATCTAAATCTACGTTGTTTCCGTCGAGTTACGCCGCGTAAAACTAGGGCTTAGCCCTAGTTCTCTTAAGCCATGGTAAGTATGGCCGTCATTCCCGCGTCGAAATTTAAACATCAACGTCGTTTGCGTAAGACTTTCGTGAATGGCGCTGGACGCCATTTACGTTAATGTCTAAGCAAATGACGTTGGTGTGACGTCAGTTAGCACAATGCACGTCGGGTAATTTACCCCACGGAGCATGCGCAGTATGTCCGGCGCGGGAGCGCGCCTAATTTAAATGGGACTCGCCCCATTCGATTGGGCCCGCCTTGCGCCGGACGGATTTAAGTTACACCGCTGCAAATTTCCAGGTAAGTGCTTTGTGGATCGGGCACTTAGGCAGAAAATTTGCGGCGGTGTAACTTAAATCGGAAAAGTTAAGTTGCGCCCGCTGGTTGTGAATTTGGCCCATTGTTTCTTGAAGGACCTCATCTCATTCCTAGTTGTCTGCACTTTACTCTACAGGAACATTTAAAAGTAAGTGTGGTTATTTTGGTTTCTAGGCTAACACCTCAAAACGAACCAATGTTAAAAGCTGTGTAGTGTTTTTAAAACTTGGCCCCCTTGATTGCACAGTACATTTATTACAAAGCACAAACACCTACCTGCACATCTGTTCCCTTTATATTGCAAAATACCCAAGAAGCCAATAATCCTAAAATCCCATGGTGCACATTTATATAATGTTACATTTGTCTGTCTTTTAAACATTTGCTGTAATAAAATAAAAAACATTGAATATACTGTATAAATTATTCCCATTGAGACCAATCACATATGAGTCCATAATGTTTTCGTTTTCTACATATAAATTCACAGTACACTTAATACCCTGCAAATGAAGCTTTTAGCCTAAAATTCTAAAGTGCATGTTTGCATTTACCTCCTGCACCCAGAGCAGAAAAAGAAAGCAGCAAGATGACATCACATAATTGATAGAAGGCATTGCCTCTCTATTAGCACAGGTAGAACTGTTTACATGGTCTGTCCACAAGCATATGGCTCTGCTGGGCTTATCAGGAAACATAGTATGCTTTGCAAACCAACTTACAAAAATGGTAAATAGAATTGACCAAAAGCCACTATGCTTATAATTTAAGGTGTTGTTACTAGACCAAAAAAACTGCTATTAACTAGTTACGAATCAGCCACTGCAGTTGTACTGCGACAGGTTGGCTTCCCTGGGTAAATTGTCATCATTGTACGTCAGGCGCGTACACAGTGATCTGCCTCCGGCCGTGCGCACACACCCATTCGCTAGTGGGGGAGCCAACCAGCGGGTCCAGCAGACTCGATGTCTGCCGGCCGCCCACGATTTCTCCAGAGACAGGCAGAACGGGGATCTGTCAGTGTAAACAAACAGATCTCCGTTCTGTCAGGGGAGTAGAGTGAGATCTGCAGTTCCAGTGACATTTACACAGTATTCAGTGGCTATTTTTAGCTCTGAACGCTGTATATACAGGTAGTTCTCAAAAAATTAGCATATTGTGATAAAGTTCATTATTTTCTGTAGTGTACTGATAAACATTAGACTTTCATATATTTTAGATTCATTACACACAACTGAAGTAGTTCAAGCCTTTTTATTGTTTTAATATTGATGATTTTGGCATACAGCTCATGAAAACCCAAAATTCCTATCTCAAAAAATTAGCATATTTCACCCGACTAATAAAAGAAAAGTGTTTTTAATTAAAAAAAAAGGCAACCTTCAAATAATTATGTTCAGTTATGCACTCAATACTTGGTCGGGAATCCTTTTGCAGAAATGACTGCTTCAATGCGGCGTGGCATGGAGGCAATCAGCCTGTGGCACTGCTGAGGTGTTATGGAGGCCCAGGATGCTTCGGTAGCGGCCTTAAGCTCATTCAGAGTGTTGGGTCTTGCGTCTCTCAACTTTCTCTTCCCAATATCCCACAGATTCTCTATGGGGTTCAGGTCAGGAGAGTTGGCAGGCCAATTGAGCACAGTAATACCATGGTCAGTAAACCATTTACCAGTGGTTTTGGCACTGTAAGCAGGTGCCAGGTCGTGCTGAAAAATGAAATCGTCATCTCCATAAAGCTTTTCAGCAGATGGAAGCATGAAGTGCTCCAAAATCTCCTGATAGCTAGCTGCATTCACCCTGCCCTTGATAAAACACAGTGGACCAACACCAGCAGCTGACATGGCACCCCAGACCATCACTGACTGTGGGTACTTGACACTGGACTTCAGGCATTTTGGCATTTCCCTCTCCCCAGTCTTCCTCCAGACTCTGGCACCTTGATTACCGAATGACATGCAAAATTTGCTTTCATCCGAAAAAAGTACTTTGGACCACAGTCCAGTGTTGCTTCTCTGTAGCCCAGGTCAGGCGCTTCTGCCGCTGTTTCTGGTTCAAAAGTGGCTTGACCTGGGGAATGCGGCACCTGTAGCCCATTTCCTGCACACGCATGTACACGGTGGCTCTGGATGTTTCTACTCCAGACTCAGTCCACTGCTTCCGCAGGTCCCCCAAGGTCTGGAATCGGTCCTTCTCCACAATCTTCCTCAGGGTCCGGTCACCTCTTCTCGTTGTGCAGTGTTTTCTGCCACACTTTTTCCTTCCCACAGACTTCCCACTGAGGTGCCTTGATACAGCACTCTGGGAACAGCCTATTCGTTCAGAAATTTCTTTCTGTGTCTTACCCTCTTGCTTGAGGGTGTCAATGATGGCCTTCTGGACAGCAGTCAGGTTGGCAGTCTTACCCATGATTGCGGTTTGGAGTAATGAACCAGGCTGGGAGTTTTTAAAAGCCTCAGGAATCTTTTGCAGGTGTTTAGAGTTAATTAGTTGATTCAGATGATTAGGTTAAGAGCTTGTTTAGAGAACCTTTTCATGATATGCTAATTTTTTGAGATAGGAATTTTGGGCTTTATGCCAAAATCATCAATATTAAAACAATAAAAAGGCTTGAACTACTTCAGTTGTGTGTAATGAATCTAAAATATATGAAAGTCTAATGTTTATCAGTACATTACAGAAAATAATGAACTTTATCACAATATGCTAATTTTTTGAGAACCACCTGTATGTCAATTGTCCCTAAAAAGTGTCAAAAGTGTCCGATCTGTCCGGTGCAATGTCGCAGTCCCTCTAAAAATCACAGATCACCGCCATTACTAGTAAAAAAAAACGATAATAATAAAAATGCCATAAATATATCCCCTATTTTGTAGACGTGATAACTTGTGTGCAAACTAATCAATATACGCTTATTGTGATTTTTTTTTACCAAAAATATGTAGCAGAATACATATTGGCCAAAACTGAAGAAGAATTTTTTTTATTTTTTTGGAGGGGATATTTATTATAGCAAAAGGTAAAAAAATATTGTTTTATTTTTATACATTTTTTTTAAATTGTCGCTCTTTTTTTGTTTATAGCGCAAAAATTAAAACCGCAAAGAGGTGATCAAATACCACCAAAATAAAGCTCTATTTGTGGGGGGAAAAAAAACATAAATGTTGTGTTTTGGTACAGTTTTGCGCGATCGCGTCATTGTCAGTTAAAGTGACGCAGTGCTGTATCGCAAAAAATGGCCTGGTCATTAAAGGGGTTGTAAAGGTACATTTCCCCCCCCCTAAATAGCTTCCTTTACCTTAGTGCAGTCCTTGTTCGCTTACCTCATCCTTCCATTTTGCTTTTACATGTCCTTATTTCTTCTGAGAAATCCTCACTTCCTGTTTTTATGTCTGTAACTAAACACAGTAATGCGACACTTTCTCCCTGGTGTGGAGAAAGCCTCTTGAGGGGGCGAGCAGGAGGGTCAGGACACTACATCTAAAAAAAAAAACATAAATGTTGTGTTTTAGTACAGTTTTGCGCGATTGCGCCATTGTCAGTTAAAGTGACGCAGTGCTGTATCGCAAAAAATGGCCTGGTCATTAAAGGGGTTGTAAAGGTACATTTGTTTCCCCCTAAATAGCTACCTTTACCTTTGTGCAGTCCTCGTTCACATACCTCATCCTTCCATTTTGCTTTTAAATGTCCTTATTTCTTCTGAGAAATCCTCACTTCCTGTTTTTCTGTCTGTAACTAAACACAGTAATGCGACACTTTCTCCCTGGTGTGGAGAAAGCCTCTTGAGGGGACAAGCAGGAGTGTCAGGACACTACATCTACTTTGCAGATAGAGAAATGAGCTGTGTGTTAGTGGGCGTCCTGACACTCCTGCTCGCCCCCTCCCCCCTCAAGAGGCTTTCTCCCCACCAGGGAGTAAGTGTCGCATTACTGTGTTTAGTTACAGACAGAAGAACAGGAAGTGAGGATTTCTCAGAAGAAATAAGGACATTTAAAAGCAAAATGGAAGGAGGTAAGTCAAAGAGGACTGCACTAAGGTAAAGGAAGCTATTTAGTGAAAACATGTTTTACCTTTACAACCCCTTTAAGGGGGCAAATCCTTCCAGTCATTTTTAATACAGGAAATTGACTAATGTGGCCGGGTTAAAGGAGTTCTACATTAAGCTACAGAAACATTTAGTTTTTTTCCAGAGCAACCAATTATTCATTTAGATATGGAAATTGCGTTACAAACATTTACTGCTAATCTTCACAAAACAAAGACACAACTATTTTTGTTATCAAGCATTCTTGTTTTTTGTAGATGACACCTTGCCATGTGTCTGAATTGTTTTAAATCTGTATCTTATGAATTTGTATTTTTTACCCCTACTAGCTTTTATTTTCACTAATGACCCTGATGTGTGTTAATAAGTTTGCTCATTTTATCTTGTTTTTATTTATCTTGGGTTTGGCTCTTAATTAAGAAGTGTGAATGCACAGCACTAAATTGTGATTAGTGCTAATCTGTGTTTGCTCAAAGAATTGAACCTGCTGTTTACCATGTCTGAAGGAATGTCAATACCTTGTGGAGGTGAGAATTGGTCCTATTAGGCCATGACAAGACATACTATACCAGTCATTGGTAACCTGATGTCTGTGGAGTGCTGTGTGATGATGCTCAGGAGGAAAAAAAAAATCGATCAAACCAATCCAGCCAATCTGCTGGATCACTATTGTCGCTGCCAGTGACAAACTATTGTCAACTGTTTTCCCTCTCCCCTCTTCATACACCTAAACTGAAAACTCAGACCCAGATTCTCGTAGATGGGCGTAAAACTGCGGCGGCGTAACGTATGTCATTTACGTTACGCTGCCGCAAGTTTTACAGGCAAGTGCTTTATTCACAAAGAACTTGCCTGTAAAGTTGCGGCGGCGCAAGCCCGCCTAATTCAAATGATCCGGGTAGGGGGCGTGGAGCCTTTAAATTAGGCACGTTCCCGCGCCGAACGTACTGCGCATGCGC
Source organism: Rana temporaria (assembly GCF_905171775.1). NCBI lineage: Eukaryota > Metazoa > Chordata > Amphibia > Anura > Ranidae > Rana > Rana temporaria. The sequence goes on from NC_053492.1 coordinate 238,081,275, forward strand.
CGTCCCTAAAATTTCCCGACGTGCATTGCGCTAAATGACGTCGCAAGGACGTCATTGGTTTCGACGTGAACGTAAATGGCGTCCAGCCCCATTCACGGACGACTTACGCAAACAACGTAAATTTTTAAATTTCGACGCGGAAACGACTGCCATACTTAACATTGGTAGCCCCTCATATAGCAGGGGCAACTTTACGCGTCGCAAATCTAACGTAAACATTGTATCTTCACTGCGTCGACCGCGCGTACGTTCAGGAATTTGCATATTTTGCTAATTTGCATACTCGACGGGGAAAACGACGGAGGCGACACCTAGCGGTGAAAAAAAAAATTGCATTTAAGATCCGACAGCGTAAGAGCCTTACGCCTGTCGGATCTAATGGTTATCTATGCGTAACTGATTCTAAGAATCAGTCGCATAGATACGACGGCCCAGATTAGGACTTACGACAGCGTACATTGCGTTGCGCCATCGTAAGCCCTTTGAGAATCTGGGCCACAGAGTCAAGCTTATAATAATATATTAATGATGCTGCTGATACTGTTGATGTACGTGGTGACACTACATGGAGTTGGCAGCTTTATTCTATTGATCACTGTACAAATTTTGGTTTATTATATACTTTTTGGATAATACGCACATCCTTAACCACACACTGAGTAGCACATACGTTCACCCATTTTCATTTCTGAGTCAAACTTGCAGACTTGTGCCCCACTCTGTCATAGTTTTTGTCTTATGTAGAATAAGGTCTGCATATCCAACCACCCTCTTAAGTCAACGGAAAGTTTCTGTGCCACATAAATACAATCTTACAATCCGCATCTATTAACAATTGCGTCATCTGGCTAAACACCCTATACACCCTAAAAGACTACAGCACCCTATACCTATATCATAGGTGTAAACAAGGCCATGTTAAATATTTATGGATCCTCAAATCTTTCTTCATTGTTATGTTTTCCAGTTAATCTATCCATATAAAGTCCAATTATCAGCCAGACTGGGTGTAAAAGTGCCTAATCTGCCAATCTTTAATTAGAAAAAGCAGTATGATTCTTGTTGCGCCTATTGGTGTCAGGCTTATAATTACAATGTAAATTCACAGTGATCACAGCCATCGTGAATATTTAGCAACAACTTCCAAAGTCTACAACATACTGACAAGGATAGCAGTTTATTCCTGAGGCTGGGGGCGCTTTACAGTAATAACAAACATTATGACAAATATCCTTTATTATTTTAATTATGACATTTATCACTTCTTGTTTTAATAATGAGTGAGCCTCCTAACCCTCTTGTCTTGAATTTTATTGTAACTGTACACCTATATTTGTTTGGTAAAGGGCTACACAAACTGTATAGCTATATAAATCCTGTATGATAATAATAGTAATAATTTGAAACACCCTTTATTTGATTTGTTTTCTGAAAAAAGCCTTGTAGGATTTATTATTTGACCGATTTGCTTTGCAACTCATAAAAAAATATATTTTTCTAGTTTTGTATGGGTTTCGGAAGGATAAATATACCCTTCAAGTTTTTTTATTGCTGTCTTTAGACCTTCTAAAAAATCCCTCTTGTGTGACTCACTGATCTGGGACTAGCATGTTGATCCACATTAAAATCTGATGTGCATACTTGTTTTAGGTCAGCAGGGTTGATATACTAAGGCTGCATTCACACTATAACGCAGCCTATTTTGCTGCGACAAATTGCGGCGTATTGTACCGCGATTTGCTGCGACAAAACGGGTCATTTTAAACCTTTTTTTTTATACAACACATTGTTGTCTATGCCGAACACCGAAACCTGCCTGAAAAAAAGGGTCCGGGACTTGTTTTCAGGCGGCAGGCGTACGGCGGCAGGCGTACGGCGTGAGATGTGAACCATCTCCATAGACAAGAATGTAAAATCACCCCTCCAGCGGCACGAGCGTCGGGCGTAAATACGCCAAGGTGTGAATGCAGCCTAAGGGCGAATAGGCTGTTAACTTTGCAAGGGAAGTTGCACCTTTCAAGATATATTCCCCAGAGTTTAGTGGCTGAAAGGAGAAGTACAGTCAAAGCTCATTTGGCTGTGGTTCACAGGAGTGCGGTACATTCTGTACTCCTGTGATCTGTTTTCAGCCAACAGTGGGCTGAAGCCCGCTGTCGGCTGATATCACAGAGCTAGTCCAGTCTGGGAAAAGATTGCGACTACATGGTCGGGATCCATCCAGGACCCTGGACCAGCACTTGATTCAGCCTCTCAGTGAGCTGCAGAGAGCCTGAGCCAGCTGCTCCCATCCCCTCCAAAGCCCAGCGCTCTGTGGGGGGCAGAGTAGAGAGAGGGAGACTGACAGTCCCTAGATGTCTGCTCAAGGAGCATTAAAAACCGAGTGAATAGCTGTCTTTGATCACTCAGTTCTCAGTCGGAAGGCGACAGATGCAGCATCAGACCAATGCTGCCTTCACTGTATCTTAAAAAGAAAAAGAAAATCCCAAACTTCTCTTTGAAGTGAAGTTTTGCTGACTTCTATCATCCAATCATGTGTAAGCAAAAAATGCTATTTGCTTTCTCCTTGCGCTGGGTTGTGTGATAGGGTATTCTTCACAAAGTGAAATTTCACGACATTCACTAAGCTCTGGGAAAAATTCCCTTGCAAAGTGAATAGCCTATTTAAATGTAAATGAACCCCAGTGGCTCAGAAGAGAATACTGACTCTGCATGACAGACAGTAACATGTTCAGAAGGAGATATCAGCACTGGGTTCCTAACTGCAGGTTCCTTAAAGTGGTTGTAAACCCTTACACAACACTTTTACCTACAGGTAAGCTTATAATAAGACTTACCTGTTGGTACCGTAAATATCTCCTAAACTTGCACCGTTTAGGAGATATTCACTGTATCAGCATGTGCTGACGTCATCGGCACATGCGCAATGAAGAAACAGCTCACTCGTGCCGCTTCTTCAGCTGCTGTGCCATTTCCGGTGGCTACCGTGCGGCTACATGACGCCGGTCACAACGGTGTGCCGGGACTGCTGCGGGGACTTCGATCTAAGGTAAGTATTTCATAATGAGCTAGTAGGCTATGCCACTAGCTCAATATGCCTTTGTATCGCAGGTTTTTTTCCTTGGGTTTACAACCACTTTAAAAGCCCAACAGCAGCCCAATTTTTATTGTAACTTTCAATAGCCTTGGGAAGTGTAAATACTTCTGCTAAGATTTTAATTGTTGTGGAAAATCATCAGTTTTGGCTCTTTTATTAAATGATGTGTCCTGCAGAAAACTGCATAGTATAGAGAAACTGCTCTGTCCTTGGATGTGGAAAACTGTTAAATGTCCTAATCTTATTTTAATTTTAGAGTTTACCTTTAATTAATCCAAAAGAAATAATTTACGGTCATTTTTTGTTTTCTATATTATTTTGTTTATTCTAAATGACATATTCTAAGGCCCCATACACACGATAGAATCCATCCGCTGAAAAATCCCAGCGAATGGGTTTCAGCGGATAGATCCTATCCCCTGGGATGGATTCCAGCAGATAAATATTTGCTGACATGCTAAATAAATCTATCCGCTGGAATCCATCCCAACGGATGGCTCCGCTGGTCTGTATAGACTCACCGGATCCATCCGTCCGAAGGGATCCCCCGCATGCGTCGTAATGATTCGACGCATGCGTGGAATTCCTTATATGACAGCGTCGCGCACGTCACCGCGTCATAATCGCGGCAACGGCGCGACACGTCATCGCCAGAGGATTTCGGCGCGGATTTCAATGCGATGGTGTGTACACTCCATCGCATGGAAATCCGCTGAAATCCTCAAGAGGATTTATCAGCGGAAACGGTCCGCTGGACCGTATTCACGGATAAATCCTCTCGTGTGTATGGGGCCTTAGGTTTGAAAAAAAAAAAAGTACTGCATATATATTTTGCTGCCAACTGAGTAATTCTATATTTGCATGACTAGGTTGCTACAAATAGAATAACAATGACTGTTTATCTGCAAGGAATTGAAAGATCACAAAAATGAACCATGTATGCAGAATGTTTTATTGTTTCATATTGTGAAGTGTGAAAGTGTGCTCCTAGAGTGCATTAGTCCTTATTCTCAGGCTTAAGGTGTCATTAACACTCGCCTGTTTGTCACCAGTATGGAGTGCTAGCAAGAACAGATTAAGCTGTGCTATTTACATTAACACCTAGAGGATTGGTCCTGACCTGCATTCCCATTTTATTATTTGCTTAGAGATCTGCATAGAGTGTGAATGTTTGCCAAATCTGGCCAAAGCACTGTAATATACTTAATTTTTTTCATTGTGACTCCCAGCACTTTTCACACTATTACGTGACAAGTAGCAAAGTGTAAGCACAGAGACAGCAAATGCAACACTTGCAAAATGGTTTCCCATGAAAACTGACAGTTAGAAAGATGAGCAATTCACATGGCATGGTAGGACCAGTGGGAAAAATATGTACTTGGAATTGTTAACTGAGGTTGTGAACCCGTACTGACCTTATATGAAGTAATATAAGTATATAAGTACCATAGGATACAAAGGCAAACATTTGACCAAACTATAGATAACATTGGTTACTAAGATTTAATATATTTTTTTTCAAATTATTTTTATTAAAGTTTTCAAACAATACAAAAAGAAAAACACATCAGACAAGACGTAAAAACACAGCTCAAATGCATACATTGTATAGATAAGAATACGTGGCGCAGTATAGTGTAACAGTGTGCTTCCGTTGGCAAGTGCACAGGAATGGGGGGGCAGGGGAGCATCTAATCACAAACATGACATAACCTCAGTGTGCCGGCACACCAGCTCGGCATAAACCAATAACAGGACACAGGCCACAAGACAGACATAGCATTTACATGGTATAATCAGCCAGCAGTTTCGGACTCCGCCAGCCAAGCGCGCCAGACTTTGTCGTACTTCTGCGGGCAGCCCCGGTTAATATACGTTTCCCTATACAGGGGAAGGCTAGTGTTCACCAGACGCCTCCACTGCACCAGGGAGGGGGGCGTGGATTTCTTCCAGTGCATGGCAATATTCTTACGTGCATAGAAAAGAAGCAGGCTGATCAATGTGCGTTTAGCAGAGGTCGGAACAATGTGTTCAATAATACCCAGGAGACAGATTTCCATTGCCAAGGGCAGTTGAACTGCCGCAATCTTATTAGTCATTTCCAGCACCGCTTCCCAATACTGTTTCACTGCGGGGCATCGCCAGAAAATATGAGAGAAGTCGCCAGGGGAGGCGCTACATCTCCAACACTCCGGGGAATGCGCAGGGTTCATCCTGTGGAGTCTGTGCGGGGTGAAATATGCCCTATGGACAATCTTAAATTGCACCAGCCTGTCCCGAATAGAGACCAGCGTGCGGAAGCGAAGGTCCCATACATCATCCCAGTCATCTGTGTCTAACGTAGGAATGTCACCCTGCCACCTGGATCGCAGCCCGTCCAGGGGAGGGAGAGAGACAAAGATCAGGTATGAGTACAAATGCGAAGTGGGCTTCGCCTCACAAGAAAATCTAAGTGTTCTCTCCAACTCCGACTGGGCCACGATGCAGGACGACAGCGGGAACTGTGTCGAGAACGCATGTGACAGTTGGTGGTACCTGAAAAAATAATGTGGGGGTAAATTAAATGTGGATAAGAGCTCTGCGAAGGGTATCAGTTTATTTTGCGAGACGATGTGCGAGATCAGTTTGATACCGCACCTCGTCCACGCAATGGGGTCTAAGAGCTTATAAAAGTGGTTCAAGGTAGAGTTCAGCCAGATAGGGGCATTGGGGGAAACCTCGGAGGGTTTGCACTTTTCAATGGCCAGTCCTGTCCGCCACGCCCGCAGGGTGGTAAGCATGGAAGGGGTCAGGGGGTACGGCGCGCGGGAGCCCGGAACAGCAAGATTTAATATTTGATATATTGCAAATGACACACAGCCAATTTCATCAGGACCCTACAAATTTTAAATGCATAGACAACATAGCATTGCATTTGGCACATCCAAGGTTTAGCTATTACTAACACTAGTGTTGATTTTCAGTTCCTGTACTGGAAAATCAGCACAATGATACAATTAGAATTATAGCAATATATTAAATGGTACCCTCCCCATTGGTAATAATTCCACTTCTTTACTGTATCCCTACTACACCCAGGGAAGCAACTCATGTGTAGTACTTTTGACATAGTAGCACCAGCCCTTATCCTTGTCTGTACTTGGTGCTTTTAAAACAGCAAACAGAAAGGAAGATAACCTCTTTGATTTGTGAATGCATTTTGCTAACCTGGGTGGTTTTATAGCATTATTAGCATCAGTATTTTGTCTCTATAGTGCCGGGGCATGGGAGTCCGCAGGTAGGGGCAACGGGGGGCAAGTGCCCCCCCTGGAATCAGGGATCAGCAAGGTGTCCTCCATAGTCATACGCACGAGTTGTGCCCAGGCACACCCTAATCACCTGAGCACAGCGTGCAGACTGTCAGCGGGTGCCAGGCGCTGGGATACTCTCCATGTACCAGCACCTGGCACAGGAAGGAAGATTGCATTGTGGGCAGCAGATGGCAAGGCTTTTCATCATCCAGAGCTTCTGCCGCCTCCAGCGCTGGCCTCTAGCATCAGGAGTCAGCACACTAGAAACCCTTCTTGCTCTCCCAGCTCTGCATATACAACAGAGGAGGGGGCGGGGCGGGTTATCCACACAGCCGCTCAAGCCTGCAGCGTGTATCAACAGAAGAAAAAAATGATAATAATTCAAACCACGCTCGCATCAATGTGATATAACGTGCTATAGTATTAATCATGACATGTTAATATAAATCATACATTGATATCATATACCATGAACAAAGTGCATGCAATGTGCATACTACGCAAAAAATCTGCACCCTGTACATAGCACATGCCTGGAATAAAGTCTGCCATTTTCCATTTAAAAATAAATACTTGCGAGTTGCGGCTAAGCCCCTCCCCTTAATGATGTTGTCAAAAGGGCGCAGAGCATGGGTGACCTTAAAATGATGCCCCCCCCCCTGAAAAAAGTTCTGCGGACACCCATGTGCAGGGGTAGGCAACCTCCGCACTCCAGCTGTGGTAAAACTACAAATCCCATCATACCTCTGCCTCTAGGAGTCATGCCTGTGATTGTCAGGGTCTTGCAATGTCTCATGGGACTTGTAGTTTCAAAACAGCTGGAGGACCGAGGTTGCCTACACCTGCTATGGTGCCTCAAACATAGTATAAGACAGATTCACTTGAACACTAAAGCCCTGTACACACGATCGGTTTGTCTGATGAAAATGGACCGATGGACCGTTTATCGGACAAACCGATCATGTGTGGACCCTATCGGTTTGTTTTCCATCGGTGAAAAAAAATAGAACATGTTTTACATTTTTTCTATGGATACAAAACTAATAGAAAAAAACTATCGTCTGTGTGGAAGTCCATCGGTCAAAAATCTATGCATGCTCAGAATCAAGTCGACGCATGCTCGGAAGCATTGAACTTAATTTTTCTCAGCATGTCATTGTGTTTTACGTCACCACGTTTTGGCACGGTTGGATTTTTGACTGATGGTGTGTAGGCAAGACTGATGAAAGTCAGCTTCATCGGATATCCGACGAAAAAATCCATCGGATTAGATTCCATCAGATATCCGATCGTGTGTACAGGGCTTTAGGCCTATTCACTGTGAATTGGCTATTTGTTTATGCGGTTGGAACTGCCCAGTGCTGCATGCAGACAGCTCATACAAATCTATGGAAACTGTGGAGGACAGCACCGCCGTACTGCTAGGCCTAAGTCTGGGCCTAACTTCCCCGAGAGACCAGCCATCCAGAAGGAAGCAAGACCACCATACCCAGCTCGTGTTCCAGGAGACCGGAGAGACCACCCAGCTGACGTCTGAAACTGTGGGGAACCTGATGCCGAGACCTTTTGCTGGGGAGTAGTGATCTACCAATGTATCCTTTTGAGAAGAACTCAATCGGGCGGATCGGGCCTGTCGGGTGAGAGAGCACATGCTCATCCTCAAATCCTCCCTTTCTGACGATTAACTTAGTGCCGCCCTACAAGCCGGAGACACGTGTTTGGCCTCTAGCTGAAACTTAGAGGCCCTCTCTATTTCATAGTTGTTTATGCAGAAGTGACTGAAGCTGACGAGCGATCAGTTCACCCACGTCGTTGTTCAAGATACTTTGTCTAGTTAACGTTCTTTTATCGTTTGCCACTTGCGGATTATAAACCTAATGTGCACCAACCGGCCGCAACATGGACTTTAGTCTCGAGACGTTCTTCAGCTGTTCTGCAGAATCGCCCGCTAGAGGGAGCACGCGAGCATAGACTGCCTACATTAGCTTAGCTGAATGGTACCATTCTTTAGCTTAGATCTTGTCATTATTATTACTTACTGATTCCCGCAAGTGCCCTTGCAGAATCATATTGTGTCATTGCATAACTGTTGTTTGCTTGTGGTTTAAACCTATGTTTGCTCTTCCTAGTCTACATAAAGTAAACTCATTCTCTTTGGTTTAAATATAACGACTGTGTGAAATGTATTATTCTCGTCTGGAGGGACCATCCCTAAAAGCAGGTAATATTGTTGTTACATTGTCATTGCATGTTGCATGCCCCTGCTATTGTGACCCCAGCCAAGCAGAGGCTTCCAATACACTCACCAGACTTTTGATGTTTCAAGGGAGGGTTCGAGCCAGTTAAATAGGGGTGAGCCAAGTAAAGAGAGTAGATCCCAAAACAATCAGCGGCTCCTGGAGGGGTAGCGCTACATTAACTATTGTCATATTTCTATAGCGCTTTTCTCCATGTGGGCTCAAAGATATTTTATCTGCTTGCTGTTGGGGCAGATCACATTAGGACCAATTTTAGACAGGAACCAATCAACCTACATGTCTTTGAAATGCGGAAGGAAACCCCATGGAAGCAAAACCCATGGAAGCACAGGAAGAACATACAAACTCAACGGAGACAGTTTCCTGATCAGGACTTGAACTGAGGACCCCAATGCTGCAAAGCAGAAGTGCTAATCAATAAAGCCGTCTATAGACAGTTTGAATCTCGGGCAGTTCGGCAGGGACCAGCCAAGATTCAAACCATGTATGTGCAGGCTGAATGATCAATTTGGGTCAGATATTAAATATGATTATTGCTAGCAGCTATTATAGCCAATAGCAGTAATCACTGTGTTCTCCTGGTGAGGACGGCTCCCCAACCCTTCACCCCCCCCCCCACTACATGGGAGGGAGACCTCCTATCAACACCCATGGTTGCAGGAAAGGAAATCGCTCCATCTATGACAGGCTTTAATCACTGTGCTCAATGTTTGTAGATCAAATTTGTGTCAGCATTTACATGTGTATTCTCCTTGTGTATGGATAAGATAGCTGCCATCCCATCCAACCATGCCTGTCCCTTACATGTAAGATTTGAGGGCCAGGTGTCAGTTGGATGGATTGGTAGCTTTAGTATCTGTACACAACAGCAATACAACTTTATTTAGACAAATGTGGGATGTGCTTCATTGCTTTCTTGTAGATACTTTAGCACTTTAGCCTTGCAGGTATATTTATTCATCCATATTTGCTGTATTTGGGTGTATTGAATTGCAGTTTTCCATTCAAACAACACAATAAAAAATGCGAAGTATTGCAAACTTGTCAACTCACCACATGTTCGTCTGTGAGTTATGGTGGAAGCAAGCCTATCCAACTATTAAACGCTTCTAGTAGTTTTCAGGGCCGTATAGCTTAAAACTGTTCAACTAAAATCTAAAAATATGAATACTTTATTTAAATATATCTACCATTTTTATTTTTGCATATATCTACGCTACTACTTTTATTATCATTTTACATTAATCGGTGGCCCAACTCTGAGAAATCTAGCCTGTCTCTGTAAGAAATCCTTAAACCACAGTCACAGTTTTACTGAATTAAGCCTCGTACACATGACCGGTTTTCCCCACAGGAAAACTGCCAGGAGAGCTTTTGGCCAGGAAAACCGGACGTGTGTATGCTTCCCCGCAGTTTTCCCATCAGGAAAACAGCCGGGAATCCTGTCGGGAAAATAGAGAACCCAGCGGTTTTTTTTTCTGCCAGATCTACTACTTACCTATGAGAAAGACTGCGAGGCAGTGCCGATGGAGCATACACACGGCCGGGATTCCCGGCCAAAGCTCCATGGCAGTTTTCTTGCCGGGTTCTTGGCTTTCCCCTCAGTTTTCTCTGTGGAATTTTTGCCGCCGAGAAAACCGAGCGCGTGTAAGTAAACTCTTGTATCTTTTTTAGCCATGGAAGCTGCCATCTTGGCCTCTGTTTTATCTACAACTGCCATGATGCTGCACATGTGATCAGTTATGACACCAGCCATTGGATGATTTGACAGTTTGGTTGAGAGCACAACCAATTGGTTGTGCCGCAAATGTAACTGTTTTATGGATGAATTTACTTCCGCTTTAATTGCAGGATGTTTTAAAGGGACATACCATCAGAAAAGTATCTCAAACACTTTATTATCCCAAATGTGTTCTTGGTGTGGTCAATATCATATAATTATTTGCAGTGTTCAAGAACAAAGCCCTGTTTGAATCCATGAAGCTTATATGCAGCCGATGGTTTGCTTTTGAGAATTTAAATAAAGGCCTTGAAACAGATAACGTTTCATTGCTGATCACTCAGCATTGGCAGCATCTAAAAATTAAATAATTTCTTCTGTGTTTCACCAACCAACAATTTTGCCTTGCAGCTTCACTTTAAGTTGAAATCTCTGACATAAAAGTCTTCCACAGTGTCCTCAAGGGGGTTTTCAGGTTTGGTAGATCTGTGAAGTACTTTGCCGGCAATGTCAAGTTTGAAGAATCCTCAAAGAAGTGTTAATTACAGCAGCGTCACTATATGAAGAGTCATTTAGTGTCCCTTCAAAGGGTTTTTCATAGCAAGGTTCCATTACTTGGGTCCTCTTTAGAAATTTGATACCAAGATTCACCCCATCCTGCAGAATGTCTGCCCATTTAACATCACAGGGAATGCCAATAAGACAGTTATAAGACGCCACAGTAGTAGCATCTTATGCCAGACATATGTGCTAGAGTCACAGCAAGTTTACAATCAGATGCCATAATACAAACTGAAATTTCTGTCTGGAGAAAATACAAATGATAATCACTGAATAAAATGTATCTAATGTAAAAAAAAAAATTCTTTAGTTCTGTACATAATACAAACACGTTATCATTATCAGTATACAGGATTTACAACAGCCTGCACAACACTTTACAATACAATGTGAGACAATACAGTTAAAATACAATTCAAGAACCCAAGTAATACAAAAGGTTGTCTCGGATAGTGAGATTCATCCTCTGTATGTGTCCTGTTGACCATTGTGATGGAAAACACAAATTCAGAATTTTCATCAGAACACCAGAATAGAAAATCTTTCTATTGGGGCTTTCAGTGACAATGGTGAAAGTAATTCCCTTGTTTTAGAAAGATTTCCTTCTACTTTCTGTTATCCTTATGAGAGATAGCAAAAATAGTTCTCCAAAATGGGACACAGATGGCAAAACTAACTGTCAGAGATTTTAACTGTGCCCTACTCCATCCACTTCCAGACCACCCTATAGCAGATTTACTGCTACAGGACGGCCCCCCAGTGCAGGATCATGTATATATATGTGATTCTGCACTTTTGCCTACAAGGGGCGCGCAGAAACTGGCAGCTGGCCACTTATGCTGTGAGTAATAACAGCAGAAGCCGATCTGCGGGTGTCGGGCACTGGATGTCCGCCAGCACATGCCAATCATCGGTAAAACACACAGATTGGAGATCTGCCCATGTAAACACAGCAGATCCTTGTTCTCACAGGGGGGAAGGGATGACACTGGCTAGGCAAACAGTTAACTATTTGTTCGCCCTAGATGTTTAACCCCTTTCCAGCCAGTGTCATCGGTACAGTGACAGTGCCTATTTTTAGCACTGATTACTGTATTAGTGTCACTGGTTCCCGCAAAGTGTCAGTTAGTGTCTGATTGTCTGATTGTCTGCCGCAGTATTGCAGTCCCACTATAAGTCGCTGATCACCACCATTACTAGTATATAAAAAAGAAAGAAATGAAAATTCCATCAATATCTAACCTAGAATGTAGACACTATAATGTTTGATTTTTTTTTTTACCAAAAATATATAGAAGATTTCATATTGGCTTAAATTTATGAAGACATGTGATAACTTTTTTGGATAAGTTTTATAGCAGAAAGTAAAAAATCTGCCTTTTCTTTGTTTATAGCGCAAAAAAAAATGCATTAAAAAATCTTTATTTGTGGGGAAAAAATTACATACATTTTACTTGGGTACTGCATGGCATGACCGCGCAATTGTCATTTAAAGTAACGCAGTGCCGCATCCCAAAAAATGGCCTGGTCATAAAGGTGGGGGTAAATCTTTCAGATTTAAAACTATAAACAAAGTTTTGGGTTTAAATATACTTAAGGGATGAAATCATTCAAATGAGTTTGTAAAACGGTAATACTAGCGAACATTAGAAGTTTAGTATTGTCCAAAAAACAAGGGGGTGGGGCAGATTATTGCCTATTTGTGTTCAGCCGTGCAGATCATTCCCTCCTGTGGCCAATAATTGGTTTATACTAAATAATGGCTACAATCATAAAACTGTGGCGCTGTTACTGTAACTAGCCTTGCAGGATAAATGTCATTTTTGCATGTGTGCGCTATAATCTGTTTTGTTAATGTAAGGCCTCGTACACACGTAAGGATAGCCAGAGGACAACGGTCTGGAGGACCGTTGTCTTAGGTTAACCGATGAAGCTGACTGATGGTCCATCACGCCTACACACCATAGGTTAAATAACCGATCGTGTCAGAACGCGGTGACGTAAAACACAACGACGTGCTGAAAAAAACGAAGTTCAATGCTTCCAAGCATGCGTCGACTTGATTCTGAGCATGCGTGGGTTTTTAACCGATGCTTTTGCATACAATACTAACATTTTAAAGCAAGTTCCTATTTTTTTAACCGAAGGTTAAATACCCTATGGGGCCCACACACGATTGGTTTTGACCGATGAAAACGGTCCTTCAGACCGTTGTCCTCTGGCTATCCTATCGTGTGTACGAGGCCTTACAGCGCCACACTTTTATTATTTTATTTTTCTACAAAACTAGTCTGTCTGTTGTGTTTGGCAGCTTTTTTTTTTTGTATATTTAGAGGATTGGCGCAATATTTTAGATTTTTTCTTTTAATCATAAAACTATTTATTCGAAAAATACATGTAAACTGCAGCAGTGTTCAGGGAGACAAGATAACCAGCCACCTTATGGCTATTTATGATAGAAATGGTGGCATATGATTGCTTTCTGTTTTAATGTGCACATTGTACTAAAAGCAGATTAGATCAAGACCCCAACCCCTTACTAAAATCACTGTATAATACTAATACCAAAATCTACATGTGATAGAAAAAAAAAGATAGAAAATATACTTACTTTACCCCCTGACTTCTGGCACCTAGGAGAGGGTGATGTCCTAGTTTTTCTGGTGAGATACAGGGAATGATGAGAATCCCAAATCTCACAAGAAGACATTCCCAAACTGTGCTGGAGTGTCATCTGAAGAGATTCAGGGTACTCAGAGTTCCCCAAGATAGGAACATCCAGGAGAAAAGCAAAGTCATTCCCTGCAGTGCAGAACACTGTGGTTAGATGTGTATTTAAAAAGATGGGGAGGCCCTGATTTATTGAGTGAACCTTGCGTTTGCGCAAGTGCCTATTTTCTTTGACATTTTCGAAAAAAATTCAAGAGAAAAAAAAAAGCCACGAATGTTTGAGTCTGAGGCTTATACTTATATTCTATACATTTTTATATTCTATAAATTTATAATGAGGATGAGGAGGTGCAAAGTTGTGTACTTTTTCTCTGCTACTACATGTCCTCTTTAAAAAGAGGATTTTAACGTTTTACGCGATTACTTTGTTCCTAAAGGGACAAGAACATAGATATCGCTAATTCCATTCACAGATAAAGTGCTATATACAAATACTGTCTGGTCCACATATGGTCCCATACTATATTTCAGTAGCCAAAGATTTCATGGACTAAGCTTTATCTTTCATCTTTCTCTTAAGCTGACCACAGATGGTTCAAATCTCGGCCAGTTCAGCCAAGATTCAATCCATCTATGGGCAGGCTGATTGTACCAAAGTCAATCCATCGATCACCTTGGGTACAACCAGCATGCCTGATTTCTAGCATGTGATTAATCATTGTGTTCTCCCTGCAGGGATGGCTTCTTGCCCTCCCCCCTGCTGGGAGAACACAATGGCTACATAGGAGAGATTCCCCCATCAACACTGACTGTGTTGATGGGGGAATCGAGCAATTTTCATCCCCGTAGACTATTGGACATAGCCATGCTATGCTGTAAAAAACAGTTTGGAGAATACAAGGTCACACCCTTTCCATAAGGACACTACACCACACTATGTTGCCTATTTTCGAAGAATACATTAACCATGCACATTCTAAAATCAATTTCTAATAATAAATAAAATGTAGATGCTAATTTCTAGCAAACAGTGTAACTATTATAAAGTAAGTATACATGTAATACTTAGAAAGGAAATGGCACTTTCCATTTCGTGTTGAGGGTTTGTCTAAAAAATTTCTTAAAAATGTTTGTATACCTTTTGAATATTTTGACTCATTTTATTTACCCTAGTCAAAAGTTGTGTTCAGAAAGGTAAGGAATGCGGTGAAGGGAAAATCTGAAGATCCTGCCTCCATATTCCTATGTATCTTTTTGCCCTTGTCACTTGTCAAATGTGCTTCTGCAAGGAAGGTCAAATATTTCCATAAAAACACTCCTAAACCTTGTGGACAGCCTTCCTAGAAGAGTTGAAGCTGTTATAGCTGCAAAGTGTGGGCCAACTCAATATTGAACCTTACGGACTAAGACTGGGATGCCATTAAAGTTCATGTGTATGTAAAGGTAGGCGTCACAATACTTTTGTAATAAGTGTATATTATAAATCTACTACTACATAACATTATGACAGTCATCACACAAGTTTTCTTTGACTGGTATCTCAATTGGACAATTTATCAGGGCAAGACACAACTACTCCAGAATGGAAGATTTTGAGAAAAACTATCCAATGAATACACTTAAATTGGATTATAATCAGGAAAAATCCTCTAAAAGGGAAATATTGCTAAGCCATACCCCAGGCATGGAAGAAGATAAAAATAAAAATAGGTTGATAATTAGAACCTTTAACACTACTTCTACTGTGATCTATACCCTCTTTTAAAAAGAGAAGACCCCCAAAGTCAGAAGAAGACCCCTGGAGAGCGGAGAAGTCGGAAGAAGACACCCAGAGCTGACCAATAAATGATTTTAAAAACCTGTGTAGTGTGTTTATTTTTTTGACACTTTTCCTCCAGGTGAATGGGTAGGGGTACGATGTAACCCCATACTCATTCACATAGGGTGGGGGGCCGGGATCTGGGGGCCCCCTTATTAAAGGGGGCTCTCAGACTCCGATAAGCCCCCTGCCCGCAGACCCTGACAACCAACGGGCAGGGTTGTCGGGAAGGGGACCTTGTCCTCAACAACATGGGGGCAAGGTGCTTTGGGGTGGGGGGTGCAGGGCCCCCCTACCCCAAAGCACCCACCCCCCCATGTTGAGGGCATGTGGCCTGGTACGGCTCAGGAGGGGGGGGGGCGCTCGCTTGTCCCCACCCCCTTTCCTGACCGGCCACGCTGGTGCTCGGATAAGGGTCTGGTATGGATTTCCCTTAAAATCCATACCAGACCGAAGGGCCCGGTATGCTCATGAAGGGGGAACCCATGTTGTTGTTTTTTTTTTCAAAAAAATTGGCATGCAGTTCCCCCTCATGCACAAGTCATGTACAAGTCGCATGCCAAATTCAGATCTGTTAATACGGAATCCGACTTTGAGCTGACTTCAGAAAAAAAGCAATGCAGGAACTACTTTGAAGTCGACACGACTTAAAGTCGTGCCAGTCTGAATGGTAGTCATTGAAAATCATGAAGAATGACTTGTCATACGATTTTACCGTCCAAAATCGCGGTACGAGTCGTATAAGTGTGAAAGGGGACTTAGACCCCTTTCACACCAGGGCGGGAGGTGCGGTGGCGGTATAGTGCCACTATTTTTAGGTGCCATAAACACACCTCTCCTCTCACCGCTGCTGGCAGGACTTTTGGAGCGGTGCCACCAGTGCAACCCTGTTAAAGTCTATGGGACTTGAACGTTTGAAATCTAAAGTGCTAATATGCAAGTTATTGTCCTAAAAAGTGTTTGGGGACCTGGGTCCTGCCCCAGGGGACATGTATCAATGCAAAAAAAAGTGAGCAGTGATTTTAATAATGCTTAAAGTGAAACAATAAAAGTAAAATATTCCTTTAAATTTCGTACCTGGGGGGTGTATAGTATGCCTGTGAAGTAGCACTTGTTTCCCGTGCTTAGAACTGTCCCTGCACAAAGTGTAATTTCTGAAGGAAAAAAAGTAATTTAAAACCACTCGCAGCTATAATGAATTGTCGGCTCCCAGCAATACATGGAAAAGTCATTGATAAAAAAAAAAAAATGCGTGGGGGTCCCCCCAAATTCAATTACCAGGCCCTTCAGGTCTGGTATGGATTTTAAGGGGAACTCCACCCCAAGTTAAAAAAAAATGGCGTGGAGTTCCCCCCAAAAATCCATACCAGACCCTTAATCCGAGCACGCAACCTGGCAGGCCGCAGGAAAAGAGGGGGGGATGAGAGAGCGCCCCCCCCCCTCCTGAACCGTACCAGGCCACATGCCCTCAACATTGGGAGGATGCTTTGGGGATCTGTGACCCCTCAAAGCACCATGTCCCCATGTTGATGGGGACAGGGGCCTCATCCCCACAACCCTTGCCCGGTGGTTGTGGGGGTCTGCAGGCGAGGGGCTTATCGGAATCAGGAAGACCCCTTTAACAAAGGGGACCCCCAGATCCCGGCACCCCCTATGTGAATTGGTAATGGGGTACCCCTACCATTTCACAAAGAAAGTGTAACAATTGTAAAAAAAACCACAGACACTGTTGGGAAAGTCCTTTTATTAAAAATAAAAATTAAAAAAAGATTCCAGCGATGGTAATCCACTCTCGTTCTCCGCTCCAACGCTGTTGGTATCCTGCAATGGGTAAACTCCTCTCCGGGGTCCAGTGATGAGAAGATCTCCTCTTCATCCAGGTCCAGGATCCAGCAATAAGAATGATGCGGCTTCAGCCAGTGACAGCTCTTATGTAGGTGAGGGCGGGGCCACCCGTCACGTGAACCCGTCACCCTCTGAAGCAAGGGAAAACCCAGGCTTTCCCAGTGACGTGACGGGTGACCCGCCCCCCTCTGATGTAACGGAAAACCTACTTTTTAAAATTGGAGGTGGAGTTCCCCTTAATATCCGTACCAGACCTGAAGGACCTGGTAATTGGATTTGGGGGGACCCCCACGCATTTTTTTTTTCTCAATGACTTTCAATGCCTTTTCTCTGTATTGCCGGGAGCCGACAATTCATTATAGCCGCGAGTGGTTTTAAAGCGCTGCTTTACAGGCATACTTTACACACCCCCTAGGTACGAATTTAAAGGAATATTTCACTTTTATTGTTTGTATTAACCACTTAACGACCGCCGCACGACAATATACGTCGGCAGAATGGCACGGCTGGGCAGATGGACGTACCGGCACGTCCTTTACATCTACCCGACCGCGACCCGGTCCGAAGCTCCGGGACCGCGAGACACACGGACCCGATCGCCGCTGGGGTCCCGCGATCGGTCCCCCGAACTGAAGAACGGGGAGAGCAGCGTGTAAACACGGCTTCCCCATGCTTCACTGTGGCGGCTGCATCGATCGTGTCATCCCCTTTATAGGGAGACACAATCGATGATGTCACTCCTACAGCCACACCCCCTACAGTTGTAAACACACACTAGATGAAACATAACCCCTTCAGCGCCCCCTGTGGTTAACTCCCAAACTGCAACTGTCATTTCCACAATAAAGAATGCATTTTAAATGCATTTTTTGCTGTAAAAATGACAATGGTCCCAAAAATGTGTAAAAATTGTGCGAAGTGTCCGCCATAATGTCGCAGTCACGAAAAAAATCGCTGATCGCCGCCATTAGTAGTAAAAAAAAAAAAAAATAATAAAAATGCAATAAAACTAACCGTATTTTGTAAACACTATAAATTTTGTGCAAATCAACCGATAAACGCTTATTGCGTTTTTTTTACCAAAAATATGTAGAAGAATACGTATCGGTCTAAACTGAGGAAATTTTTTTTTATATATATATTTGGGGGATATTTATTATAGCAAAAAGTAAAAAAACTTGTCGCTCTATTTTTGTTTATAGCACAAAAAATAAAAACCGCAGAGGTGATCAAATACCACCAAAAGAAAGCTCTATTTGTGGGAAAAAAAGGACGCCAATTTTGTTTGGAAGCCACGTCGCACGACCGCGCAATTGTCAGTTAAAGCCACGCAGTCCCGAATCGCAAAAAGGGGCCTGGTCCTTTACCTGCATTTTGGTCCGAGGCTTAAGTGGTTTAAATCTCTGCTCCCGAAAAAACTTCCGTTTTTAAAACATGTCCCCTGGGGCAGAACCCAGGTCCCCAAACACTTTTTATGACAATAACTTGCATAAAAGCCTTTAAAATGAGCACTTTAGATTTCTCCTATAGACTTTTACAGGGTGTTCCGTAGCTTTTCGAACACCCCAAATTGTTCGCTGTTCGGCAAACAGGCAATGTTCGAGTCGAACATGAGTGTGACTCGAACTCGAAGCTCATCCCTAGCAATCACTAATCTCCTCTGGCTGGCCCAGGAAGTACATGGGACGGTCACAAAGCCCGGGCACTTACATTCTCTTACCCTATAGGACCACATTAATCAGCACACAGGCCTTCTCTCACCTTACTGCCCTATCTTATCTTTTGTATGGAATCCACTATTCTACTTGGTTTATACCTCTTCAAACTCTTTCTGTAACTTGGTCAATCTAGACTGCATCACTTAGCAGGCCCTAACTGGATCCTTCCTTTTCCACCCCATGTCAGCGTTCTCAACTACAATCATCAGAATTATTTTTTTTTACTTTCAAATTAAGCACTTATTTCTCTCCAACTTCTTCTCCTTGCTGTTAAAAGTACTCATTTTAATAATACCTTATATAGGGCTCAAAGCTCACCTAAATGAACCTTTCACCTTAAAATGGTTGTAAACCCAGCTTGGTCATTTTTACCTACAGGTAAGCCTATAATAAGGCTTCCCTGTAGGTAAAATGAATATCTCCTAAGCTTGCACCATTTAGGAAATGTTCATCCTAAATGCAGCAAGTTACGTCACCGGCGCATGCGCTCTGAAGGTCCAGTATACATTGCTGAAACTTCAGAGCTTCATGCCGGAAGCGAGGGTTCCCGTGCACGGGAGTGACATCATCGCGGCTCCGGCCAATCACACAGCTGAAGTGCGCAAACCCAGAAGAAAGAAAAAAGAAACCCAGCTGCGGTCAACAACCGCTTTAAGTGCAGTTAAAAAAAACTGCAGGAATACTATTGGTGGTCTTTTTTACTTCTTGCTATTATACATATCCCCCCCCCAAAAAAATGAAAAAAAATCATGTATTCATCAGTTTAGGCCGATATATATTCTTCTACATATTTTTGATTAAAAAAAAACACAATAGGCATATATTGATTGGTTTGTGCAAAATGTCTACAAACTATGGAATAGATTTAGGGACTTTAATTAATTTTTTATTGTTTTTACTGGTAATGGTGACGTTCTGCGATTTTTAGCAGGACTGCGACATTGTGGCGGACAAATCTGACTCCAAATTACACTTTTGAGGACCAGTGACATTATTACATTGATTAGTGCTATAAAAATGCAGTGATTAATGTAAAAATGACACTGGAAGGGAAGGGGTTAACTGTAGGGGGGGCGATCAAGGGGTGAACTGTGTTCCCTAGGTGTGTTCTAACTGTAGGGGGGATGGGCTGGCAGGGACATGACAGACATCGCTGTTCCCGATTACTGGGGACAGTAGATCTCTGTCATCTCTCCTGTCAGAATGGGGATCTGCCTTGTTTACAAAGGCAGATACTCATCCTGCCTCTGTACTAGGTGATCGCGGGTCGCCGGTGGACATTGAGTCAGCCCCCGACCCGTGGGCACGCTCGCGCCTGTTATTGCGCCTGTGCGAGCTGACGTACAGCTACGCCGATTTACGCAGGGGAGTCAAACTGCCACCATATAACGACTGCGGCTGGTCAGCTAGTGGTTAAAATAAGTTCTATAATTAAATTGTGCCTTAAAATATAAACACAAAGGTTAAGAATAGTGGAGGCAGTTCCCTGTCTAGATATGAATGCAGAAATAAAAAATAGGATTTGGACAATAATGAGGTCCAACTTTAAAAGAAGTGCCTATCAGTGCAGCCTATCAAAGCCCATCAGTGCAGCCTATCCGTGCCCATTATTGCAGCCTCATCAGCGCACATCAATAAAGATTTTTTATTTTGTGTATATATACCGATATACAGATTGTGCATCGCTGTTGCCGGAGGGCGGCTAGTGGCGAGCCACAATGTGAGAACTATGGGCCAGATTCACAGAAGAGATACAACGGCGTATCTCCTGATACACCGTCGTATCTCTGTGATCCGCCCGTCCTAACTATGCGACTGATTCATAGAATCAGTTACCCATAGATAGCCCTAAGATCCGACAGGATGCAATTCTAGGCCGGCCGCTAGGTGGCGATTTCATTGCGGTCGGCATAGAATATGCAAATGACTAGTTACGGCGATCCACGAAGATCCGCACGTTCGTCGCAATCCTGTACGTCGTCGCTAGTCGTTTTTACCCGTCGCAAAGTTACACCTGCTTTAACATGGCTTATCTTTAGATCAGCCATGTTAAAGTATGGCCGTCGTTCCCGCGTCGAATTTCGAATTATTATTTTTTTGCGTAAGACGTCCGGGAATACGAAACGCCGTAACGCACGTCGCATTTAAAAAAACTTCGGGGCGCCGTAATTTCGCGCAATGCACGTCGGGAAATTTCCTAACGGAGCATGCGCAGAACGTTCGGCGTGGGAACGCGCCTAATTTAAATGGTGCCCGCCCCATTTGAATTAGGCGCCGAGCGCATTTACGTTACACCGCCGCAAGTTTACAGGTAAGAGCTTTGTGAATCAGGCACTTACGCTGTAAACCTGCGGCGGTGTAACGTAAATGGGATACGTTACGCCGCCGCGGAGTAACGTAATTGTCTGTGAATCTGGCCCTATGGTCTCCCCCTGCTGTTTGTATAGGTTCCAATTGGGCTCTCTCATCGAGAGATACCTCCTACGATGTGCGTTTGCGCCCTGCTCACGTCACACTCCAGCTGATCGGCAACTCAGCTGGAGTTCGGCTCCGTCCTGCGCATGTGCGGGCACTTCAGAACATTGGGAATTCAATTGTCACACTACTATATATATATATTATATATACATAAGATATATCCTAATTATAATAAACATAATTGCGATACTCAACTATAATATAGAAAGAGTTTAATTGCGATACTCAACTATAATATAGAAAGAGCTTGAACTTCAGGGAAATAAAGTATGTAGAGTTGTAGACAATATAGAATTCAGATCCAATGTAGAAAAGATGCAATGAGATCAGATAGCAGAGAGTGCTGTAATTGTGATCTGATCAGTGTCAGTTGTAGTGAAGGAGGAGGAGGGGGGCAGCTCTCTCCCAGCCATCTGCCCCAGCACGTGTCCTCCTGATCCCCATGTGTGTACATTGACACCTGGCCATGTGTACTCTCTGGCTGCACTGACACCTCGGTGTCTCCCCCTGCACGAGGGGGCGTGGCCTCCTAGCCAGGATATAATGACAGGAGCTGGGACACTATACAGACACAGCATTGGAGGAGAAGGAATACACTCAGACAGGATCACAATGGAATCTCATCAGAGGAGAGCCCAGCACACTTCTCATGCTGCCAGGTCTGTCCTACACCCTATTGTTATACTGTATAGACTGAAATGCATGGACAGTTCAGCTACTTTGATTATTATTGTGTATAGAGACATCAGTGTGATGTAGAAGTATTTGTTATGTGATGATGTTGTGTAACCCATAACACCAATAGTTAGCATTCAGCTGTCATTGCACAATTAGAAAAAAAATCTAACAAAAATGCTATGATTTGTACAGCTTTAGTTCTTTTTTTTTTGTAAAATTGTATTTAAAATGACTGTTAAGTGTCTACAATAGCTGTGTGTTGTGTTCCCTTGTTAGGGTCACCACACACACTACAATCTGATTGTGTAATCTCAGTTAGATCTACCAACACCCAGGTAGTGCCTGATCAAATATAAATAGACAGGATATTTTAGGTGGATCTTAGTACATTTTAGTTTTAGTAGATCTAAGGCACCTTTCACACAGGGTGGATCTGTTGGACGGACTCCGCTAGCTCAGTGGGAGATTGCTCCGTTGATCTCTGCTGAGCAGGCGGGTGACAGGTCTGTGTCTGCTCACTGTGCAGGGATGGACCTGTCAGAGCCCTGCTGTTCTCTATGGGGAGATCAGGCGGTCCGTTTTCATCCAATTCAAGCCGCTGGACGGTTGGTGAACATACCGCCATCCGTGCGTTTTGAGTGGATCTTGTCGGAACAGATGGCAAGCGGCTGTCAGTGGACACATATCTGCTGACATCCGCCTGCCAATAGAAGTTAATGGGTGCCCTGCTTGGATCTGCCTGAAAAACAGACAGGCGGATCGGAGCGGGCCGATCGCGTGAAAGGGGCCTAAAGCTAATTGCAAGATTGTACCGTCAAATTGTAACATTTGTAAATATTACAATATGAGTATGCAGTCTTTGTAAAATCAGCTTTAGCTTTTCTACACATATGTATTTTCAGGGGTTGCCTAATCTATCCGATCAATTTGTATCCAATCAGGCAGGCCCTTGTACTACACAGTTGTTGGTGGATTTAAATGAGATTGCATAACTAGATTGTAGCGTGTGTGACAAGCTTTATGTCTGTGAGCTGCTTATAGGAAATTGAATGTGTGATTAATAAAGGAGCTGCCATTTCTAATCCACTTTTGAAAATGTATGTTGCCTGGCTGTTTCTGGCCTCAGTACTTTGACCTGAAAACCAGAGCAAAGTAAGGGTACCTATTCAGCATTCTTGTTCTGAATTAGTGACTTGGAAAATACTAAAATCTACATCACAGCCAGGGAAGTAGTATGTTCAGAAGTTAGGATCAGCAATAGTAACCTCTGTATTTCCCCTTAAAGCGGGGGTTCACCCTACACCCTAAAAAAAAAATGTTTTTTGTCTACCATGCCATCAGCATACTAGCGTGAGCTACAGTATGCCTTTATTTTATTTTTTTTAGCTGTACTCACAGTTTAATCCGTTAGTTACGTTTCAGACTCCCGCGGGGAGTAGGCGTTCCTATGAAGAGGGGAACATGATTCACAGCCGGCTATGGCGCGTCACGCTTCCCGAAAATAGCCGAAATAGGACTTGGCTCTTCACGGCGCCTGCGCAGTCAGCTCCTAGTCTGTGCGCAGGCGTCGTATAGCGCCGTGAAGAGCCGAGTCCTACTCCGGCTATTTTCGGGAAGCGTGACGCGCCATAGCCGGCCGTCAATCATGTTCCCCTCTTCATAGGAATGCCTACTCCCCGCGGGGAGTCTGAAATGAAACTAATCGATTAAACTGTGAGTACAGCGCAAAAAATAAAGGCATACTGTAGCTCACGCTAGTATGCTGAATGGCATGGTAGAAAGTTGTATTTTAGGGTGAACCCCCACTTTAAAGCTGAACTTTACTCATAACAACCTGATAAAAAATGATGTTCTTTAGGAAGGAACATACATTCCACATAATTATGCCACCAAAATTAGTTTGTGCTGTAAATTTCCCCCAGCACTGCCCCTGATTCTTCTTGCTGGAGGCTTCCATTTTGCTGAAGCCCAGAACCCCTGAACAGCAGTAAATCATAAAGTGAAACTAAACCCATTAATTTATTTGTTTTAAAAAATGGTTACATTCCTGGAATGCTGGGATTGCTAACTGTCACATTTGCTTGTGTACTCAACCAAACTGTCACACCATCAAATGGCTGGAGTTCTAACTGATCACATGTGCAGCACCATGGCAGTTACAGATCATACAGAAGCATCTTCCTTGGTTGTAAAGGATAGGAGGGTTTAATTCCACTTTAGGGCAGATCGGCTTCTACAAACTGGGCAGGGCCTAAAAATGGGA
The DNA here is from genome assembly GCF_905171775.1 of Rana temporaria. NCBI lineage: Eukaryota > Metazoa > Chordata > Amphibia > Anura > Ranidae > Rana > Rana temporaria. The sequence continues at coordinate 238,105,669 of NC_053492.1, forward strand.
GAGCAACTGAGCATGTGCAGATCTGTTATTAAACAGAATAGGCACTTATTTTTTATGTTTTACATAGCTTTGCCTGCAAGTGGTCAGCCTGAAGGGATCTTGCAGGACCTGATTTTCTCACCCTGCTGCCAGACCAGTCACGTTGTGCATGTTATTTTCCTGTAATATCCTGTAGACATCCAATAGCCCAGAGACTGCTGCCGGGCACTGCTATCTTAGATGTGATGTCAGCAGACCTTGAGCTGTCGCCTAAATCTACACTATTCCCTTTCCCTTCTCCCCCAGCAGCTACATTAAAAGTACATGTAAACAATCCATTCAGTCTGGGTTCACACTGGTGCGCTGTGCAAGATCGCATGTGATTCGCACTGCACATCACAAACTATGTCTGTGCGATGCGATTTCATCTATACAGATTGCATGGCTGATTTTGCATCACATTTGGACCAAACTCGTACAGGACCCTTTTTTTGGTCCGCACCAGAATCGGATTGCATGGGTGTTAACACCTATGCAATCCGATTCTTGTCCAAACTGTCAGTTCGTTCTGCGATATGGGAACTGAAGTGGGGATGTCATTAACATTGTATTGACACTCCCAACAGTTCACATATGGCAGTGTGAAGTGTCCTGTCACATTTTCTAACAAATTGAAAGGGACATTTAAGCATGTGAAAGATTTTCTGTGCCTTTACCTGCAATTTTTAAGAAGTCCCTTTAAGAAGTACTTAATCTGCTTGCTGTCTTCTGTATGTGGTCACACTAAGAGCCCTTTGTGTATTTTCCAGGTGTGAGAGGATGTGGAGACCCTGGTATGAAACCCCTGTGACCTCAACGCCTGCCCAGCAAACCTCTAACAATATACCGCAGGTAACTACCCAAAAAAGTGGTGCTCCTATGTATTATTGTATTAAAGAGGTTTGTAATGGCAATATCTCTGAGGCCTCTATACAGACCATATCATTATCAGTGCTTTTACCTTTTGTTTTAGTTTATAGAATTGCTTATTTCTTGCTTCTAACACAATTATACAGCCTTAAAGTGGAACTAGCTTCAGTGGCGTCACTAGGGTTGGTGTCACCTGGTGCGGTAAAACAGGGTGTCACACACACACACCCTCTCCCCCTATCAGACTTTTTCCTGTCTAGCCTACCACAGTGCCCTGCAGGAGGAGCCTAGTTTCGGCCCGGTAGCGCACAGTCGTGGTGCTCACCCCAAACTGTCTCCTGTAAGTGATGGTGGCTCTGTACGCTGTCATGGATGGAGGTGACACCAACGTGCTTGGATATCCCTTCCTACTTGATGCGGTCCGCACCCCCATAGCGACGGCACTGACTAAACTTGTCTTTGCTTCAATGGTCCCATCCCTCAATGGCCCTGGCATCCTCCTGCTGTGTGCCAGTCTTCCTTCATCTTCATTGGCTGCTGCAAGGTGATGTCACTCTGGGCCAGTGGTGTAAATTGAGCTGCACATGCACAGCTCAGTTTACATTCCAGAGAAGACAAAAAGCAGTCAGCTAGGTACATTTTATTACAGAAGCGCCATTGCATCTCTCTTCTGCAATACAAGCCCCATTGTGTACTTAAAAGTGGGGCATGCCTGTAGACAGTGTGCCTGCTTGCTGTTTGTGACAGCGGAACTTTAGTTCCACTTTAAGCTGGCCATACACTGTGAAAATGTCAGCATGTTCTTGATAAAGCAGTTAAAATTAGCTGTGCAGGTGCCTGTTTTGGCCCCCTCCCTGACAAAGTAACAATTTCCCATTGAAGTATAAAAAAGTAAAATTGGCAGCAAAAGCATTAAAGAGGAACTGCATTCTGCTCACTTAATTTGTTATAAAAAAAATCTTTTCCATTCTGAAGCTTCCCTCCAACCACTTTGCATAATATATATATATATATATATATATATATATATATATATATATATATATATATATATATATATATATATATTGTGATTCTGTACTTGCCAAATATGCTGCAGAAATATCCCTCCACTGAGTCTGGCTGCAACTGTGGGCAGCTGAATCTGCGGCCTGTTCACTTCCTGTATTTACACAGACACAGAGGCACACCTCCAGCTCCGCAGCTTTTATTGGCCCTTTTATGACTACCCCCCACCCCCTTCCTGGCAAACTCTCACAAGAGTGAGAGAGAGGCTGTGCATGATGTCATAAGCCTAGGCTTTTTACCAGAAAAGAAACAGGAAGTGGTCTCTTTAAGGTATTTACTTCTCCCTTACTATGTGCAGATTTATCATTCTCAATTTTCATTGTAAACAATTTGTTTTTGTAAATAATAATATTTTATTTACTATGTTATGGGTCACTCCTTTATTTCCTTGTGATCTAAGAATTGTTATCTTATATTTTAGTCACACAGTTCAAATCAGGGAGCCATCACTGAAAAAGCAAAACTGCCAGCTTTTCAGCATCCTGTTAAGTAAGTACATGCATTTATAAGTGACAGTTGTTTTATCAAATTGGGGCAACCTTCAAACTGATTTAAATGATAACACAAATACGTAACATATAAAGTATGGTTAGCTTTAAAGTGTTACTAAAGGCAAAACAATATTTTTCATTTTGGATAGAGTAAGGGAGGGTTATAGCCCATTGGGGAGATTTCCTTTCACTTCCTGTAACATAGCCAACACTGGAAGTGAGATGAAATTCCTCCAAAGTGAGGGAATCCCAGTGTGTCGCCAAGGTTGCCAGAACTCTCCATTGGAAGATTTCCCTTTCTGTTAGTGTTTTGATGTCAACCCAAAATTTGGGATTTTCTTTTACTTTCACGTTTGATTATAATAGTAAACAAGACAAATAGGGTGAATCACAGACTTCAGTAAAAAACCTAATCTGTGTTCTAATTCCTCTCCACTTCATCCACAACAACAACAAAAAAATGTTGCCTTTAGTTGCTTTAAGAAATATTCAGTACTTCCTGGTATGGCTAAGCACACAACTCTTTTTCCTTGCGCAGTGTTGCCTTGTGGAACATTTTTAGAATCAAGCTATTTCACATGGGAGCAGGTCTGTAGCCCTCTGTAAGGTTTGAGTCAATTTACAGTGGGAGTTTACTGAACAATTTGGGGGGGGGGGGGGCAGTAAGACGAATAGGACAGCATAATTATGTATATACACTATATTACCTAAAGTATTGGGACACCTGCGTTTACACGCACATGAACTTTAATGGCATCCCAGTCTTAGTTCGTAGTGTTCAATATTGAGTTGGCCCACCCTGTGCAGCTATAACAACTTTAAGTCTTCTGGGAAGGCTGTCCACAAGGTTTAGGAGTGCGGCCTCGGGTTTCTCGGCAAAAAACAGCAAGAAAACTGCTTCTTGCCAAAATTCCCGTTCGTGTGTACGAGGCATTCAGGTTTCTCTTCTGGAAATCTGGCCAGAATCTCAACGAGAAAAAAAAGAGAACCTGCTCTCTTTTTTTTCTCGTTAAGATTCTTGTCGGCCTGTTTCCCGACGAGAAACCCAAGAGTGTGTATACTTACCTGTCGCTGTGGAAACCCGCGCATGCTTGAAATAACTTCAACGCATGCGCAGTATCTTCCACGGCATAGGTAGGGTGAAGCAAGATGGCGGCGACGGCATCAAATGTGACGAGCGCATGCTCGTCATACGCGATGACGTCACCGCATTCTTTCCTTTCAAGAGAACCGCGGTTCTTTTGAAATGAAAGTCAGTACACTCCGGCGGCAAGAGTTTCTTGCTAAGAGTCTCGTGAGGGACGGATTTTTCCTGACGAGATTCTCGGACGTGTGTATGAGGCCTGTGTCTATGCCGCAGGGATCCTCAAACTACGGCCCTCCAGCTGCTGTAGAACTACACATCCCATGAGGCATTGTAACACACTGACATTCAAAGACATGACTAGGCATGATGGGAATTGTAGTTCCTAAACATCTGGAGGGCCGCAGTTTGAAGACCCATGGTCTATGGCAATGTTTGACCATTCTTCCCTAAAGACACGGGTGAGCGCATTTGGGGTGGAGAAACCAGCAAGGACCCAAATTTCAACCAGGCTTCCTTAAAATCTGGTTGCTTTGGATTGATGCACTTTCCACTAATTTGTTAATAAATGTGTTACAATATATATTTAATTATGATGATATTAGTTCCCGAATGTTCTTTCCCTTTTTCATATACAGGCTATATAACATTTTTTCTGTATGTCTTACCTTCCAGGTTGTTCTGGCCCAAGTCAAAGTGTTATGATTTTCTGTACCAGGAGGCAGAGGAACTGCTGAAGAACTTCCCAGTTCAGGCTACCATCTCCTTGTATGAAGAATCAGACAGCAGCAGCGAGGATGAAGAATTTGATAATTAAACCTATTCAATTTATAATGTTATAAGCTACAGGATATTGTAATCAGGGATGCAGTTCTGGTCCTTGCAGGCCATTATACTTCAAGTCTCAGGGCAGATGTATGTCTATGCATTGTGGCGCTTTACTACAATGCACAACAATTACATGTGTCAACACTTTGTTTCATTTATGCTAAAGCTGCATCACATGGTAACACACCATAGTGCAGGGATAAGCAATTAGCGGACCTCCAGCTGTTGCCAAACTACAAGTCCCATCATGCCTCTGCCTCTGGGTGTCATGCTTGATGCTGTCAGTCTCGCTATGCCTCATGGGACTTGTAGTTTGGCAACAGCTGGAGGTCCGCTAATTGCAGATCCCTGCCATAGTGCATAGTTCAAACATATTGTGACCTGTTCAATAACTGGGATGTTGTGTGTCAGAAGCGCATTGATTTCAATGGACTGCCACAATGCTACTCATAAGGAACGTTAACACACGTGCATTAACACACTCCGCAAGTGTTAATGGGCCCCTAATGAAGTACCTGAGTAATGTAAATAGTAAACAATGTAAATAGTTTTGGGAGCGTATAAAAACCAAGATGATACTATACAGAGGATGGTGGACGTAGGTTTAAAGGAGAACGCCAAGCATCAACCTTATGTAAGCAGTGAATCACTATCCATAAACACTTGTAGCAGTGCTAAATCAGAAAGTCCACTCAGTTTTCCATAAATGCAAATTTCAAGACAGAATTATGGCCAATGCCATTGTGGACTTATTTTGAAAGGTGCACACTTTAGGGTTGTGATATCTATCTTCCCTTCATTACCATGTGAATCACTGACCTAAAAAAAAAAAGCATGTTGAGATGTTAAGACACCTGATGTGTGTGTTCTTCCTCTGGGTCAGTGATGGCTTGAGTAGTAAAGGAAGAATGAGCCTTTAATCGTAGTATTATAAAATGCACTGCATCTACAGTAGATTCCATGAAGTAACCATATCTACCTCAGCATGAGTTTGTATTTGACGGTTGAGTGATCTGTGCTATGCATTTTCCTTCCCATTTCTCTCTCTCTCTTTGTGAGAGACAACAAAGGGGGTGATTGGGAATACCAAAATCCACAAATCTTAACAACAACTCTCCAGATTACTGGCACCAAGGGGATTTCAATTAGTGGGATGGTCTGTTATGTAACAGTTAGACCAGCAAGAGATACAGATGCCCGGGGCATGTAAACTCTGTCGCCTATTTCCTTTTTAAGGCCTAATTATCACATTTGACAGTATATGTTTTAAGCAGAGTTTGACAGCTAATGTCCTGAGGGCTACGACATATGCATACTTTTATTTCTATTTTCAAGTTATTAATGATGGATGAATCTATAAAACAGATACTCTGAGGCCTCGTACACACGACAGAGATTCTCGGCAGAATTCACCGAGAAACTCGGTCAAAACCCGGATTCTGCCGAGAATCTCTGTCGTCTGTACAGTTTTGGCTCGATGGAGCCGCCGAGGAACTCGACGAGAAAATAGAGAACATGTTCTCTATTTTCTCGTTGTCCTCGTTCTTCTATGGGAGAAGCCGGCCCGCCGAGCTCCTCGGCGGCTTCATCCCAAAACTCGACGAGGAACTCGACGTGCCAAGCACGTCGAGTTCCTCTGTCGTGTGTACGGGGCCTGACAGTTGCCATGATACCTGGTCAAGGCCATCATTATTTGACCGCAACACTGCCCGAAAGCTGTCTCATTTTTGCATTGTTTTACTTTCCACTCATTAAGTCATGAGATTACTACTATAAAAGAAATCTGATTAAATACATCTCCATAAACTCTTTGTAATATACCAAGACTCTTTGCTGTCCTTTACTGAAATAATAGCCTCCTATTTATTCTGTGTTATTGCAAAAATGATGGATGTTTATTTTAGTAAATATCTGATCTATGAATGTCACAAATGCTGTCATCCTGTATTACGATGGATCCATGTGTGGCGGCTATGCCATCTAAGCACATATGCCTGAATTATAGACCTCTACTAATGTCTTAAAACAGACAGTGGTGGGAAAACAAATGTACATTGATTGTAATATAATGTTCTATGAGTTGTTGGAATAGTCTTCTCCCACTGCTGGAACATAGAAGTCTTCCACTGTAGAACTATGCCGACATGTGTAGATGCCAACACAATCTATGCAGCTGATCGTCAGCAAGCACTTTCTGCCTTGAATGTAAATATATATATATATACGTATTTATTTAATTTGTACTTTTTCTATGTTGTAAGATATTATTTATAATAAAATATTAAATGGTTAAGTCTACTTGTTATCTTTAAGAAAAGTATAATAACGTAGGTAGTAAAAGAAAAAACAAAAACAAGTTTGCCCATGTGCCACCAGAAAAAAACTGCATAGTCTCATGGTTTAAACTCCATTAGCACAACCTGTTGGGCAAGGCCCCAAATGGAGTTGCACAAGCACTGCTTTAGGGCCATGCCATGACACCAGGAGGGGACTGGGCAGGGAGGGGGGAAGCAGGCATAGCCCCCCCCCCTCCAGGCCAGTACTAATAAGATACTATATGTTGAACTGGTGTCTCTGTGTGGAGAAGACATGGATCTGAGTGGTTGCCATATTTATTTGTATTTCTGCACACCAGAGGACTTCAGGTGCTGTTTCAACTGTATTAGGCTTCTGGTGTTTCCATTTTTGGGGAGGATTAAAATAACAAACGTATCTATACTTACCTGCTCTGTGCAATGCTTTTGTACAGAGCAGTCCGATCCTCCTCTTCTGGGTCCCCTCTTTGATGCTCCAAGCCCCTCCTATTCATCAGATGCCCCCACAGAAAGCTGCGTTCCATGCGTGCTATCTCCCGAGTCCCGATGCTAGGTCCATTGACACATACAGCCTCCTGCTGCTATTAATCTGTGAAAAAAGGGAAAAAGTGCGCTTACCAATAAAATTAAATACGAATAGTGAACAAGCTGCTAACTCAAAAATGTTATACTAACATAAAATCTTATACAAAAAAATGTGGAGTAGCGCTTACAACAATAATAATTGAAGGCCTCCAAATGACAAAAGGCTGTTGTGAAAATGTCAATCAAGATACTGTAGTACATGTGAATAAAGTCAATTAGTCAAACGATCAATAGTCCAAGTGAAAAACAAAAATAGGAGCGTGACGCCCCAGGCGATAAATAGGATCTGGCTCCAATGTGGATAAATGCAACTTGCTGACCCTTACCACAAACGAAGGTCCCAACGGACCTAGTCAAGCTGGAATCGCTGAGTGTATTGAAGAAAGGACTAGTCTGTGTAGAAGGTCCCTCCCGAGGTCATAAATCCATAATTAAAGTAACCAGAAAAAAAAGAAAACTCATATAGTGTAAATCTGTGTTGAAATATACACCTAAGTGTATCACCCTGTGACTGGTAACAGACAGTGTGAACATAAAAACCACCACCAGTACACACACTGACCCTTACCAGAGCATAGGATCCATCAGGATCAGTCAGAGCATAAGGAACATACACAGTGAGCAGCAATGGAGCGTCTCAGCCGATGTTGGAACAGGAGATGCAGTAAATCCAAAGTATAAGGGGAGGAAAGAGAACTCACATGGCGTGATATCGTATGGATATTTATTAAAAAAATAGTATCACTTACAGTTAGGTACAGAAATGTCAGCAGAGAGATAAGGATAGTCCAATAAGGAGCTCAGGGGGAGCTGCAGCACAGAAGGTTTTTCACCTTAATGCATCGAATGGTGCAATAGTGGAATAATGGCCAAACATTCCCATAGATGCACTCCTAAACCTTGTGGACCGCTTTCCCAGAAGAGTTGAAGCTGTTATAGCTGCAAAGGGGGGGCCAACTCAATATTGAACCCTACGAACTAAGGGGCAGATCCACAAAGATCTGCCCCGGCGCACCGTATCTGAGATACGCTACGCCGCCGTACCTTACTGCAGTTTGGTTCGAATCCATAAAGATTTTGCGCCGTAAGTTACGGCGGTGTTGTCTATCTCTCGCGGCGTAACATCGCCTAATTCAAATTGGTGAGTAGGGGGGCGTGTTTCATTTAAATGAAGCGCGTCCCCGCGCCAAACGAACTGCGAATGCGCCGTCCCTAAATTACCCGCCGTGCATTGCGCTAAATGACGTCGCAAGGACGTCATTGTTTTGACGTGGACGTAAATTACGTCCATCCCGATTCACGGACGACTTACGCAAACTAAAAAAAAAAATTCTAATTAAACGCGGGAACGACGGCCATACTTAACATAGCAGGTTTAACTATACGCCACAAAACAGCAGCTGTAACTATATGCTGAAAAAAGGCGACTAGAGACGACGTAAAAAAAATGCGACGGCCGCTCGTACGTTCGTGGATCGTCGGAAATAGCTCATTTGCATACTCGACGCGGAAAACGACGTGAACGCCACCCAGCGGACGCCGAAAAATTGCATCTTAGATCCGAAGAGGTACGCCTGTCGGATCTAACCCAGATGCCGTCGTATCTTGTTTTGAGGATTCAAAACAAAGATACGACACGGGAAATTTGAAAGTACACCGGCGTATCAGTAGATACGCCGGCGTACTTGCTCTGTGGATCTGCCCCTAAGGCCTCGTACAGACGACCGGATCTATCCGCTGGGATTGATCTGCGGATCAGTTCCAGCAGATAGATCCGGTCGTCTGTACGTCCGAGTAGACATTTCCCAGCGGATAAAAATTTTGTAGCATGCTACAAAATCTATCCGCTGGGATCCAGTCCAGCGGACTGATCCAGTCGTCTGTACAGACTCACCGGATCAGTCCGTCTGCTCCCATCCCTCGCATGCGTCGTAATGATTCGACGCATGCGTGGAAGTGTTTACCTTCCAGCGTCGCGCACGTCGCCGCGTCATCGTCGCGGCGATGGCGCGACACGTGACCGCGGATGTTTTCCGTGCGGATTTTGATCCGATGGTGTGTACAAGCGGACCGTTTGCAGCGGATAACCCCTCGTCTGTACGAGGCCTAAGACTGTAAAGGTAAAGACAGGTGTCCTAATACTTTTGGTAATATAGTGTATGATGGTGGACATTATATAGCTACCTGCTCTCCTTTCAATCCTCTTACAGTCACAGCACCTCGCAGAGGTAGGTATTCCAGCACCAATGTCTTTTGAAACTCTAATGCCCTGTACACACGCTCGGGATTTCCGACGGGAAAAAGTCAGTCGGGAATCCTGACGGGAAAAAAAGCTGGTTCTCTTTTTTTTTGCCAGCGTGTTTGGCAGTTTTCCCATCATAAAAACTGAAAGGGAGCATACACACGGCCGGGATTCCTGGCCAAAAGCTCTCCTTGCAGTTTTCCCGCTGGAAAACTTGGTCGTCTGTACGGGGCATGAGATGACATGTTACCAAATGCAGCTCACAGAAACCTGTCCCTACCATGGAAGGACCGCTTGGGTGCATTTGTCTTTGAGGCTTCTCAGACCTAACCAGAAACAGGCTCTCTGAAGAAAATACCATATATACGCGCGTATAATCCAACCCGAATATAAGCCGAGGCACCTAATTTTACCACAAAAAAATGGGAAAACGTATTGACTCAAGTATAAGCCTAGGTTGGAAAATGAAGTAGCTACTAAATTTCAAAAATAAAAATAGATACCAATAAAATGACATTAATTGAGGCATCAGTAGGTTAAATGTTTTTGAATATTTATTTCAAAGAAAAACAGTAAACTAGCTCTGTAAGTGGAAAAGAGAGTCAACAATACCCATCTGCAGCCTCACTGTGCCCATCTGCAGCCTCACTGTGCCCACCTGTATCATCAGTGCCCATCTGCGGCCTCACTGTGCCCATCTGCAGCCTCCCTGTGCCCACCTGTGTCATCAGTGCCCATCTGCAGCCTCACTGTGCCCATTTGCAGCCTCATGTACCTTTGATTACAAACAGCAGGTGTCTCCCGCTGTGTCATGCAACTGCAGTTTTAACTGTTTAGCGGCCGTCCACTGTAACAAAGCCCTGCCTCCTCCTTAATTGTGATAGACGGAACACTGATTCAGTTTCCCAGCATTGTTCAGTGTTCCGTCTATCATGGACAAGGAGGAGGCAGGGCTTTGTTACAGTGGACGGCCGCCGAACAGTTAAAGGGTCACTAAAGGAAAAAAAATTTTTAGCTGAAATGACTGTTTACAGGGCATATAGACATAATAGTTAACTGATTCCTTTTAAAAATGATTAAAAATAGATACAAAACAATCATATAATGTGCCTGCAGTGTAGTTTCGTTTTTGCTGTTGTTTCCTGGTTCTCTGATGTACAGAGAGCCACTAGAGGGCAGTCAGCCAATAGAGAGCAGTGATACTTTGTCTAAAACTCCTCAGCACCAATCCAGTTTCGTTTTACACACAGTAATCACACCTCCTTGATTAGTGACCACCATGGGAAATCTCCCAGTACTGTGGTTATCAGGAAACAGACAACCAGGAAGTGTCCAGAACAGAGAGGATTTACAGCAACATCAAAGCAAAAACGAACAATGAAGACATGAAACCAGGACTGCAGTAAGGTAAAGGAAGCTATTTAGCTAAAAAAAAAAATTCCTTTAGTGACCCTTTAAGACTGCATGACACAGCGGGAGACCCTCACTCGAGTATAAGCCGAGGGGGGCTTTTTTCAGCATAAGAAAGTCAGGCTATACTCGAGTATATACGGTACTTCCTGTAGTCATTGCTCTCTCTCTCTCTGACCAAATATAGCAGAATCGAATTCCTGTAAGAAGGTTAAGCTACATTACAAATTGAGACCTCATTGGTTTGCCCAGTGATGGAGCAAAACCCTGGGAATAGGTGAATGTTCTCTCTGCTCAGAAATGCACTTAAAGTGGAGGTTCACCCGGAACTAACATTTTTTAACCTTAGATTGATGCTCATTTTGTCTAGGGGAATTGGCTAGTTTTTTTTAAATCGAAGCTGTACTTACCGTTTTAGAGAGCGATCTTCTCCGCCGCTTCCGGGTATGGGCTGCGGGACTGGGCGTTCCTATTTTGATTGACAGTCTTCCGACAGGCTTCCGTTGGTCGCATCCATCGCGTCATGATTTTCCGAAAGTTGCCGAACGTCGGTGCGCAGTATAGAGCCGCACCGACGTTCGGCTTCTTTCGGCTACTCGTGACGCGATGGATGCGACCGTCGAAAGACTGTCAATCAAAATAGGAACGCCCGCTCCCGAAGACCCATACCCGGAAGCGGCGGAGAAGATCGCTCTCTAAAATGGTAAGTACTAGCCGATTCTCCTAGACAAAATGAGCATTAATCTAAGGCCTTGTACTCACGACCGGATCTGTGCGCTGGAAACTGTCTGCCCGACAGTTTCCGGCGTACAAGGCTGATTTGTGTTTGGTTCCGCTGGCGTGTACACACCAGCGGACCAAATTCCCGTCGTACCGGAACGCGTGCACGTAAACTACGTACAACGTCACTATAAAGGGGAAGATCAAACTTAATGGCGCCGCCCTCTGTTCCTCTTTTGCTAGTTACGGGTTTGCTCGTGTTAGTGAAGGTTTGATTAGAGCTGATTCGCGCTTCTCGGTCTCCAGGCTTTGACAGCGTGTATTCAAGGGTTCAGTGCGTGTGCTTGCGGTAACGTAGTTGTCATTCGGCTATAGGCTAGCAGGTTGTTTCTGCTTTAGCAGTTGCATCCTGTGCGCTCGTATCTGTTTGTCACGCGTTTGTCGCAGGTAGTGCTGGATTTGCGAGTGCTTTCTGTTTCAGTGTGTTCTTGACTGACCAGCCGGCCGGTTTGAAGCCATGATGGAGCAGCAGCGTCAATTTTCGCGAGTTGGTGCTGTTTATGGGATGGCTGCTGGATATGTTCATTTGTCCAGTACTTTGGCCAGAAACAGGGGGCGGAGGCGTTTCTGGACCAAGAATTGGTTGCGCCAGCGTGACCAGTTCTCACATATGCCTCTGCTTAGGGAACTCCAGGAGAATAATCCTAATGACTTTAGGAATTTTCTCCGCATGACGGACCCCGTATTCAACAGTCTGCTGGAACTTCTGTCCCCCTATATCACGAGGCAGGACACTGTGATGCGCCAAGCCATCACGGCCGAGCAGAGGCTTATTGCCACGTTGCGGTACCTGGCGACTGGGAGGAGCCTGCAGGACCTCAAGTTCTCGACAGGCATCTCTCCGCAGGCGCTTGGGGTCATCATACCGGACACGTGTGCTGCCATCATCAAAGTTATGCATGAGGAGTATATTAAGGTAAGTTTCCTGGCTGTAATAATGTTGCTAACTAACTAAATTTTTAATTTCCCAGATATGCTGTGTGTTTAACTAACGTTCCCTTTTCTCCCTATGCATGTTGATATAAGCTTTACATGTTTTATTCTTGACCTACCTGCATATTTGTCCCTTACCCAATATTAACCTGTCCAGCATGCTATCCTAGGGACAAACCCACCTTGCCATTTTTTACAACAGGACTTTTTGGTTTTTGTGTCCCCCCCCCCCTTCAAACTTTTATTGTCCCCATCAGAGGGCTGTGGAGTCTCTTAATGAAGTGGCCCTATATATTTCATTTCCCAAATTCTCCATGCACATTTTTCTAATGCAATTTTAATACTGTGAACTGTCACAAGGATGCTTGTAGGATGTTTTGGTTACAAAGTACTAAATCTCTTTTTTTGTTTGTCCCCACAGCTACCCTCCACACCACAGGAATGGCAGTCTGTGGCTTCCCAATTTGCCCAGCGGTGGGATTTTCCAAACTGCGGTGGAGCAATAGATGGGAAACACGTCCGCATTGTGCCCCCACCCCGCTCGGGGTCCTACTATTATAATTACAAGGGTTATCATAGTATTGTGTTGATGGCGGTGGTGTCGGCACAGTATGAGTTTCTATATGTGGACGTGGGGAAGAACGGCCGGATGTCTGATGGGGGAGTGTTCGCACGGACTGATTTCTATGATCGTCTCCAAGCTGGTGGTCTGGCATTGCCACCAGATGAAGATAATGTGGAAGGACTTCCGTTTGTGTTCCTAGCGGACGAGGCTTTCGGGCTTGGTCCTCACCTCATGCGGCCTTTTCCCCAGAGGACCCTCACCTCAGAGAGGAGTGTGTTTAATTTTCGGTTGGCCAGGGCTCGGAGGGTAGTCGAGAATGCCTTTGGGATACTCACCAACCGGTTCCGCCTGTTCAGGACATCGATACATCTGGCGGAATATAAATTGGACACCGTTGTATTTGCCTGCTGCATTTTGCACAACTTTTTACGCAGGCACTCCCAGACGTACCTACCCGACATCGGTTCTGAGGCAAGACTACCCTCAGATCCCCTTCCCGGGCTGGACACTGGTCGCGCTGGCTTGGCCCCCCAATCAGCTCGTGAGGTACGCGACAAATATGTTGAGTACTTCATGGGTTCGGGGGGCCATTGCTATGCCAGATCATATTTCTTTCTAATTCGGCCCCCAAAGAAAGGAATATTCTCTCAAATAAAAACTAATTAGACCATTGGACTTTATACAGTTGTTTGTCATTAATGCTTTTTCTCTTTTTATCTGTCTTCCTGGTTCTCTAACTAACTTCTTCAATTTTAATGCATAATTGATTTCTCCACTTTTAGTAACTAACCACATTTTGCACAGTATTCACTCATCTACAAACAGGGTATTGAGTCTAGAAATAAGAAGCAACTCCATTTGTAAATTTTGAGGTCAAGTTTTTTAATTTTTGCTTGTTCATGACCCCAAAAATGTTTGTATATTTTTGTCATTACTCCCTGCTTTTGTACTTAGGAGTCTACAAAAAAATTTTAATTTTTTTTTTTTTTTTTTTTTTTTTCAGGTAATTCAACCAAAAATATTATGCAGATTATACATTTTTTAACAAGTTCACATTTTTGTTTATCAAATATAGTTAGATTTATTGTTTACATATATATATATATATAGACTATTTTTGGTGTGGTGTTTACCGCCTTATTTTTTTTTTTTTTTGGCATATTTTTAATGCACAAAAACCATTATTTTTTTAACCATTTTTTTTTTTTTGTTGTGTTTTTCAAAAAGAAAATTTCTTATTGAGATTTTGGAGTAAAATCTCGACTTCACTAAATTCAGTGATTAGAGAGATTTCTAATTCTATATATATATATTTTAATTTTTTTGGCGTTGTTTATTCTTTATGGTCTAAACTTTATAGTATCCCAAAATGTTCAACATGGTCAAAAAGTAACAAAATCCAATTCAAAAAATATAAAAACTCACAACAGCAGTCAGTCATGGTGTGCTTTCACACTGGAACACGCCAAAATTTGAAGATACACACATTCAGTGCAAACTCGCCAAATGTCATTGGTTCAACAGACAAATGGCCACATGTGCTATCTGACATCATGGGTGATCAATGTCTGTGTTTTGTGGGAGCAAACCCTTCCTCTCAACTACTTGAGGATGGAGGAGGGGGTTGGACCCACAAAGCACAGACACTAGATATTCTGTGATGGCAGATAGCACATGTTGGCACACTGTGTGTGTATCTTCAAATTTTGGCGTATTCATTATTAAAACTGTAAAAATGTTTGTGGGGGCGGGGGATGGGCGGGGGGTGTTTCAGTCTTTGACACGGCCCATCATGTCAATAATATTTTTAAAATTCGATTCGATGACCATCATTCTTTGCCGCATATTGTCCATTTCCGTGCAGCATTCCAAAAGGACATTTGTTAAATTCTCTTCCATGACAACCATCCTTTCACGCATATTGTGCATTTCAGTGCTGCACTCCATTACCTGCTGAATAATTATAGCAGCACTTGCACGTGAAAATATTGGCACACCATCCTCCTCCCCTAAAAAAAAAATACAAAATGGCATTTACAACATTATTTTTCGATGAGGCCTATCTACATATGTTTTTTGGAATCAAGCTAGGGTGACACTGACCTGATGGGCTTCTCCTTTCCACCTCTTCGACATCTTCTATCACTCCTCCTTCTTCCACCACCTCCCCATCATCTTCTATCACTCCTCCTTCTTCCACCACTTCCCCATCATCTTGGACTCCTCCTTCATCCATCAATCCACCTTCTTTCAATTCGCCAAATTGTTCTTCCGCCACTTGCCCTTCATCTGCTATAACTTCTAAGTCCAAAATTACTTCTTCCTCCTCTCTTCTTTCCTCCTTTCTTCCTTCCTCCTCTCCTTCCACATCCTCTTCTCCTTCCACATCCTCTTCTCCTTCCACATCCTCTTCTCCTTCCACATCCTCCTCCTCCTCCACATGGCGAGATGGAAGATTTTGGCCTTGTCTGGCCCTCTCTGCCTCCTCCAAATGCTGGCGACTTCTTTCCCCTGAAATAAACCAAAAAAAATGTAGACTCATCAGCACACAGATATTGGAGAGCATAAATCACACACATTGCTTAGAAGATGCTTTCATTTAGTTACTTTTATCTTTCACCAAACCTACATTTTGCAATTACTTCTATATGGCAAGCTCTGATCCTGCCCCTTTTTAGCAAAGTGACACACATGGATGTCCCCCCTAAACTGTATTTCTGGGAGACCCTACCAAAACCCATTTTTGATTTGGGGAGACACAGGTGCTCTGCATTGCAGATGTGAAAACATCTGCTTTATTACCACTGTTTTTAGAATGTATCCTGTTTGCCTTTCCCATTCTCCTAATTCTATTTTTTAGAACTAGCATTTACACAATGTTTACAAACAAAGTTTTTGGCCAGTGAGCCATGTCCAGGTGTGTTGTTCCTGGAATAACCGAGCCTTTCTGAGAAACTATGTGATGTTACGTTGTTTACTAAGAACACTATTTGTAAATATGTCGGTATTTAGGTCATAAAAAATAAATGACAACATGTCTTTAAAATTACAAGCAGGCCAAGGAGGCAGATGGTGAAATATACATGGCAACACATTATTGCAGACAATCACCCCCCCCCCCCAACCCCAATATATATTTACTTACTTTTACGCAGAATTTTAAGTATTTTCTTCATCTGATGTGGCTCCCTCAATTTTAAGTCTGACCATCGTTTCCTCAGCTGTTCCTTGGACCTGGTGATCCCAAACATCCTCTGCATTCTCCTCGCCACCTTGTCCATAATATGTGCCTTTCGGCGGTTAGGGGTCTTGTATGGCCCTAATTCACCATCATAGTCCTTCTTTCGCATGATGTAAACTAACTCCACCATTTCCTGGAACCGCATATTAGTGGCTTTATATCTTCTTTGCCTTGATCGGGACGTCCCTGCCTCTGTCCCTTCACTTGTGGCATGAGAGCATCGTGCCCGCTCGTGTGACATCGCCATCTTTCCTTTCCCACAGAGATTATGGGCGTGGAAAAGATGAATTCTTACGCCATGGGCGGAGAAGAGGGCGGCGTTTAATACATACGCGGAGTGTAGAGAATGCAAACAACGTGTTTACGTCGGTTACGCGGAGAATCTTCGAGCGCATCCAGAACATACACAGTTAACGCCATATTTCCTAAACTCATTGATTAGGGGCCTCGCAAAGGTGACGAGGGCGGGGTTTAATAAATACGCGGAGTGTTTAAAAGGTGCACGCCGTGATTACGCATCTTACGCGGTAATTAGGCGAGCGTGAGAAACGAGGAGCGAGAGACAGGAAGGTAAGGAAATTAAAAATGTGATCAGCAGAGGCCTTGAAAATGTAGACACATGGGATGGGGGTTTGGGCTGTTGGTTGCACCCTTTTTAAGCTATTCTGTCTATGGGGTACCACAATGTTATTTTGGTATCCAAATGCTTTTGGACACCTCACAAAATAGAGATGTGAACAATGCTGTACCTCATTGACAAGTTTTTGAATGGTGTATTCAGATCAGGCAAAGTATTGTTCAAGTGTTGGTTGTACAGAGGTCATTAGGAAGTGTCTTTTATGTCATCCATTGTCAGGGGCATGAGATTTACACATGAAAGAGTGCCTAGATGAATACTGTCATTTGTAAGCATTGTTTATTTTTCTATATTAAAAATATTTACTGCAATGTTAACAATGGCTCTGCATCTAGCAAATCAATGTTTGGTACAAGCAATGCGGCCGAGCTGCCAATCATTGTTTAAACAAGAGAGACTGTGTTTGTAATTAGATATAGGTAATAAATTTGAAGACACATATTAGATCAAGGTCAACGCTGATCCTTTTGAATATTTATTTTTCTGTGGTTTATGTTTTTGGAATCTAGACTCAAAAAGAAATATAATTTTTCAAACAATTCAATGGACCTCCTACAAACCAAGGAAGCTATAGAGGCCTTACTCCAAAAATATCAGGAGACGCCCATCCTGTGGAATTCCAAACACGCATTATATTGCAATAAAGAGGTACGAGCGGCAGCACTAGAAGAGCTAGCAAACTATATGCAAACTTGGGTGCCAGGATGCACTGCCAACATGGTGAAGGATAAACTTGCCAACCTCAGAAGCACATACAGGAGAGCATACAAAGCTAATAAAAGCAAAAAATCGGGAGCAGCAGCAAGACAAGCAAAGGAACCCAAACTGTGGTATTATAAACAGATGGCTTTTTTGCGGGACGAAATGGAAGGCAGGAAAACGATGTCGAGTCTTTCTTCCAACCTTTCCTCCATGCTACCTTCCAGCGGACCTTCCCCAGATGACCACAGCCCTGCAGAGTCGGAGGAAGAGGGCCTGGCTGACAGAGATGCAGATCTGCCACCCTTCGATGAGGAGGTATAGTAGTTTCCTCTATATTTCTTGCGTAAATAATTCTTGGTGGATTAATGATTAGATATTGTCAAAAAAAAGCCAAGCTGGGAAAAAGCAAAAAAAAAGGTGTTCAGACAAATAGGTGTCAGAGATGACAACTGCAGGGGTCAGAAGTAGAGTGTATTCAAGTAATAATGAACAGAAAATACTAAACGAAAAACATGAAAATGAGTGTGGTTTTATTTAGCGAAATTGTAAAAAATGTCCTTTTTTTTGCACACAGGAAGAAGAGATCAGCCAGGAGGTGGCAGATCCTCAGGTGTCTGTCAGCCAGGAGGAGGCCGGGGTCAGTGGCAGCCAGGAGGAGGCCGGGGTCAGTGGCAGCCAGGAGGAGGCTGGGCCCAGTGGCCTGCAGCAGGTCCCCCCGGCCAGGAGAACCACCACCAGCCAGTCTTCTCCCCCCCAGGTGAGGCCATCAGGCCGAAGGAGGCAGTTGAGGCCTGTGGAGGAGGCAAGCCTCCGCATGATACAGGAGGCAAGCGCCATCATGAGGGCCGCCCTCAACCCCACAGAGGCCTTCAGTGCCTCATTGGCCCATGATTTAAATGAAGGGGAGGAGGACCAGAGAAGACTGGCAAAGGCCCTGATGAACCAGGTCCTTTGGTGGATGCAGAGGGGCCTGCTGACCCCAGAGACTGGGCTATGTGACCCGGCCCGGCTTGCGGAACACCATCCTCCTGCTGCCACATCGACCCCACCTGCAAGACCCCGTGTTAGATCCGCTGGAAGGCTGCCTGGAGGGAAGGCTGGAAAGAGGAGGAAACGTTGATTTTCTGCCTTCCATTTCCTTCCACATAAAGGACATCTTGTTTGTACTACCACAGTTTGGGTTCCTTTGTTTGTGTGCTGCTGCTTCATATTTTTGTGTTTGGCTCCTGAGGCTTGGAAGTTTATCCTTCACCATGTTGGAAATGCAAGTTTGCATATAGTTTGCTATCTATTCTAGTGCTGCCGTTCTTTTTATTTTTTGTGATGACATTTGCCTGAATAAAAGGCTTTTTGCTTTCATTTGAAAACATGTCTATTGTTTGTTATACTGTGGGGATTATTAGGCAGCAAACCTTTAATAAATATACAATGGGTAATTTACAAAGGACACACTCCTTGGGGGGGGGGGGGACATTTGGTGTGCCAACATGGTTTAATATTCTCTAATGAAACACAAAAAAAATAAATTAAAAAAAAAAAATAAAAAAAACATGTAAAAAAAAAATATTTTAAATGGTGACATAACTAGAAACAACAAAAAAAAAAAAAAAATATGCACATTCCTTTACAAAAATGACTACTATAAATTATGGAGGACCACCAACCAAAACACACGTCTGGCATAGAAAACATTATTAAAGGATTACATCACAAGCAAGAAATGTGACATTTCAGTATGGGACAACTCTATTGAAATTGCATCAGCAAGAGAACGGGGTTATTCTAGCAAGAGAAGAATTAATAAAACGAGGCAAGAAAATGTGGTTTAGTGCGCCTTTTTAAGACATTGTTCTCTTGCTAGAAGAAAAGGTTTCTAATGACGAATGTGCCATATCCCAAACAAACGCGAGTTTTACCTGAACGAGCGCTCCCGTCTCCTCATTTGGACTGAGCATGCGCGGGGTTTTTGTACGCTGCTTTTGTGTACAGACGACCGAACATGTCTGACGGACACGATTCCAGCAGACTGTTTTAAAGCAAGACCAGGAAACAGTTGTTCGTTGGAAAACGGTCTGGCCGACGATTGTTTGCTGGAATCCTGTACGTTACTGCCTACACACGAACGAACATGTCCGCTGAAACTGGTCCGCGGACCAGTTTCAGCAGACATGTTTGGTCGTGAGTACGGGGCCTAAGGGTAAAAAAAAAAATTATGGGTGAACTCCCGCTTTAACAAAATGTTATAACAGAAACTCAGACTAAAATTCTTTTTTTTTCTCCCAAAATTGTGGGCATTTTGTTGTTTATATATAAGAAAATAACAACAAGTGTTGATTAAATACCACCAAAAAAAAGCTCTCTCTTTCTCAAAAAAGTGCTAAAAAAATAATTTGGGAACAGTGTTGCATGACGGCACACATGTCATTCAAAGCGTGACTGAATAAAAGTGTTTAGTATTGAAGTGGTTAAAGGCGCAGGGACACATTGGATGCGCAGCAAAAGCACAATGGCAGATGTATTGGTGTGCGCAGCCTATTGCATCAGAGTACAAACACCCACGTGTGTATATCAGCAGATCTGTGGGCGGTGTCAGGAGAGCAGAGATTGGTGTCAGTAGGGCAGTGGACCGTGTCAGTAGTTTTAATTTAATTTTAAATATAATTTTTTTTTTATTTAGGAGCTCCATTGGGGGGGCTTTGGTGAAATATCAAGGGTCTAAACCAGGGGTGCCCAACCAGTGGCCCAGGATGTGGCCTGCGGCCTCCTGCTCTGGGATGGAATAAAATAGAATAAAGTACTGTTATTAAAGGTAAGTTCAGGGCTTTTATTCTGGGGGAACTTGGGGGAACTCAGTTCCACCACCTCTGGCTCAGACCCTTTGGTGCCTGCTCACCACAATCACTTGTAAACACAAAAGTCTGGTTTCTGTGTTTACAAGTGACAGCTCTGCACTCTGTGTGTAACCCCCTAAACTCTGCACTCTGTATGTAATGCAATTCTGGTATTTAATGCCCCTTTAAGACCCTTCTACTGTTTTTGGAATTTGAACGGGGTCGTGGTTGAGTTCCTGCACCTATTTTCTGAGAAAAAAAGCTCTGGGTAAGTTTATTACTAAAATCACAGAGCGTATAATTTTTACGCTACGCCGCCGCTACTTTGAGAGGCAAGTGCTGTATTCACAAAGCACTTGCCTCTAAAGTTACGGCGGCGTAGCATAAATCTCCCGGCGTAAGGGCGTAGAATTCAAAGGGCGTGTTTTATGTAAAATAAGCTTAACCCCACGTAACTGACGCTTTTTTCATACGGCGCATGCGCGCGCATGCTCAGTATCACGTCGAATTTTCAAATTAAATTACGCCCGCTCAATGCCTAGACGACGTAAACGTAATTTACGCAAAGCCCTATTCGCGAACGATTTACGCAAACGACGTGGCCCGACGTCCATACTTAACATTGCGTACGCCTCATAGAGCAGGGGTAACAATACGCCGAAAAAAGCCTTACGTAAACGACGCAAAAAAATGCGCCGGGCGGACGTACGTTTGTGGATTGGCGTATCTAGCTAATTTGCATACTCAACGCGGAAATCGACGAAAGCGCCACCTAGCGGGCAGCGTAAATATGCACCTTAGATCAGACGGCGTACTAAGACGTATGTCAGTCGGATCTAGCCCAGCTTCAGGCGTATCTTGTTTTGTGGATACAAAACAAAGATACGCCGGAGCAACCTAGAAGTTACGCGGCGTTTCAATAGATACGCCAGCGTAACTTCTTTGTGAATCTGGCCCACAGTGTATATATGGGCATATATGATCTGCAGTGGTTACTGGACTGCTTTTAAACTAATCCACAGGTGCAGAGAA
The DNA here is from genome assembly GCF_905171775.1 of Rana temporaria. Taxonomy (NCBI): domain Eukaryota; kingdom Metazoa; phylum Chordata; class Amphibia; order Anura; family Ranidae; genus Rana; species Rana temporaria. Next base: position 238,127,301 of record NC_053492.1, read on the forward strand.
GTGCACCTGAGGCCCCGTACACACGGCCGAGGAACTCGACGTGCCAAACACGTCGAGTTCCTCGTCGAGTTCTGGGATGAAGCCGCCGAGGAGCTCGGCGGGCCGCCTTCTCCTATAGAACAACGAGAAAATAGAGAACATGTTCTCAGCCTCAGCTGCACTGAACAGGGAACAAATAGGAAGTGCTCTTTGCTGAGTGGCTTCCTGTTTATTCACAAACGGAAGCATAGTAAACATAGTTTGCTATGCTTCGGTTAAGAATGAACACAAGAGCGATCGGTACAGATCATTCACTCTGTTCATTTATTCATACATCCTGAAACATTCATCCTGCAGCAGCCAGTGGAAGAGAGAAGCTGCCAGCACTGCAGGGGAAACACAGGGGACACCAGGAAACAGGGGGGATCTGCACCTCACAGGGTGATTAGGGTGTGTGCAGGAACACCCAGCACACCCTGAGTGCATGCCTATGGGCAGATGAAAGCATGCAATGTGTCCCTATGCACAATTCAGTCAATAAGCTGTGCATATGAAGGCAACCACCCCAATCTATAACTAGCCTTTACAGTAAGGTGCATAGGTCAAATAAAGAGGTGTTAGTTGCATCTGCATGTACTTGTTGAAAAAGCAACTTGCCCTCCTCCCCACCCTCCAAAATAAAAATAAAAATCCAAATTCGTACAGGGGAGATGGGAGGGCTAGGGTTATGTAATGTGTAACAGGAGAGTGAAGGTTTGCTTTAAAGTATAATGTTAAGCAATAAGCATAAATGAAATTCGGCTACTAATTCATTTAGCCTCTAAGGAATGTCTAAGTTAAAGCAGTTGTAAACCATGGCTGTCTAAAAAAAAAAACACCTGTAAGGCAATTGCATAATGTGCTAGTATACATTGCATACTAGCACATTAAGAAATACTTTCCTTGTAACAAAGCCCTCCAGCACTGTGCTGTCATCGCTGAGAGGGCTGACAGGTTCCCCCATCTTCCGGGTCTGTGATTGGCTGGAGCCGCGATGACATCACTCCTGTCCATGCGTGCGGGAGCCCTTGGTTCCGGCAGGAAGCTCTGAAGGTCGGGCAAGGTATTCCCAACCTTCAGAGGGCATGTGCCGGTGACGTAACTGGCTGCATCCAGGGTGAATATCTCTTAAATGATGCACGTTTCCGAGATATTCATTTTACCTGCAGGTAAGTCTTATTATAGGCTTACCATGGGTAAAAATAACTAAGTGGTCTTTACTACCGCTTTCATTTCTACAGTCATCAAATACCTGACTACCCTTCCACTTCTCTCAGGAAACAGCCCGTTCCTGTTTGTAACTAACCACGCTAAGCAACTTGGCCCTATTATTATCGCCTTGAGGTGATTTAGTTTGCATTTGTAGCGCTATACAATTTACTCACTCACTCACTTACGTATTTATCGGGGTATTGCTCCCGCGTATAGCGCGCACCCCTAAAGTGGACCCGACATTCCTGTAAAAAAAGATTTTAGTACTTACAGTTTTGGGCCCAGATTCTCAAAGGCGTTACGACGGCGCAACACCATTTGCGCCGTCGTAAGTCCTAATCTGGCCCCGGGTATCTATGCGACTGATTCTTAGAATCAGTTATGCATAGATACCCATTAGATCTGACAGGCGTAAGGCTCTTACGCTGTCAAATCTTAAATGCAATTTTTTTTCCCGCCGCTAGGTGTCGCCGACGTCGTTTTTCCCCTCGCTTATGTAAATTAGCAAATGACGACAATTCCCGAACGTACGCGAGCTCGACGCAGAGAATTTACGACGTTTCCGTAGCCTTCGCAACGCGTAAAGTTGCCCCTGGGTCTATGAGGCGCAGCCAATATTAAGTATGGCCGTCATTCCCGCATCGAAATTTAAAAAATCTACGTCGTTTGCGTAAGACGTCCGTGAATGGCGCTGGACGCCATTTACGTTAACGTCTAAGCAAATGACGCCGGTGCAACGTCATTTAGCGCAATGCATGTCGGGTAATTTACCCGACGGAGCATGCGCAGTACGCTCGGCAGGGGAACGCGCCTAATTTAAATGGTGCCAGCCCCATTTGAATTGGGCAGGCTTGCGCCGAGCGCTTTTACGATACACCGCCGCAAGTTTACAGGTAAGTGTTCTGAGAATCAGGCACTAACGCTGTAAACCTGCGGCGGTGTAACGTAAATCACATACGTTACGCTGCCCAGGAGCAACGTAATTATATGTGAATCTGGGCCCTGGTGTCTTGCGCGGCGTCCATCGGCGGCCTCGTCGGGTCCGGCGTCCGTCTGCGGCTTCGGGTGTCCTCTTTTTTCGAGTCCGGCGTCCTTCTGCGGCGTCCTCCCCACTCGATCCCCGCGCCGAGTTTGAATACTGCGCCGGCATATACCGAGCGCAGTACACTCGTGTATAGTCGGGCAGGCTCGGCTACTCTCGTGCTCACGTCCTGTACGTCCAGGACGTGAGCGCGAGAGGAGCCGAGCCTGCCCGACTATACACGAGTGTACTGCGCTCGGTATATGCCGGCGCAGTATTCAAACTCGGCGCGGGAAAGCGGGTATCGACGTATATCGCGCACCCACGATTTTGCCCTGATTTTCAGGGGGAAAAAGTGCGCGGTATACGCCGATAAATACGGTACTCATAATCAGTTTTCATTTCTTCTTCTGATAAAGGAGATACAGGACGCTGTGCTTACACATCATGTGCCTGTAGTCCTGTAGTCTGAATACAGCTGTCATGCCTCTGTCCAGTTCTCCACGGTAGAGTACAGCAGCTTCAGGCAGGGATTGGTAAGGGATATCAGTCATCCTTGTTAACCCTTTAACGTTATCCCAGTAGTTTCACTTTTGACTTATTAAACGGTTTAGCAGTAGAGACGCTGTGTTTCTTTTCCTTTGATGCTTGTATACCCACCTAAAATCGTTTTTTTTTAAATAGAGGTCTTCTCTTGTATATGTATTAGTTACATCCCCCCCCCCCCCCGGAACAAATCTGCAGAAAAGGGGGGCTGTGGAATTAAAAAGTTAAAAAATACAAATAAGTTGCTAAATATATTTTTACTAAACAATAGTTTTTATTACAATAAATAAATATCAAATATTAAACTACAAAGGTTGATTTAGGAAAAGGACAAAAATGTCCAACGTTTACAATATATATATAATTTTTTTTTATAATTTATTTATTTATATATATTTGTATTTATTTATATCCAGTCAACATGCTTAGGCTTATACAACCAGAACATTAATAGTACCTGTCACCTCAAATAGGATCAGACTGTAAACAGGTTTAATTAATTAGAAAACACAAATAAGAAAATACAGTCAGTCAATTATAATTGTTTAATGAAGATTAATTTTTATTTCAATAGAATCAGTTCTTTTCATGTATTACCTTCACATATGGTTTAATAGTGCATTTATAGGCTAAGATCATACAGATGCCAATGGGGTAGTAAAAAATAGGTGGGTGAACCCCGTTTTTACCCCCTATCTCCGAATCAACATGGCGCTCACTCATGTCGTTTCTCGTTGCTGCTGCTTCTGCTTTAACATAGCATGTGGTACCGCTCGCCAAACATGCCCATTGAAGTCAATGGGTACATGCCACAATTGCATGTCAAACACTTGCCACAAGGTTGAAGCACAGTATTTTAATGTTACAGTTAATCCCCCTTTGAATATATATAAAAATAAAAAAAAACAGGCATTCAGGAGGCGGCACACTTTCATGCAACCACCTCTGAAAAGTGATCAGCTCAGGATTGCTTTTCAGGGAGGGGGGGCAATTTCTGAAACAAATATATATTACTACTATATATCAGATCAAAAAGAAGAAAAACTTGGAAAGAGAGATTAGGTATGATTTGGTTCAAAGCACACAATCATACAGATCCATGGCTGGTATGATGTCTGTATCCAGTGTCATACAGTATGACCTTAGGCTGACAAAAAATCCAATTGTGGCATGTTGCAGCAAAAGGAACAAAAGGGGCAGATGAAGGCTGTAGCCATCTGCCCCCAGCACGTGTCTGACATTGGAGGTGTGCAGAATGACAGCCAGCCATGTGTACACTCAGCACACCACTGACAGCTTTGTCACCTCTGCATGTGTCACCTACTTGTGTGTGGATTTTACTGACATTCACAATGATCTATGCCAGGACTGATCTATGCCAGGACTGATCTATGCCAAGACTGATCTAAGCCAGGACTGATCTATGCCAGGACTGATCTATGCCAAGACTGATCTATGCCCGGACTGATCTATGCCAAGACTGATCTAAGCCAGGACTGATCCCACCATTAGGGGGCAAGAATCAGACCGAATTTATGAATGCCCTATTCCCTAATCTTTGCATACTGCTCTGCTATCAGCTATCTAAATAAAATAAAAATAAAAACTTGTTGTAAACAACTTCTTACTGCATGCTAAAAAAATATCTGCTAGGTCCAGAACAACTTCAGCTTCTCAAAGTTTACGATTTCCCCCAGAACCTTTCTTATTTATTCCGATCAGCACTGCCTTGTAAATGTCATAAAGAAGATTTACGATTAGTGATATAACATGTGGTGTGGCTGTGTGCCCTCTTCTGGTTAAATATGGGTATAGCATCCTATGATATTATTCACACAGTGGGGAATTTAGTAAAGGTTCGTTTTTTATTTTCCAAATTGGTTCCTTTAAGCTAGTGCATTGTTGGTTCACTTACCTTTTCCTTCGATTTCCCTTCTAAATGTTTTTTTTTCTTTGTCTGAATTTCTCACTTCCTGTTTCTCCTCAGTAAACTTGACACCCTCATCCGAGCCGTTCTGGCTGGTGGTTAGTCAGCCAGAACAGCTTACTGGGGAGGAACAGGAAGTGAGAAATTCAGACAAAGAAAACAAAGAAACATTTAGAAGGGAAATCGAAGGAAAAGGTAAGTGAAAAGGTATTGTTTTTTTTCCCCACAAATAGAGCTTTCTTTTGGTGGTATTTGATCACCTCTGCGGTTTTTATTTTTTGCGCGATATACAAAAAAAGACAAAACATTTTGAAAAAAAAAATTTTTTTTTTTACTTTTTGTTATAATAATATCCCAATTTAAAAAAAAAAATTCCTCGGTTTAGGCCAAAACATATTCTTCTACATATTTTTGTTAAAAAAAATCGCAATAAGCGTATATTGATTGGTTTGCGCAAAAGTTATAGCGCCTACAAAATAGGGGATAGATTTATAATTTTTTTTTTTTTTTTTACTAGTAATGGCGGCGATTTTTTTGTCAGGCTTGCAATATTGCGGTGGACATTTCGGACACTTTTGACACAATTTTGGGACCATTCACATTTATACAGCGATCAGTGCTATAAAAATGCACTAATTACTGTATAAATGTGACTGGCAGGGAAGGGGTTAACACTAGGGGGCGAGGAAGGGGTTAAATGTATTCACTGGGTGTGTTCTAACTGTGTGTGGAGGGGGACTGACTGGGAGAGGTGACCGATGCTGTGTCCCTATGTACAAGGGACACAGCATCGGTCTCCTCTCTCCCTGACAGGACGTGGAGCTCTGTGTTTACACACAGAGCTCCATGTCCCTGCTGTCACCGCCGATCACGGGTACCTGGCGGACATCGCGACCGCCAGGCATGCGCATCGGCTTCCCAGCCGCGCGCACGGGGAATGTAAACAACAGGACGTCCAGGGACGTCCACCCGGCACTTTCGTCCACAGCGCGGGTCTCAAGTGGTTAAAGGAACCTATTTAGAAAATAAAAAACAAGCCTTCCTGGAGCAGACAGAATCTGGAGCAACAGGGCACAGTAACCAATCAGTCACTAGCTTCAGCTTATTCAGTTAAAGTGGAACTTATCCACAATCTAAAAAAAAAATTTTGCAAGCAAGATTTTTTTCTCTCTAAAAGATCACATACAATTTTGGTGCATTAAAGCTATGTTGCAGCAAATTTTTCAATGAATTATTACTAAGTGTATATTGCTTTTAGTAGGCTTACTATGCGACTATGTTTCAAGAAGACGGTTGAATGGGGTGGGACTTTGTGTGTGCCTCAGAGGAGTAAATAAATATATAAATACTAGAATTATAGAAAAATAAACAACTTTTATTTTTTCTGCCATAGGGCAGTAATACAAAAAAATCAAAGCATGAGATAAAACCAAGTTACAGTTTAGAGCTTTCAAATTCAGGGTGTGCGATTCCCAAGCATAGGGCCCTACTATCTTCTATGCTTGGAAATCGCACACCCTGAATTTGAAACCTCTAAACCACAGGTGTCAAACACAAGGCCCGCGGGCCGAATCCAGCCCTCCAGGCCATTTCCTGTGGCCCTCGCACCTCCAGCCCTCCTCTGGTCCTCCTTTCGGACCCTCACTTTCTGCTTTTAAGCAATGCATCCAGCTTCTTTCCAGCAGCAGCATAAGGAAAAGGGGTGCACTGTGATGTAAGGGAGAGTGGGGGGACTGAATTTATGATGGTGGGGTGGCTCTTGACATCTAATGTAAGGGGAGGGGATGCGCTGGACATCTAATCTTACAGATACAACCGGCCCTTTTCAGGGAAATCATAATGCTAATGCGGCCCCCGATGAAATAGAGTTTGACACCCCTGCTCTAAACTGTAACTTGGTTTTATCTCATGCTTTGATTTTTTTGTATTACTGCCCTATGGCAGAAAAAATAAAAGTTGTTTATTTTTCTATAATTCTAGTATTTATATATTTATTTACTCCTCTGAGACACACACAAAGTCCCACCCTGTTCAACCTTCTTCTTGAAACATAGTCGCATATTCTTAGGGGATGGTGCCTCTGTGGGAGCTTTTTGTTATTTAACATACACCTCAACCTCTACACATAGTAGGCTTACTATGTTACACACTGTTGACCTGTGTACTTTTGCTACAGTACTCACTTTGAAACCAGAGCTCTCCCTGGCAGTATTTATTTTCTGCTATATGAGAGCATCAGACTGATATCCATCATTATTTAACTCACTTCCTCTGAGCCCAGGCTGTCTGCGACCCCTCCCCCCTGAATGGCCAGTGAAAGTAGAAAAAGCACAATGATGGCTCAGGTTATCTATTACTCTGCTGTATCCTCCTATCAGCATGCTCCTTGTTGAACTGATTGACTGTTCTGTGTTTTCCTTTCATACTATGTCACTGCTATAACTTATTTAAGACCAGCGAGGCCTCAGCCCGCTCTCTCGGGATGCCATCTTTCAACAGGCAAGAGGCCTGCTGTGAGTGCGCCCAGGCCGAGGAAGCCTGGGCCCAAAGTTAGAGAGAGCGGATCACCTAGCCCGAGAGGGACCGGTCTACACTTCACAGCATCCGGGGTCACCCATCCACCGGTACCCAGTGAGCGGCCGCGCTGAGGACCAGGGACCTCATGTTGCAGAGAGACTAAAAACTGGAGGGAGGTTTCAGACTGAGGAAACCAGCGAGGCCTCCTTTGGTGAGAGGGCACTTGCCAACCAGCATAGTTAACTGGGTCGCAGGAGCGTGGTTTCTATAGTTCCACTTGTACTTGCTGGCGTCTGCAGCGCCGCAAGTAGGGACACATTGCCCCCGGGAGTGATACAACGACTTGGGAGAACTAGCGTTTATTCTACCACTACACTGTATGCATCAAGTGATTATTCTTTCTCTTCACCCTGTTTAATGGAATACAAATAGATAAGTGCACCAATGGAGCTAGCCGAAGATTAACTGACACTTAAAGGAACAGTCACGTTTTTTTCTATTCTCAGAAGTGCTACGACCGGACACGCAACAAGTTGAACTGTTTTCTAGAGGGAGTCATACAGTTGTGAATTTATGGGTTTGATATAACTATATTTCTTCGTTGTTTTGCTGTTTGGGTGAGTTGTGTGGGACTTGGTGGAGAGGTGTCCCAGTGCTGATGTTATTGCATTGGGAGATTCCTCCACCTTACACTCACTCAGGTCTGACCCCAGGTCAAGTTATTTGGGTCTGATAGAAATCAGAAATCCTAAACCAGTTGTGGCCCATCGACTTTTACAGGGAGCTGTGTGTAGTCAATGTTATCTGTGTAACCATGGTTTTATTCTTATGTAGTGGGGCATCATATTTTATGTGATCTAAAGACTATCATCTGCTGATCAAGAAGGATCTCGGCTCCCTCCAATGGTCAAGTTGTGATATAGCCACCTTCTATTTACTTTGCATTGTTACAACAAGAAATGTTGGGAAATTGAGTACAGGGAGAAAGAGACTACATTGCCCTGGTTTAGTTACAGACTACAATGCCCAGAGAGCAACTGTCCAACCCCAGAATGCTTTGTTCCCCGCACAGACTGCTGGGGGAGGTAATTTAAGGAGGAGGACATCCTTGGCTCTCTCTCTCTGGACCGCCTCTCCAAGCAAGAAGAAGGCCTGTGTGAGGCTTGTCTCCTAGAGTGTAGGCCGAAGCCTGAGGCCTACCCAGACCCGAGTGGATCACCATCCAGCGACAGAGGGAGCATCCCTGACGGAGCGATCGGACGGTGTCCCAGCACAACGGTGACTTGTGAGAGAACTGAAGACTGTCATCCTGAAAGACTGTGAAGCGGAGTGTTTCAGGAGGACAAGGCCTAATCTTGTTGGGTGAAACGGGCACCTGCCTAAACCTACTGACTGTGCTGCAGGAGGGTGGATTGTTTACACTCACCACTGTGTTTTAACTGTTCAGGCATCTTCCACCAGTTATTTGTTCCCTTTCTGGATTACAAATTGCCCCTTTGCGGGCCAACGCATGCCAACGCATAAGTGCACGGACTTTGGGATAATTCGTATTGAGATTTGGTCTGATCAACCGAACCACATTAGTTAGGTGTATTATCCAAATACTGCCTGTTTAGTTATAGTAAACTGTTTGATATCTGGTTTCATACTCTTTAACTGGGTAGTTGTTCCATTAGACTGTGTAGCACTGTTATTAAAGAGAGCTGGGTGAGGCTTGGCGAGGAGGTACTTCAGTGTGGATATCTTACTGAGGGAATCCCTTTGCTGGGTGCTTACACAGGTCTGCATAGCTATCATAATTTAATTTGTATTTATCCATTATCACTGATTCTGACTCTCGCAGGGCTCTGCGAGAAATCTACTACTGTTTTACCCTTGTTCCTTTTGCTTTTATCTTACCAAGTAAAGAGTTACATTGGTTAAGCTGGCTGGAAAAAGCGCCCAGAGGCGATTCAGTTCGCATGCGTTGCGCTATACAAGTCATTCATTCATTAAGCTGAATTTGTGTGCAGTCCATCTGTCATCCTGCGGGATCAATACAACTCAAGGTAACCATTTGTTTACATAATTTATTGTGGTGTGATAGGACATTGTGCCCTTCAACATCTATTGGGGTCCACGATTCTCACTGATTCCAGTTGTGCCAAGGGAGGGTTCGAGCCAGTTTGAGGGGTTGATAGCCAAAGTACAGATACCCAAAACAAACCAGCAGCTCCTTCGGGGGTAGTGCTACACTTATGCCAAGTAAACATCTTACCACTGGTTAAGCTATATCTTGTGTGGGACTCTGTCTATTGCAGCTGTCAGACAGAAGGAAGACAAGGGAATGGAGATGATTCCTGAAATGGTTCCACTGAAGGCCTTGCAGAGGAATCATGGGAAGGTCTCGGTGAGTGTTTGCTACATGACCACCTCACCTGTGAAAATACCGGCCCGAATGTTGTTAGGTCAAGTGAGCACAGCCACACCAGTAGCACCGTCTGATTTGATGAGGAAAGAACAGAATAAGATCTGCGTGGAGGAGTTCTACCCGAAGGACACTACTCTCCCTCCAGAATGGAGAGAAAGAGTTAAAACCCAGCTTCACAGATGGCAGGCCGCATTCTCCAAGAGTGAATTCGATGTGGGGTGTGCAAAGAGTGCCACACAGAAGATTTGCCTACAAGAGGACAAGCCGTTTAGGGAGAGGGTCCGACGGGTACCTTTAGGGGACTTGGAAGATCTACGGGAACAATTGGCAGAACTAAAAAGGTCAGGGATCATCAGAGAGTCCAGGAGTCCATACGCTTCTCTGATAGTGGTGGTACGGAAGAAGAACAGGTCACTGAGGCTGTGTATTGACTACAGAACGCTGAACAGAAGTACTATACCTGATCAGTACACCCCCCCCCCCCCCCCCCCCTTAGATAGAAGATGCTTTGCAGAGGCTGTCAGGGGCCAAGTAGTTCAGTGTACTGGACCTGAAGTGTGGGTATTACCAAATTCCTGTGCCTCCCGAGGATAAAGAGAACTGCCTTTATTACCCCAGTGGGTTTCTTTAAATTTGATTGCATGCCTCAAGGCTTATCTGGGGCCTTGACCACCTTCCAAAGGCTGATGGAGAAGACAGTAGGTGACATAAACCTGATCGAGGTGTTGGTGTACCTGGATGACATCATAGTGTTTGGTAGGACTTTGGAAGAACATGAGGAATTGGCTGGAAAAAGTCCTGAAGAGACTCCACGACAAAGGTTTAAAGCTCTCCATAGAAAAGTGACAGTTTTATCAGCCATTGGTCCACTACCTGGGTCACATCGTGTCTGTGGAATATCCAGTGTGAAGAGGCCTTTAAGCAGCTGAAATGGAGCCTGACAACCGCCCCAGTACTGGCCTATGCAGATACTACCAAGTCCTATGAACTACATGTCGATGGCAGTCGAGATGGGCTGGGGGGTATTGTATCAGGAACATGACAGTCACCTACGCCCTGTTGCCTATGTGAGTCGGAGTTTGACCCCAGCTGAAAGGAACTACCCCACGTATAAACTTGAGTTCCTGGCCTTGAAGTGGGCTGTGGTGGACAAATTGGATACTACCTCTACGGGGCAGAGTTCATAATAAAGAACAATAATAATCCACTCACCTACCTTCTCACCACAGCCAAACTGGATGCCACAGGAATCAGGTGGTTAGCTGCCCTATCGGGGTTCACGTTCAGCTTGAAGTACCGACCGGGTGTAGGGAACAGTGATGCAGACACACTCATGGTTCTAGTGACCCCAACGAAGTGGACCCAGCTGACACATGAAGGAGTGCAAGCCTTATATCAGGGAGCCTAACATCAAGCCAGGGGAGGATCCAGGGCTGAAGACATTGGAGACATTGGAGTTTCCTCTGCTGGTGTCCCTAAGTATTATTGCAATGCAACCCAAGTCGGGGATGAAGGTCTGCCAAAACTTTCGAAGAAGGATCTAAGAAGGGATCAGATGGAAGACCCCCTAGGTAACTTGGCTTTAAAGGCCCTGGAGAATCAGTGCCCCAACATGCTCCTCACCGACTCCCCAAAGGAGGCCTGTCTACTGCATCGAGAGTGGGATCGGCTGCAGCTGCATCAAGGGGTGGCCTAACGAAGGGGACCTCTCTGATGGCTTTGAAGAGAAATGGCAACTGTTCCTACCCAGAAAACACAGAGAGACTGTTCTAACTGCTCTTCATGACAACCATGGTCATCTAGGGCCTGAGAGGACTTTTCATTTAGTGAGAAACAGATTCTACTGGCCCTGCTTGTGGGTTAAAGTCGAGGGTTACTGGCAATCCTGTATTCAATGTATTCAGAGTAAGACCTTGCCTCACAAGCCGCCCCAAAGGACCATCTTCAGATTCAGGGACCCATGGAGCTGGTGTGCATTGACTTCCTATGCTTGGAGCCTGATCTGAGTGGGCAGGGAAATATTCTGGTGGTGACTGACCATTTCACTAGATATGCCCAAGCGTTTCCCTCAAAGGATCAGCAAGCATCAACGGTGGCCAAGATCTTAGTGGAGAAGTTCTTTGTACACTATGGCCTCAGAATGGGAGTAGAGAGCAGAGTGCTGAGATCCAACTTAAATAACTTAAGTGCTTCCACTGTGAACTTTGAGTATTGATTTTTTTATGCAGACGAGACATACTGTGGAGATGAATTGATTACAAAAAAAAATGCAAAAAAATGGAAACTGGTGCAGACAGTGTATGGCAACCAATCAGCTTCTATATTCAGCTTGTTCGGTTCTGTATTGCATTGTCTTGTAACTGTACTGTTTGTCCTAATGATGTAAAGTGCTGCGCAAACTTTTGGAGCTATATAAATCCTGTATAATAATAATAATAATAATAAAAATCCACTGCAAGGCAATGGCATACTGTGCTAGTATGTGCACCGCATTCTAGCACATTCTGAAATACTTACCTTAGAACAAAGCCCAGCAGCTGGAATGGAAAAGCCATGTGTGCGAAAGTCACGGCCACAGCACAGCGCTCTGAAAGAACACAGGTATGCCATTTCTTCAGTGCACATGCACCAGTGAAGACACCGGCTGCCAAAAGAGCAAATATCTCCTAAACAGTGCACGTTTAAGAGATATTCATTTTACGTGCAGGTAAGATTTATTATAAACGTACCTGTAGGTAAAAATCACAAAGCAAACTTTACTACCGCTTTAACCTTTGAAAATTAAAACTAGAAGCTAATTGACTACCATGCAAAGCTGTTCCAGATTCTGACTCCACCACTTTTTTAAATAAATTCTTTATCTCCACAGAAAATATTACAAGATTTCACCAAATACTATCCACATGCAGGTGGAACAAATGGTTAACAGGGAATTCTGATAGTCAATGGTACAATGTGATTACCGGTATAATTTGGACATAAAACAAAATATAATATTTTATATACAACTAATAATTCCAGCGTCACATAGCATGACAAATCACATTGTGATCATTGATACAATCAATACAATGGTGCATTGTCTCTTTAGGAGAGATAAATAAAAAATAAAAAAGATAAATAAAAAAATATAACACCAGTTCCTACAATCTGCAAAGTACAATCTGATGAAAAAAATAAAATAAAATCGCACTCCAATGTGAATAATGATGCTAAGATCAGGATTTCAAAAGGACATGTATAAAACATATAATCTTCTAGGTAGTATGGTGAGGAGGATTGCATCAAGGTCATATGCCGTGAAGTTGGACTGTCTCTAGTTTTAATAAACTCCCCTCTATGGGTCCTCATTCAAGTTTTTTACCTGCCTGTTCACACTGCACAGCTTGTGTAATATTAACATATGGCAAAATGAATGAATAACCATGCATGCGTTGTAATGATGTCATCTGAGCTCCACCAACCAAGAGGGTCAAAGTTCGGAACCCAGAAGAAGCCCAGGGAGAAGATGTCCACATTCACTTTAAGGCTTTGAAAATAAAAGCTAGAAGCTGATTGAATGTCAGAACAGATAATGGAAGCTAAGCACTTTGTATGCGCCACCAAAATCCAGGTGTGGTCAAATCTTGATATTGGTAGGGGGGCTTAAAGTATAGGTCCAGAAAGGTGCTGACCATTCCAGTGACATAGATTTCAGACAATTTTTCCTCATGTATACTAAGTCTGTAGCATTCAACTTCCATCACCGAGCATAAGGTGCCCTCATTAGTATACCAGTCTCTCTCTCATGTCCCTTCCATAATTCGAGATTTTCCTAGCTTGTGATGGAAAATATTAATTATATGAAGACAGGAGGCGAGTATCTTATGCATTATCTTTCTTTAATAATGCCCATAGCAGAAATACAGTAAACATTTATTGTAACTTAAAAAATTCAAAGAACTACCCTTCCCAGCAGTCCCTGGGCCAGTGTAGCCCCTCCCAGACCGTAGCCTATATAAGGGACTGTCTGAGGTAACCTATTCCTCTTTCTTCATGCGAATTAGTGTAAACAGGAACCGAAAGTCCAATTAGACATCTCCGCGGCTGCCGGGAACCTTCCGACCGGAACACAACATCCGAATCTGGAGGAAACGAAAGGACAAGGCCAACACGGACCAACTTCATCCCAACGGGGACTATAGGAAACCCAAACCATTCGGAGCCGACCGGTCAGTTGTCCTCAGGAACATGGACCAACGGATTCAGTCAACAGCATCCCGACTCCGGATCTGGAATGCAGTAGGAACCTCCATCTGCGGTGAACTAAACCCATGGATCGAAACGGACAGCAATCCCAACGGGGATAGTGAAAACGAACTCCCGGGGCGTACCAGCCTCCGACTTGCAGGGTGCGTGGTTCATCAGTCTAGAACAAGAGAGAGACAACCTCGTGACAGGGTTGGGTTGGGAGGGAAGATACTCGCCTCCTGTCTTCATATAATTAATATTTTCCGTCACAAGCTAGGAAAATCTCGAATTATACATCAGACAGGAGGCTCATATCTTATGCAAGTTCAAAGCTATAACAATGCATATGACCAATAACAATCAAAATAATCCACAACACTGACATAGATATGTGTACCTCCTGTTCAAAGCGGGATTGGCGGAAAAGCGGTCGCTGACAACAGTCCGCCGCTATAGTAAGTCACAGAGGAAACCGGGAAGAGAGGGTTAACGTAGGAAACGAGGAGTTGAAAGACTTGCGAAGATCGCAGCGAGGCTGTCAAGGACATATAAGTCTGTAGACAGCGGACCACATACAGTTGTGGATGTGCGGGGAAGAACGGGTAGAAAACCGATCGAAGTACCGTCTGGTCCAACGCACGACGGAAAAAGACTTGAGTCTCTGAGGCGAGGAATGACGCCTGGATATGTCCAAAGCCTTGACGTCTGACCCACGATGATGGAAATCAGACACAAGAAGACAGTAAGCTCGAAAGACAGTAACCTCAAGACAGAGTGTCAACGTCCCCCAGCCCGAGAACATGATCATGACCTTGGAAAAATCCCAAGTGTGCTGGTACATTGGGCGATTTAAACTTAACGCCTTCAAAATTGACACACCAACGGATCCAAAGAGTCCGCCAGATAATTGGCTATTACAGACCCTGGCGCTTGAACGGGGTCGACCCGTCGTTGATCACACCAAGTAACCCAGAGTCCCCAGGTAGATCGAGATGCCGATCTAGTCCCGGGGCCCAGTCCAAGGCAGGGAATCCCTAGCTGTTCCCGAAAGGTCGTAGTCTGCGACCGGAACCCCGATACTAACCATGTGAGGAGAGGTAGGATGTGCTTCGTGAGTAGAGGTTGCAGATCCCCGTTCGGACCAGCGAGGAGGTGGGGGGAATGAGGAACAACCTGGGGAGTTCCACCGTCATCCTCAGAAGGAGGGGAAACCATGGCTGCGTCGGCCACCACGGAGTGAACCGCACGACTGATGCCCTCCAGCTCGCTAAGTGAAGGAGGTCCCTGAGGGTCACCGGGAACAGGGGAACGCGTAATGTGTCCCCTGTGACCACGTTTGGTGGAGGGCGTCCACATGGTGCGCCTCCGGATCCGGCCTCCGGTTGTAAGAGCGCGGAAACTGGTGGTTGATACGGGGAACGAACAGGTCCATAGAGAAGGATCCGCGAAGTGAGCGAGGATCAGGGACCCTGACCGGTGCGGTCGCCAATCGTTGGAATCGGTCAGGTAACGAGAATCCAATCTGCCACCCTATAGGGATAGTCTGTGGCATATCCCGCAATCGGGACGATGTTGCATTCCAGGCAGAAGTGCCCGAAGTCTTACTAGATCCGCTAGGATTCTGGATCAGGGGCCCACCAAGCGATCGACGTACCGGACTGCGGGTACGTTGTCCGAACACAATAGCACACAGCAGATGGACGTGCGTGGCAACAGACTTCCGATGGCAAAAAAGGCCGTCAGGGGTGTACGTGTTGATGTGCAGCCGAGGGTTCTCTGCGGACCACGTCCTACCGGAGGACGAGGGACTGCACCGAGCACCCCAGCCGAGGCGGCTGGTATCCGACCCTATGACGAAATCCGGTGAGGAGTTGAAAATGTCTCACCGTTCCGTTTGACGGCATGACGTAACCACTACCGTAGGTCCACCATGGCTTCACTTAGTTTGTATAGCGAAGCCCCTAGCGAAGATGTAGAGTCTCGAGTCTCTGGAGGGTTCGACAGTGAAGAGGGGCTGGAGAGTGGCCTGGATTGACACCGGGAACAGGCCGACTAAGCGAGTCAGTCCACGTAAGGACACCTGCTGCTGCCCAGCATGATACTGATGTCTTTGCGGATGGCGGCTAATTGGGTATGGGTAGCCGAAGGATCGCTCGGTTGGTGTCCACCAAGAACCCCAAAAAAACTCTATCTCCTGAAATGGGGAGATAATAGGTGTTCGTGATCTATGAGGAGTCCCAGATCGCGAAGCGATCCGACCATCCAGGAGGCGTGTTCGCTCGCTAGGCGAGGGGAACCAGCCATTAGAAGTAGGTCGTTCAAGTAGATGTTCAACCTCACCCTTGTTCCACAGGGCAGTAAGTTGGAGAGATTTCTCAAGCTCCCACCGGACGAAAAACCGCCTTTCTTCTTCCTGATCGGGAAGATGTTGTTGAGGAAGTTCAAAGAGAGTCGGTCCATCTCTACTATCGGCTGTTTGGTCCAAGGTCTAGCAACCTGTTGTCCATTAGGACGGTGTTTAGGTTTGAAAAACCGAATGGGATGGTGAACCAGGTATACGCCTGGTAATATAACTCCATTTGTCCTACCGTCTTAAAGATATCATCAATTAGCGTGATCCCATTGTGCTAGGTCAACCGGCTTACAGAGGCGGTAGCCTGCTCACTAAGGCGTAGGGTTAGGTGATAGGTCCAGAGATCTAAGACCCAGTACTGTGAGGTCCCAACGGCCCTCTCTATTCCCTTCCTGGAATACTGAATGATTATGGGATCCACCTCTGGAGTGAGCACCACCATATTTGGTAATGGAAGGGTGAGTATTCCACCCTCAACTTGTCCGGTTAGCGTACCGATCGATCTCCGGGTCCAGCATTCGATCTATTGGATCACCTCAGGTAGAGGTGCCCAGTCACCGGAGTGTGGGTGGCCAATCACCTCCTGATCGAAAAATGGTACTCCACAAGAGTCCAATAAGGTTTTACCCTGGGACCTAGGGTTGGCGTCGTCATGGAGCGCCATGTGCCCACTGCTCACATAATCATCATCATTATCATCATCATTTTCATCCTCAGACTCAAAGGTGTTAGCCGCCTCGTACTCCGCGGACGACTCTGGAAGAGTCCACGAGGAGTCTGGCTCAGTCCGTCTAGCGGATCGCTGCCTCTGCATGTGCATCTCCCCGAGGCTCGGGGGTCGATTGGAGTCTGGGAAGGCAGTGGGTCGGCAGGCCCGGGAGGGTACTGCCTGGGGCATGTTATTTACTTCCCCTGCCGGGGAGTCCGTGGGTCGGCAGTCCTGGGAAGGTACTGCCTGGGGCATGTTATGTACTTCCCCTGCCGGGGAGTCAGAGGGTCGGCAGTCCTGGGAGGGTACTGCCTGGGGCATGTTATTTACTTCCCCTGTCGGGGAGTCAATGGGTCGGCAGTCCTGGGAGGGTACTGCCTGGGGCATGTTAATTACTTCCCCTGCCGTGGAGACGGAGGCCACATTAATGTGACGGCGCATATGGGACGCCATGCCCTACTCAGGGGCGTTATATCCTTGCCGGGAGATCCGGACATAGGGGTGCATGTGGGTTGGAACAACCGATGCCCTGGTAGTCTGGACGGACCTACCGACCAGCTCAGGAACCAGTGCAGCACTGAGGTAGGTAGGGCCTTCCAGGGCTGCGTCCACCACTTCAGTGGCACCAGTAGGGAGTAAAGGATCTGTCGCCAGCCACAGGAGAGGAGTCAGCTGTCTACGGACAGCACGGCCGTGCAACACAGGAAGATACGGAAGTTATGTACTATAACTTGTATAGTAATTTCTATAATTCATTCAATTATTGTTATAATTTGTTTATTTATTTATATATATATATGTATTTATTTATTCAATTATATATAAAGTATAGTTCAATAGTTTATATTTTAAAATTTGTTTATTATATATATTTATATATTTATTTATTTATTCAATCATATAGATTGTATAAATTATTTATTTATAGACATTTATGTTCATTGATTTATTTATATTTATTTAATAAGTCAATAATTTATTCATTCGTATAATTATTCAAATTTATTATTTATTTACATGTATTAATATATTCATTATATGTAGAATAGACTACAGGGGAATAAATTCCCAGAACAAGAACTGATGTTTAATGTAACTGAAGGTGAAGGAGTGACAGAAGCAGGGGAGGGGAGGAATTCCCCACCAGCTAGGTGTGAGTGACAGAAGTTAGATGAGGGGAGATATTCCCCACCACAAGGGGAGCTAGACGTGAGGCTCGGGGCCGTAGTCTTGCGAGACTACGGCCTAACGTGATTCGCATAGATCAGTGAGATCTACACAGAGTTCCAACCATACAGCCGCCCGCACCCTGGCGTGGCGGCGATGGGGAGAGACGGCCCAGCACACGGAGGATGGGGTCCCCAGGACAGGTCCGCAGCAATGGCGCCGTCGATTTGCGACAATAGCGCGATTGGTGCAGGGAGATCCTCACCGCCACGCCCCCCTCAGAGATGAGACGCTCTGAGGAGAAGGAGAAGAAGGGAGGTAGGAAAAAAGGCGCCGAGATGTTAAAATGGCGCCGTCCTACCTCCAGTCAGAAAACGAGCAGTGTGCAGAGCGCACCGGGGGGAAACAAAAGAAGCAAAGCAGTGGTATTTTGTAAAATAAACAAATAAAGAAGCCCAATGACTGTAAGATGTACACATCAGAGGAAACCGCGTTCTCTACAAAACGGGTGGCACAGATAGCAAAGTGGGAAAAGCATACAGCAAAAACTAAACGTTTATCATTTTTAGAAATATCAGTTGTGCTTCATAAGACAGAAGGTTGATAGAACAACACGCAGATGAAGGTCTGAGGGGATCAGAGGGTATATACAGATACAGGTGGAAGTTGAAGGGAATAGCGGAGGAGGGAAAAACCTCCGTAGCTGTAATAAAAGCCGGGGTGGGAGGGGGGGGGGATCCCCAGCACCCTGTGGAAAGACGATGTGACATTAGGATCTACACAAATTAAAAAGGCTGCTGATAACCAAATAACAAGCAAGCCTACATAAAAATTATAAACATAGAGTAATGTACTTATCTGAGTTCTGGCTATG
The DNA here is from genome assembly GCF_905171775.1 of Rana temporaria. NCBI lineage: Eukaryota > Metazoa > Chordata > Amphibia > Anura > Ranidae > Rana > Rana temporaria. Next base: position 238,146,285 of record NC_053492.1, read on the forward strand.
AGCAGAAAGAAAGAGGAATAGGTTACCTCAGACAGTCCCTTATATAGGCTACGGTCTGGGAGGGGCTACACTGGCCCAGGGACTGCTGGGAAGGGTAGTTCTTTGAATTTTTTAAGTTACAATAAATGTTTACTGTATTTCTGCTATGGGCATTATTAAAGAAAGATAATGCATAAGATATGAGCCTCCTGTCTGATGTATAATTCTGCACTGTTGGACACACTTCCAGATAGGACACACACCCAGGTGTACTAGTACTCACTTCAGAGGGCTCTGACCTGGCCTAAAAAGCGTTTGGCATTCTGCTCACAGCCTGGAGAAGAAAAAGAGTCTGGGTAATTACAGTTGCTCCTACTGAGTGTCGAACCACCTCACCTGGGGTTTCAGCCCTTGTTAAGTGGTTGTAAACCTTGTTACACCACTTGTACCTATATAATATAATAAGGCTTACCTGCACGGTTTAGGAGATATTTACCATATACACTTGCGTCTATGTCATTGGCACATGCGCACTGAGGAAACGACTCGCTCCTGCTGTTTCTTCAGCACCTGTGCCGTGACCGGCAGCTCCTGCACACATCCGCAGGAGTGACATCATCACAGCTCCGGCCAATAACAGTGCCTGCAAACATGAAAATAACTCCAGGAATAGGGATGAGCTTTATGTTCGAGTCGAACATGAGTTTGACTCGAACATTGGCTGTTCATCAGCGAACAATTTGGGGTGTTCGCGGCAAATTAGAAAAGCTGCGGAACACCCTTTAAAAGTCTATGGGAGAAATCTAAAGGGCTCATTTTAAAGGTTAATATGCAAGTTATTGTCATAAAAAGTGTTTGGGGACCTGGGTCCTGCCCCAGATGTATTAATGCAAAATATTTTTTTTAAAAAACAGACGTTTTTTCAGGAGCAGTGATTTTAATAATGCTTAAAGTGAAACAATAAAAGTGAAATATTCCTTTAAATTTCATACCTGGGAGGTGTCTATAGTATACCTGTAAAGTAGCACATGTTTCCCGTGTTTATAACAGTCTGCACAAAATTACATTTCTAAAGGAAAAGTCATTTAAAACTATAATGAATTGTTGGTTCCCGGCAATACAGATCAAAGTCATTGAAAAAAAAAATGCGTGGGGGTCCCTCTAAATTCCATTACCAGGCCCTTCAGGTCTGGTATGGATTTTAAGGGGTACCCCACGCCAAATAAAAAAAAATGGCGTGGGTTCCCCCCAAAAATCCATACCAGACCCTAATCCGAGCAGGCACCTGGCAGGCTGCAGGAAAAGAGGGGTGGACGAGAGAGCGCCCCCCCTCATGAACCGTACCAGGCCACATGCCCTCCACATGGGGAGGATGTCCCCATGTTGATAGGGACAAGGATCTCATCCCCACAACCCTTGCCCGGTGGTTGTGGGGGTCTGCGGGCGAGGGGCTTATCGGAATCTGGAAGCGCCTTTAACATAGGGGACTCCCAGATCCCGGCCCCCCCTATGTGAATTGGTACCCCTGCCATTTAAAAAAAATGTGAAAATGTTAAAAACGATAGGTGACAGCTTGGGACAAGGTAAGTATTTCATAATGAGCTAGTGTGCAATGCATAATTGCTCATTATGCTTTTGTCTTAGGCCTCGTACACACGACAGAGTTTCTCGGCAGATTTCACCGAGAAACTCGGTCAAAACCCGGATTCTGCCGAGAATCTCTGTCGTGTGTACACTTTTGGCTCGATGGAGCCGCCGAGGAGCTCGTCGAGAAAATAGAGAACATGTTCTCTATTTTCTCGTTGTTCTATGGGAGAAGGCGGCCCGCCGAGCTCCTCGGCGGCTTCATCCCAAAACTCGACGAGGAACTCGACGTGCCAAGCACGTCGAGTTTCTCTGTCGTGTGTACGAGGCCTTACAGGTTTTTTTTTTGGGGGGGGTTTACAACCACTTTAATATATACTTCATATTCCCATCGCACACATTCCTGGATAAGCTCTTGGGTTTGGGTGCTCGTAGCAACAACCAGCTGGACTGGTGCATGTTACAGTAGAAATATTTGTCAGCACACCAAGGAACAATGTAAATAGCATCCAAACGGATGATTTATTGCATGATCACAACACAGAGAGTGCAATGTTTTGGAGCCACGCAGGGCTCCTTCTTCAGGCATGTGATCACATGCCTGACTAAGGGGCCCTGCGTGGCTCCGAAACGTTGCACTCTCTTCATTATCCGTTTGGACGCTATTTACGTCGTTCCATGGTGTGCTGGCAAATATTTCTACTACAACCACTTTAAGGCCCTTAGGGGAATAGCAAACTATATGGAAATAGCTCTGGAGTGTTCGGCTCCCATGCCCCAACTCACTAGGCCTATCCCACGCTGGCAGCTATAAGGGCACTAACTCCACCCATTACATCATTAAATTACATTTTTTTTCTATACGTAACCTAGCTAGAACCCAATTACCACTTTACTATACCAGACTGTATTGGAAACATAACGATATAGTGGCAAGCAAGCTAACTGCACCTACTAGTCATGCATGCCAGGAGAGAGTCTATGTTTAGCAGTGCATGACAGATGGGAGCTACTGTTTAGCAATGTTGGGCAAAGTGGCTATTGGAAGATTATTTTCTAAAACTGGTATTCGTGGCAGGGTTGGAACTAGGGTTGGTGCTGTTTTGCACCAGACTTCATTTATGCCCCCCCCCCCCAGGATCAGTGACATCAGTGAGAGGCTAGGGGGCACGCTGCAGCACATCATTCATTTCCTTGATGAAGGGGAGCCAACCAGAACACACACATTATGTCGTTTATTGGTACTGAAAGCCTGCCTACACCATAGAAATGCATGATGTTGATCCAGGGTGGACCTTCAGAAGAGGATGAACCTCCTTCTTTTGTCCAGGTAGGATTGTTTGTGAAGTGAGGACTGAAGACTCGTGACTGGGGGGACTCTAATGTGACGGGGGCCTTTGATGGGAGGGAGTGATTCTGATGTGTGTGGGGGCTCCTTGGGGGAAAGATGGGGGGTCTGGTGGGAAGGGGAGGACTCTGATGTGATAGGGGAAATATTTTGTGATGGGAGTTTCCAGTGTGTTGGGTAGAACTCTGATTTGAAGGGGGCTGACTCTGTTGTAATGGGGGAGTGTAATGTAAAAGGGTAATGCTGATGTATAGAGGAGATGCCCCCCAAGTAGAGCCAAGGAGAGGGTTTGCAGCTGATACAAAAAAAATGTATAAGACTTAAAGAGGTAGAGGCATCAGGTGAAGGATGCAGAGTACAGTAGGAGCACTAAGAAATTAACATTCTCACTAATAAAGAATACACTTGGTGAAGGTGGGGAGATGGAATATGGATGTCACTGAGACTAAATTTTACATTGATACTTTTTAGGAGAGAATGTGTTATATTGTATACATGGTTACATACGAGTGCACATTTTGGGGAACTGTAACCACTGTTTATTTGTGATATATTTATGTATGGACTTTATATACACATTTTTGTAATTTGTTGAACATACTGAAATAATAAGTGTGGTAAAGTGGAAAGTTAATTGGTTGAACGGGTTTAATTGGTAACTGGAAAAAGAAACATAGGGTTCAACAATTATTGCTTGCAATTTGGATTTTCAAGAGGATGCTACATGAGAAAAACATAATACCAACATGCAAAAATGGACTTACTCTCAAGCCAGGCCTAGACAGGCAAGGCTTCACCACCTTGGTGTTAAGAGAGTCTAATGAAAAATCCTAAGTTCGAAACTGGCATGGCTGTCTCAGCCTGTCTCAGCCTCAGAGAAAGAAGCAGCTCACATTAAAGTAGAACTATAGGCAAAACTTTTTTTTGCATTTTCGGATAGAGCAAGGGAGGGCGTGAGGCCATCCGTGTCTCATTGCAGAGATTTTCCTTCACTTCCTATTTGTCCCATAGCCTAACAGAAAGTGAGTGTAAATCTCTGCAAATTTAGGGAATTCCTTGGGGACCCCCAGATCACCAGAACTAGTGTCCTCATTGGAAGATTTCCCCTCACACTTTCCCCTTTTTCAGATGACAACCCAACATTTGGGATTTTCTTTTACTTTTAGTGATAATGGTAAACAGGACAAATAGAGAGGGTTCCAAACCCTCTCCACTCCATCCAAAACTAAAAAGAAGTTTTTGTTGCCTTTAGTTATACTTTAAACCCAAATTGGTTGTTCGCTACTCTGTCCTGCCAAAAGTAATAATGCTGGAGCTGCATTAATAGGAAGAAGATAAAAAGTCATTCTCAAACAACACTAACACAAAGTAGAGAAGGGTCATCTGACTACAGCATGCCAAATGGCTAAACACACAAGTCCACAAGCTACAAATCACATTTAAGTCAAAATTTCACCCAGGTAAATATTTTGAAATTTAGGCTGGGTGAATATCTGGCAAATTGTAAATTGAATCTACATTCTCTGAGGGATAAATGGCTTAAACAGTATCATAAATTGGGTTTCCCGTGAAAAACAGGCATCAAAGTTTTTTGTTTAATTCTCACAGAATCTCATTTGATGCAAATTTATAACTGGCGAATCTTGTTGGAGAATAGGTGAAAATCACAGTATATATATATATATATATATATATATTAGCTCTGCCCTCACTAAAGATGACTGTAGAGGTCATTCAGCACAGCAGCATCTAATCAGCCCCTGATGACACATACGGAGGCCTCAGAGGAACAAAAGCTCCCCATGGCCACTCTTCTTCCCTCTGCATAATGGTTGCCGAAACAGTGCCACCTATGTGGGGAGGCCAAACTTCACCTGCCTACACACAGTTAAAGCAGGCCTGTCATGTACTTGTATTCAGCAAGGCAGCACAACATCAATGTAGGAGGGTTTTGTATAGTTAATAGCATAAAACAAACAAATCAATAAAATTAGTTGTAATTTATTTCGGACTGGTTGAAGTTTCTTACCGACTTCAGCCCCAAACCATTTGGCTGCCAAATGACCAGGCCACTTTTTGCGATTCTGCACTTTAACTGACAATTGTGCGGTCCTTTTGCGCTGACGTCCTTTTTTCCCACAAATAGAGCTTTCTTTTGGTGGTATTTGATCACCTCTGCGGTTTTTATTTTCGTGCGCTATAAACAAACATAGAGCGACAATGTAGAAAAAAAAAATATTTTGTACTTTTTGCTATAATAAATATCCAATTTTTTTATTTAATCACTACCCGACGGCCGTACGACTTTATACGACCGCAGGGTGGTTCTACTTCTCTAACTGGCCGTGTTTTTATGGCCTGCGCGTGCAGTCGGCGGCGCGCGCGCCCCGTCGGCGACGCACGCGTGCCCGCCGCGTCGCTGAGATGTCGATGCGCGTGCCTGGCGGCCGTGATGTCCGCCAGCCACTCGGGATCGGCGGCTACAGGGACAAGACGTGGAGCTCTGTGTAAACACAGAGATCCATGTCCTGTCAGGGAGAGAGGAGAACGATCTGTGTCCCTTGTACATAGGGACATAGATCGGTCACCTTCCCCAGTCACCCCCCTCCACACACAGTTAGAACACAATTCAGGGTACACATTTAACCCCTTCCTCACCCCCTAGTGTTAACCCCTTCAATGCCAGTCACATTTATACAGTAATTAGTGCATATTTATAGCACTGATCGCTGTATAAATGTGAATGGCACCAAAAATGTGTCAAAAGTGTCCGATGTCTCCGCCATAATGTCGCAGTCACGAAAAAAATGCTGATCGCCGCCATTAGTAGTAAAAAAAAATAATAAAAAATAATAATAATTCTGTCCCCTATTTTGTAAGAGCAATAACTTTTGCGCAAACCAGACGCTTCTTGCGATTTTTTTTTTTTTTACCAAAAATATGTAGAAGAATAGGTATTGCCTAGACTGAGAAAAAAAATGTTTTTTTTAAAACATTGAGCTATTTATTACAGCAACAAGTAAAAATTTTTTTTTTTTTTTTCAAAATTGTTGCTCTATTTTTGTTTATAGCGCAAAAAATAAAAACCGCAGAGGCGATCAAATACCACCAAAAGAAAGCTCTATTTGTGGGGAAAAAAGGACGTCAATTTTGTTTGGGAGCCACGTCGCACGACCGCGCAATTGTCAGTTAAAGTGACGCAGTGCCACAAGCTGAAATTTCACCTGGTCAAGAAGGGGTATATGTGGTTAAAAGCAATTTTTTTCTCAGTTTAGGCCGATACGTATTCTTCTACATATTCTTGGTAAAAAAAATTGCAATAAGCTTATATTGATTGGTTTGCGCAAAAGTTATAGTGTCTACAAAATAGGGGGGCGGGTAGGGGGTTAAGTGTGTCCTAGGGAGTGATTCTAACTGTTAGGGGCGTGGATTACTGTGACACGTCACTGATCGATGCTTCCGATGAGAGGAAGCAGATGATCAGTGACATGTCACCAGGCAGAACAGGGAGATGCCTTTTTTACAAAGACACCCCCCCGTTCTGCCGTTCCGTGACCTGATCGTGGAACACCGTCGGACATTGAGTCCGCGGGTACCACAGGCACAGTCATGGAGACCGCGGCAGGAGCGCGTGCCCGCCAGGGGGCAGAATTCAGAGCAACGTATATATACGTTTGAGGCAGTCGGCTAGCGATTAACAAAATAAATAACACATGTCTAATCCTCAATCAGCCTTTCTGGAGAACTGAAGAAAGCTGGAGTTGGAGCAGTGTTGAAGAGGTGGACTGTAACTAGCTAACAGCTCTGCTGAGTGTAACCAGTGACCCTGAACATGTGTATCCAGTGAGCTAAAAATAGGCAAACTGCAATTAGCAGACCAAACCAAAGGGAAAAGGGATACACATTTTGTAACAAAAGAAAACATGACAATGTAGTGTACTAAAAATGTACAACATGGTTAAAAACGTATACTTAAACTAATAATATACAGGATTTATATATAGTAAGTTTGCACAGTATTTTACAAAATAAAGGGAGACAGTACAGTTACACAGAAACTCATCATAAATTACATATCATAAATCACCATAGTGAATAAACAAATAAATCTTCATTTGAATGATAAAAACCACATAAAAATGTGGCATATGGGAAAATCCAAGTTTTTATACATAAGGTCACAGGAATGAATCTAAACCTCTGCTGTCATTCATTCAATATTTATATAGATAGTGAATTCAAAGCTCCAGTTTTGCCATATATAGTGGGAGAGGAAAGAATACTTTCATGGTGCAGTAATTCAAATAATTTATTTTAAATTAAGGTTGCATTGCACTTACATCAAAGAAGACAAGAATCAGCATGTATTATATAGGAATCCACCTGCGATCCAGCTAAACGGAAATAACATATCTCAAAAACCACCCAACGCCGTTTCGTCAGCCTACATCTGACGTCTTCAGGGGTTGTGTGCTTGGATACGTCTGACTGCTTTTATATAGTTCATAACCTTATTATAGGGTTAATGCAGCATCATGTCTCCTATTGAGCGCAGCATATGTGGGAGTATATACATAAATTATTGCAATCTTATTCCGTAGTGTTGGGTTTAAATATTATACTTATAATGTTTTCTTAGGTAATTGTATTTAAATAATATGCCATACATGTAATTGCTCAGCTGATCATCACTGTGGCTGCAATACACTTGGCTTTCATTTCCCCGTTTGAGTTCCAATGAGATCGTCAGACAGACTACAAATACCGTGATCCTTAGTGACCAGGCACGCCCCCTGAAGATGTAAACCAACGAAACGTACGTCGGCGGCGGTACCTGGTCACGTGTCTGCCTACGCCATCTCCAGCGCTTGAGGAGTTAGCAGAGTCCGGTGGAATGCACGCTGCCACGGAGGTGAGAGCGCAGCGGCACCCCAAAGATTGTTGACATATCTGCAGCCCCAGTGCCGAGAGACACATTTTAATGTAAGAGGCCACTTGGCATTCTTTTTATATTCATTTTTTAAGAATAAAACAGTATTATGCTATGGGCTTTTCTGTTTTTTTATCTATCTAACCTGAAACTCCGGGAGTGAGGCAATAGAAAAATGCCTGTCAATCCAGCATGTGTGCAGGCACAATCCTGTCAACGCTATATCTGACTTTCTTTTTCATTAAAGAAGTCAGGTATTTTTGGTAAGCGCATTTTATATCTGAGCACTTTGGGTGGAGACAGATTTCAATGTTTGGTGGAGGAAAAATAACATCACCTTAAGCAAGATTACAGGCGTAGTTGTTAAAGAAGATCTATCATTGGATTTACCACAACTTAAATATTGGGACTTTAAAATATTGGTCACTATTGTATTATTTGTACTAGTGTTTGGTGCACTATTGTCACTTGTTTTGCAATATTAATTATTTGGTACTGGTATATATTTTTATTATTGGTATTTATCACAACTATAGGTTGATATTTGGTAGTTATACACTATAGTTGAGCGCCCTCTACATTCACTTCCAACATTTTATAGTTCACACTTTAACACAGAGGAGCAGCTTTAAAATAATTATAGAATAATTTATGTTGGCTCTGAATTTCCATTTTTTCTATAGTTCATAACCAGCATGGACCAATCCGATTGAATCCACAGACATCCTTAATTATTATGCAGCCATAATAATGCAAATTAGTTTTAAGATACTCATCTATCATAAAATATTCTATTTATAAATGTATTGCCATCTAACACCTATAAAATCAAGTTTAAAAAACAAAAATCTTTAATCATATCGTTAGTAGGTACTGGCCTCTAGTGGCCGTTTTATATATTACCACTAAAGGATTAGAATAGGGGAGACCTCAAGTGGTCATTGAAGATAATACATTTTACTATACTAATTCAATAGAACAAACCCCAAGACAGCCGCCAAGGGACCCCAGAAGACCAGGTTCGGGGCCACTCTGTGCAAAACGAGCTGCACAGTGGACGTAAGCATAACATGTTTGTTATTTAAAAAAAAAATAATTCTCTTTAGTGTTCCTTTAACTGCTTGCCAACCAGCCGCCGTATAACAGTTATACGGCGGCAGGTCGGCTCTGCTGGGCGAGACCACCTAGCTATACGTCATCTCGCCGAGCAGCCAATAGGGGCGCGAACGTGCGCCCCCCGCTCGCCCCTGACGCCGACGCGCGTGCCCGGCGGGCACGATCACTGCCGGGCACCCACGATCGATCGTTACTGAGCGAGAACCGGGAGATGTGTGTGTAAACACACCTCCCGGTCCTGTCAGGGGGAGAAATGCCTGATTGTCTGTTCATACATTGTAAGGTCTTCGGGACTGGGCATTCCTATTTGATTGACAGGCTTCCGACAGGCTTCCGACGGTCGCATACATTGTGTCACGAGTAGCCGAAAGAAGCCGAACGTCAGTGCGGCTCTAAAGGGCGCCTGCGCACCGACGTTCGGCTACTTTCGGAAAATCGTGACGCGATGTATGCGACCGTCGAAAGCCTGTCAATCAAATAGGAACGCCCAGTCTCCCGCAGCCCATACCCGGAAGCGGCGGAGAAGATCTCTCTCCAAAACAGTAAGTACTGCTTCGATTTTAAAACAAACACCCGATTCCCCTTGACAAAATGAGCATCAATCTAATGTTAAAAATTAAGATTTTGGGTGAACCTCCACTTTAACCCCTTCCTCGCTCCCTAGTGTTAACCCCTTCCCTGCCAGTGGCATTTTTATAGTAATCAATGCATTTTTATAGCACTGATCGCTATAAAAATGCCAATGGTCCCAAAAATGTGTCAAAAGTGTCCGCCATAATGTCGCAGTACCGATAAAAATCGTTGATCGCCGCCATTACTAGTAACAAAAAAAAAATAATAAAAATGCCATAAAACCAATCAATAAACTCTTATTGCGATTTTTTTACAAAAAATATGTAGAAGAATTTGTATCGGCCTAAACTGAGGAAAAAAATAGTTTTTTTATATATTTTTGGGGGATATTTATTATAGCAAAAAGTAAAAAATATTATTTTTTTTCAAAATTGTCGCTCTATTTTTGTTTATAGCGCAAAAACTAAAAACCGCAGGTGATCAAATACCACCAAAAGAAAGCTCTATTTGTGGGAAAAAAAGGACGCCAATTTTGTTTGGGAGCCACGTCACACGACCGCGCAATTGTCAGTTATAGCGACGCAGTGCCGAATCGCAAAAAGTGGCCTGGTCTTTGGTCCGGGGTTTAAGTGGCCTCTAGTGGCCGTTTTATCCATGAACACTAGAGAATTAGAGCAGGGGAGACCTCAAGTGGTCATTAAAGATATACCATTATACTATAATAACTTATGGTCAATGGAACAAGTCTCCCCTATTCTAATACTTTAGTGGTAATATATAAAACGACCACTAGAGGGCAGTATCTATTAAAGATTTTTGTATTTTAACCAGTTTTACTGCAGCAGGTTAGCTCTCCTGGGCGAATCACTGCCATTGTATGGGCAGCTTTAAGACCACACTTTACAACACACAGCTCTTAAATGTAGTTTTTTTATCTTGTTTGGTCATTAATTTGCACGGGTTTGGAACCTATTGGCTCTTATATTTTCTTTTAAGAGAATTAGGTGAGCTTACAATCTAAGCTTGCTTGTGAGAGCTTACAATCTAAAATGAACTGAATTGGTTTTCGCTGCTGTCAATCACAGCCAGTGAGCCAATGATAATAGAGAGGGGATGGGGATTTGTCGCAGCTCCTTGTCTGAATGGACACACAGAGCTGCGGCTTGTGAACGAGCCTGCTTGGGTGCCCCCATTGCCAGCTGCTTGCTCTAAGCACTTGGCAGGAGGTAGGGAACAAGAGCACCGGCAAGGGACCCAAGAAGAGGAGGATCAGGGCTGCTCTGTGCAAAACCACTGCACTGAGCAGGTTATTTTAACATGTTTGCTATTTTTTTTTTTTAAAGGAAGAGAGTTTTTAATATCACTTTAACTTTTTGCTATCAACCTCATCAAATCTGTGAATTCCAGTTTATTTGCTGCTGTGACCTCCCTCTCTGGTAGAAGGTGACTACATGTGTTCTCTATGGTCCTACTGTATGTATATGCCACCCTCTTTTGCCTACTCCTGAGAATGAGATAAACTAGGGATCATGGACAATGGGATTTGCTATGTGCACAGAGCAGTGCACATGACTACGACTACAGTAAGTGCACTGCTCATTCCAAATAAACATACGTGAGAGAAGAAGAAGGAAAGGTTCAAGAGCTCACTGATGACGTTACAAGGAGGCACAAAAACAGAGTTAAAATAATTATTGAAAAATAGATTACAAGGCCAATATGTAGATTATGTGTATGGATTATTTTGGAGAATAAAGATAAAGTTTAGTGTCACTTTTACTTATCCCAAAAATTATATTCATTACATATTATTATTATTATACAAGATTTTATAGTGCCAACTGTTTATGCAGCGCTTTAAAAGATAAGGGTAGACAGTACAATTACAATACCATTTAATACAGTAAGAATCAGAGGGCCCTGCTCATTAAAGCTTGCAATCTAAGAGGGAGAGGGGTCCAGAGACACATCAGGTAATAACTATGGGGGATGAGCTGATGGAGAAAATAAATGTAAAGTTGTTAAGTGGGGGCAGGGTAGGCTTCTCTGAAGAGAAGGGTTTTCAGGGATCGTCTAAAAGTGGACAGAGTGGGAGATAGTCAGACAGATTGGGGTAGTGAGTTCCAGAGGATGGGAGAGGCTTGGCAGAAGTCCTGGAGGCGAGCATGGGAGGAGGTGACAAGGAAGTTTAGAGAGCAGGGGGTCTTGGGAGGAACGAAGTGAAGGATCGGGTTAGTATTTTGAGACTAGGTTAGTGATGTAGCTGGGGGCAGGGTTGTGGATAGCTTTGTAAGTTGTTGTTAGCATTTTGAATTGCATTTGTTGGGTGAACATGTTCTCTTTTTTCTGCCGGGATTCCCGGTGGTTTTTAAGCCGGCAGTTTCCCTATGGGGAAAACCTGCGGTGGAGCATACACACGGTTGGGTTTCCCGACCAAAGCTCTCATGGCAGTTTTCCTGTCGGGAAACCCGGCCGTGTGTAGAAGGAAAAAGCAATTGAGCAGGTTCTCGGTTTTCCCGGCAGACTTTTTACCACCGGGAAAACCGATTGGTGTGTACAAGGCATTCGAGAAAATTAGCGAGAAGCTGTCTTCCTGTTATTTCTGCTATTGTTTGGAGTATATTGATTCCTGAACCCCTCTCCTGTTCAAGTTATTTAGAAATAAATTCTAAAAAGACATCCCCTAGACTGAGCCTGTTAGTCAGTGTGCATGAAATTATGCTTGTGGATGGCAACCTTTGTACTAGCATGGGAGACCTGGGCATATTCTCAGCGGCCCCTCTGGGGGTAAGTGCTACACACAATTCAGAAATAAATGACAAATTTATAGTTTAACTAGTTAGAAGATAAGCACTGCTCCAGGTCAGTCTGCTGATCCACCTCAGGACTGGCCATCGGGACTACCAGGAGATTCCCGGTGGGCCGATGGCTCAGTGGGCCGGTCGGAGGTCCATGGTGATCTACCCGTCAATCACTGACAGCTGGGTGGATCGAGATTTAGCGAGCATGCAGAGTAGCGCAGGAAGCATGTGTAATATGTTCTCTCTCCTGTCACGGCACTCACACTGCTCCCCGGTGGCCCCTCCTCTCTTCTCGTCCATCCCCATTTGCTTGTGACGTCATCTGGGATGGACGAGAAGAGAGGAGGGGCCGCCAGGGAGCCGAGCTTCCTGTGCTACTCTTCATGCTGGCTGGTAAACGATGTTCACCATAATGTGCCCTGTGCCCTAATTGCTATGTTCCCTGATGTGCTATGTGCCCCATGCCCTGGTGTGCTGTGCCTCAATGTGGTGTTCCCTGTACTGTTGTGCCCTGGGCCGGTCTGGATGAAGTCCAGGGCCACATTTTTGTCCCAGTCCAGCCCTGAACCTCAGCTACCACATTGATACGTGCTGGCCCACCTTGTGGCTTGCTTAATAGGAAAAAGAAACACATCTGGCTGGCCGCACAACTGTAAGCACCTTTATTGACTCCACTAGAATAAAATCACATATCCACAGACAGAGTAGAGGGCATTAGTAGAATACAGCTAACATGTATTCTGACTCAGATATAAATAAGTATTGAGTTAGCTGAAAAGCGCTATCTAATAATGCCCTCTACTCTGTATTATTATTATTATGCAGGATTTATATAGCGTCAACAGTTTACGCAGCGCTTTGCAACTTGAGGGTAGACAGTACAAATGCAATACACTTTAATACAGTAGGAATCAGAGGGCCCTGCTCCTCTGAGCTTGCAACCTCTAATTAGATTGCAAGCTCTGAGGAGCAGGGCCCTCTGATTCCTACTGTATTAAAGTGTATTGCATTTGTACTGTCTACCCTCAAGTTGCAAAGTGCTGTGTAAACTGTTGATGCTATATAAATCCTGCATAATAATAATAATACAGAGTAGAGGGCATTATTAGCTAACGCTTTTCAGCTCACCCAGTACTTATTCATATCTGAGTCAGAATACATGCAGGGGTCCTGGGGGAAAAAGTGTGGGAACTCCCACCCAAGATCCACTCCCCCACCAACAAAAAAAATAAATTATACGCTCATATGCATAATTACTAAACCGCATGTTTTTTTTCTATCCACTGTACCTTAGTAATCCTTTATGTTACTGGCCACTTCCTGTATATGGATTCATCGGGTAGTGTGCGGGCATTCTGTCACTTCTTCGATGCCGCAATGCCTCCTGGGAGCTTTTGTCATTGTTCCCAGTAGACATTGCGGCATCGAAGAAGTGACGGAATGCCCGCACACTACCCGATGAATCCATATACAGGAAGCAGCCAGTAACAAAGGATTACTAAGGTTCGCCTGCCCCTGACAGTGACTCGAGCTGGGCATCGCCGCTCGGCTGCTCTCGGCTGCTCTAATCCTGCAAAGGGAACTGCGTTCCTGCTGTGAAAAAAGTGCAGGAACTCCGTTCCCACGCGTTCCCGCAGGACTTGAGCCCTGACATGTTAGCTGTATTCTACTAATGCCCTCTACTCTGTGGATATGTTATTTTATTCTAGTGGTTTAAATAAAAGTGCTTACAGTTGTGTGGCCAACAGGATGTGTTTATTTTTCCTTTGAAGTTTAGGTAGCTTGCCTAGTCCCTTTTTACAGACAGAGATTGATATGAATTATTCTCCATACTTCAAAAAGTACTGCTTAACATGTTAGCACTATATACTGTAACTGGACAAATTACTGCTGGATGCTACTAACATCAAGCATATAATAACATGAAAGACATTTCAATGAGTCAGGCAAATGTTACAATAATAGTTCACAACGTGTAAACTACTACATTATCCATTTGTGGTTGAACTGTTTTGTATTACAGTTGAACTAGTATTCTCCTTTATATCCACTTGGAGGAGCTGTTGTACCACGGTTTCCACAGTTTCACATTCATGTAGCCAATAGTAAATGCTTTAAATGTTCATTGCAGTCTCCTGGACAATTATAATTTAGGAATTGATTTCCAAATGCAACACAAATAACTGTGTTGTAATGTAAAAATACAAGGATGCGTGCCAACTCCCCCTCAACACACTTTACATGCTGAGAAAACGTATTTTTGTCTAGAAAGATATATTTCCTTGTCTATTGAAAAACAACAGGCAATGTTTGTATTGATCTTTTGTTGAAGTTTGTGTAATATATTATTTTCTCATGTCTAATTGCTAGAAAAATATTGTCAGGGAAAGATTTGTGTAATATTTTTTTTTTTTTTTTAAACAGATCTTTTAAGCTTCCTGCAGCGCAAAACAAGTGGACCTTCACCCATTAAAATTAAAATTTCTCTCCTGTTTCAGCCCCCCTCTCTGTTACATAATAACAGAATGTTTAATTCTTTTTAGAATTCTTTTTAGAAATGTTTAGTGCCTTTTTTTGTTCTGCAGCCCAAAACTTTCCGTTTCTTTCTTTAACCGCTTCCGGACCGCCCACAGCATATATACTGCAGCAGGGCAGCCCAGCTGCGTGAAATCACGTACCTGTATGTGACTTTATGCACAAGTTCTAGGGGGGCATGCCACCAGCGACCCGCTCCCGCTGTGATTGAACACAGCAGGAGCCAATCAACGGGTCCGGCAGCCACGATTGCCGTTGGCCACCCGCGATAGTTCACAGGAAGGGCAGATGTAAACAAGGCTTATTGAAATTTTTATCAAAAATATGTAGCAGAATATGAAATTCTATTTTTTTATTTTATTATTGGATGCTTTATACCAGAAAGTAAAAAATATATATATATTTTGTTTTTTAGTGCAAAAAATAAAAACCGCAGAGGTGATAAAATACCACCAAAAGAAAGTTCTATTTGTGGGGGGAAAAAAGGATAACAATTTTATTTGGGTACAGTGGCGCATGACTGCGCAATTGTCAGTTAAAGCAATGCAGCGCTGTATCGCAAAAAATGGCCCATCATTAATAGGGCAAAACCTTCCAGGGCTGAAGTGGTTAAAGCAGAACTTTACCCATAACAACTGTAGGAAGAAACATATATTTCACATTAAAGTGTTGGTTAACTCAAAATTATAACTCATTGTCAGCCCCTCTATTTTTTTTATTTTTAATAATAGCGGCTGGGGGGCGGAGACAGAGACACAGAGCTGACAAGCACTGAGGAGGGGGTGAGGGACGTACTCTGACCCTGATTATCGTGGTCAGTACAGAGAGGGGGATACTGGAAGTGGCAGATTCAGCCGGGTTTTTTTACAGTTTAGAGGGGGGCAGATTACACAGCACAATCACTGTGCTGCCTAATCTGCTTTTTTTAGGTTAACAAACGCTTTAATAATTATACTACCAAAATGAGTGTGTGCTGTAAACTGCTTTCAGCATTGTTTCTGTTTCTTCTTGCTGGAGGCCACCCTTTTGCTGAAGCCCGGACCCCCTGAACAGCAGTAAATCATAAAGCTAAATACTAAATCCATAGATTCAACAGTTTAAAAAAACAGTTCGATTCCTGGAATGCCGGGATTTCAAACTGTCTTGTTCACTCGCTTCTTCAACCAAACTGTCAAACCATCACCTCTACCCCCACATATACGCACATATGAACACATAGGAACTGTTTTCAGAAAATATATAATGTTTGAGGATTTTGTTTAATCTTCAGGCCTAAAAAGGTTTTTTGTAAGCATGTGTGCAGAAAATGCGACGGCTTTGGTAGCGAAAAGTTTAAAGGGGGGATAGCCTGTGTAGGGGGATCCTGGAAATGTTGATGAGGTTTAGGTGGCAAGATTTAGCCAGTGATTGAACTATGGGGCTGAAGGAGAGGTCAGAGTCTAGGAATACACCCAGCGCCCTGGCATGTGTGGAGGGACCAATGGTTGTGTTGTTGTTGTTGACAATGGTAAAGTCATGGGGTGGTGGGGGGATATTATAAGCTCAGTTTAAAAAAAAGATTGAGTTTGAGAAAGTGGTGTGACATCCATACAGATGTGTCGCTCAGTAAATTTGTGATACTTGAGGAGATCGAGGGTGTGAGTTGGGGGGTGGAGAGATAGATCTGGGTGTCATTGGCGAAGAGACGGTATTGGAAGCCATGGGTGGTTATCAACTGGCACAGGAAGTAGGTGTAGAGAGAGAATAGAAGGGACCCAAGGACGGAGCCTTGTAGTACCCCAACAGAAAGTAGAAGAGGAGAGGAGGAGATGGTGTTGTATGTGACACTGAAAGTGTGCTTAGATAGGTAAGAGGAGAACCAGGAAAGAATAAAGTTGCAGAGGCCAAGGGAATCAAGTTTATTGAGGAGGAGTGGGTGGTCAACCGTGTCAAAGGCAGCGGAAAAGTCTAAATCCCCGTACACACGGTTAGACCTTTGTCCGACCAAAATCACATCGGAATTCCGACAGAATTCCATCGGGGTAAAAGAGAACATGTTCTCTATCTAAACTATGACGGAATTCATCGGAATATCTGATGGAAATAATCCTATGGGGCATACACACGGTCGGAATTTCCGATGGAAAAAGTCCATCTGACTTTTTCCATCGGAAATTCCGATCATGTGTACGGGGCTTTAGAGTATGAGTATGGAGTAATGGCCATTGGTTTTAGCAGTAAGTAGGTCATTAGTGAGTTTTAGTGGGGCAGTTTCAGTGGAATGTTGTAGGCTGAAGCGAGACTCTAGGGGTTTAAGAAAATTGTTGTCAATGAAGTAGCAACTGATGCGGTTGTGGACAATGTGTTCAAGAAGCTTGGAGGCAAACAGGAGCAGGGAGATGGGTCTTCAGTTAGTCAAACAGGTGAGGTCCAGTGAGGGTTTTTTAGGAATGGGGGGACACAGTGCATGTTTTTGAATGAGGAGGGAAAGGTGCCAGAGGAAAGGGAGGGGTTAAGGATGTGGGTTAGAGAGTTTGGGATAGAGCAGAAAGGGGGTCATAGTCATTGTGAGGGAACAGGTGTTGAAGAGGGCCTCGGAAAAGAGTAACAGGGCTGAAGGAGGTAAGTACTGAGTGTGGTGTTGGACCTGATGTGTTAGTTGGAAGAGAAATCTGAACGTTGGATATCTCATCACGAATTGTGTCAATTTTGTTCTTGAAATTATTGGTAGTCCCCTGGGCAGTAAGTAAGTAAACACCTAGTAAAGACCTAGTCCAAAAACTGGTCAGAAATCAAATGGTAGTTGTAAACTGTACATATTCAAAATCCAATTGATGTCAATGTACAATATATGTAAAGAGCTATGTAAATCGTCAATGTCATATACTGTATATACCTGTAATAAATAAATAGATAGATAAACTGATACTAGCAGTATACTGTATGTCCTTACGTGTAGGAGAATGACAATAAAGCATGACTTGACTTGACTTGATACTTGGGATATATAAAAAGGATAACAACATTAGATGCAAGAATAGTCACTTGGCAAGTATTGGTATTGTAGATTATTTTCTACTATATGTTTTTTTATCAACAGCTTACTCATTTAGAAGGGGACACCCTAGTTCAGGGGTTAGCAACCTGTAGATTGTGGACAGGTGACTGATAGATCGGGGTCTGTGCTTCCTGACCCGCCATTCCAGAGAATCAAACAGAGTGCAAATCAGAGGGACTAGTTGTGAAGTTGGAGCTATAGTAGGGAGCAAGAGACATATTAGCTGATGCCTCCTCTGTAATGCTGGCTTCTGTCCCATGCAGAGTGATACCAACTGCACCCCACCTTGTATCCCGGTTAGCAGTCTTCAGATTGGTGCCAGCAGCATGAAAGAAGAGGTCAGTGTGAAGCAATACACTGGGCGTAATAGTATAGGTCTGCTTTCACACTGAACCGTGACTCAACCACAAGGTTTTACCACCCCCCAACTTTACGTGGGGACGAGCCTTAAGGGTGCCAAATGCAACTAGGAGCTTATTCAGAAGCGCAGCAGGTACTACTGATTCTCGTAAAAGTGATCCAAGTGTATTTGACAGGTGGTGAGGAGGCAATGTGTTGCCTCCTCACCACCTGATTTAAACCTTTGATTGCCATACAATGCATGCGAATGCGACACAGTAGTACGGCAATTAAACATTTAAATCAGGTGTGAGGAGGCGACACTGTTGTTCAGACAGATCCCCACCTCTTTAAGGTTGCCTACCCCTGCCATAGTACAATACAGGTGATGAGCCACACTGTTTAATTAAAGTGGTAGTAAAGTCTTTACTACCACTTTTACCTACAGGTAAGCCTATAATAAGGCTGAGGCCCCATACACACGGGAGGATTTATCCGCGGATACGGTCCAGCGGACCGTTTCCGCGGATAAATCCTCTCGAGGATTTCAGCAGATTTTAATGCGATGGAGTGTACTCACCATCGCATTGAAATCCGCGCCGAAAACCTCTGGCGATGACGTGTCGCGCCGTCGCCGCGATTATGACGCGGCGACGTGCGCGACGCTGTCATATAAGGAATTCCACGCATGCGTTGAATCATTGCGACGCATGCGGGGGATCTCTTCGGACGGATGGATCCGGTGAGTCTGTACAGACGAGCGGATCCATCCGTTGGGATGGACTCCAGCAGATGGATATGTTGTGCATGTCAGCAAATATCCATCTGCTGGAAATCCATCCCAGGGGAGATTTATCCGCGGAAAAAGATCCGCTGGCGTGTACACACCATAGGATCTATCCGCTGAAACCCATTTGCTGGGATATATCTGCGGATGGATTCTATCGTGTGTATGGGGCCTTACCTGTAGGTATAAAGAATATCTCCTAAACCTGTACGGTTTAGGAGATATTCTCCTCGCAATGCGCCGCTGATTGCAGCGGCGCATGCGCAGCAGGGATCCTCGGCTAAAGGCCCGGCAACCGCCAGACCTTGCCGGAATGAAGTCTCCCGCGACATCGCCTCTCCAGCCAATCACAGCGCTGGAGCGGCGATACCCGGAAGACAGGCCGAGGCGAGATGACATCTCGCTCGGCGTGGACCAGGTAAGTTCTCTACACCGCGTTCCAAGGTAAGTATTTCATAATGAGCAAGTATGCGGTGCATACTAGCTCATTATGCCTTTTGCCTTTCAGGTGTAAAAAAAAAATGATTGGGTATACAACCGCTTTAATCTTCATAACCACTCATTGCCATCACCGTTTTATCATGACTACTAAGGAACCCGATTTATATATAAAAATAGAAATAAGCAATAACTATATATATATATATATAATAACTATATATACATGTGCATGCCAATCCCTTAAGAGATGCTAACCATCGAGAGAATAAACATTACATATATACTCAGGGGCGGACTGACAACTCATGGGGGCCCTCGGCAATCGGAGATTATGGGACCCCCGGCCAATAGGAGATTATGGGGCCCCCGGGGGGAATAGATTATGGGGCCACACAGTATACACACACATACAGTATACATACACAGTATACACACACACAGACACACAATATACACACACAGTATACACATGCACAGAATACACATACACACACCAAAAAGGTACTGGGGAGGCAAGGCAGCTATAATCTTGGGATTTTTTTAAAAAACACAGATTTTTACATACTGTCCCTGGTTTTACTGAGGCTGGCAACCCTGATGGGGCCCCCTAGTGGCATGGGGCCCTCGTGCAGTGCCCGAGTGCCCGAATAGTCAGTCCGCCCCTACATATATCCATTTATTACAAAATATTAATAAAATCTGTTTAAAATTGCATTATTACGGAGTTCGTTTGAAGTTACATCCAGAAAGCAAGGCTGGATCAGAAAACTAAGAAAAAATCTGAAGGAAAACGAATGCAGCCCACCACATCTAAAATGTTGTACGCTGTAAATATAAAATTTTTGCTTTTGGGTTTACTACTGCTTTAATTTTCATTGTGATTATTATGTGACATGAGCAGGGACAATACATACATCATCAGTCGTATACGCTTTGAAGGCTATAATATGCCTCCCATCTGTTCAACCATACAATAACATTTCTGGGTACGAATCCTCAGGAAGTATGTACTGGAAATGGAGTGAGTACAAAGAAGGGCAACAAAGCTAATAAAGGGTCCGGAGGATATAAGTTATTATCATTACTATACAGGATTTATATAGCGCCAACAGTTTGCGCAGCTCTTTACAACATCGTGTAAGACAGTAGAGTTACAATACACGAGGAATCAAAGGGCCCTGCTCCTTAGATAGTTATTAAGAAAGGTTGCAAGCCCTGAACTTATTCCCTCTGGAGAAGAGATGCTTGAGAGGAGATATGATTTCAATTTACAAATACCGTACTTGTGACCCCACAATAGGGATAAAACTTTTTTGTGGAAGGGAGTTTAACAAGACACGTGACCACTCATTAGAATTAGAAGACAAGAGGTTCTTAAAGTGGGAGTTCACCCGAAAAAAAATTTTTAACAGTAGATTGGGCCTAATTACGGGAAGCAGAATCGGGTGTTTTGATTAAAATCAATGCAGTACTTACCTTTTTGAGATAGATGTTCTCCCGCCGCTTCCGGGTATGGTCTTCGGGACTGGGCGTTCCTATTTGATTGACAGCCTTCCGACGGTCGCATACAACGCGTCACGAGTTGCCGAACGTCGGTGCGGCGCTATACGGCGCCTGCAAACCGATGTTCGGCTACTTTCGGAAACTGGTGACACGCTGTATGCAACGGTCGGAAGGCTGTCAATCAAATAGGAATCCCCAGTCCCGCAGCCCATACCCGGAAGCGGCGGGAGAACATCTATCTCAAAAAAGGTAAGTACTGCATTGATTTTAATCAAAACACCCGATTCTGCTTCCCGTAATTAGGCCCAATCTACTGTTAAAAATTTATTTTTTTGGGTAAACCTCCACTTTAAACTACGTAGAGGGTTCTTTACTGTAAGTGGCAACATACAGGGATATACAAGGTAATACTGACATATAATCGCACACATAGGTTGGACTTGTGTCTTTTTTCAACCTCACCTACTATGTAACTATGTAATAACGTGGGCACAGGGTGAACATGCAAATGCCAGGTAGGTAGTGCCATGGATGGGATTTGAACTGATGTCCCTAGTGCTTCCAAGTGGACGAGCTAACCACTGTGCTATACAAAATCACTTATGGGAGGACTATGCCCCAAAAGGCATACAAACTTTTCCAACCAGAATAATAAAGAACAGTCTGTGAAAAATCAATTCAAAACATTTTAGATTTACATCTGCACATAAAGAAACTGGGAAAATCACAAACTATGTAGATGGAACTGGATGTTTGGATAAAACTGAACCCAGGGGTCCCATTGGTGCAAAGAAAGATCACTTACCATTCTAGCACCAAGTTTGTACATTTAGAGAATCCATTAACAAATAAACCCTTTTTACATAACTTCATCCTCTACAAGTAGTATTAAAGGGAATCTGTTTAAACCAAACTGGGGATAAAAAAATAGATTTTCCAATATATGTACTGTTTGTTTGGGTCCAAACCTCAGTGTAATAAAGGTTAACTTTAATTAAACACAAATATACTTTTTATACTGTAATACATAGTCTAATATGCAGAAGTAATCTGAATATGAAGTATACTGCAATGTGTTACCTGATGTGAGAAGTACATTAGTCCACAGCAGAAAGGAATGTGGAATGCTGTGCAATGGGTAAAGTGTCTAATTCTTCACCTTGGCTTGTGAGTCTCCAGTCTCTCCCCCATTTGGTGGTGACAGACAGGTCATACCGGTCACATTATCACCTAAGGTGCCAGACAAGTAAATGCTGTCACTAACATTGATATTTTTATTTTTTTTGTCCTACTATTTGTATGTCATAAACACTAAATAATTCTGAAAAGATGTTTTAAATACTGTAGGGAGCAATGACCTTCACGGAACAAGAAGAAAGTACTATGATTGAGAAACGTATTTTTGTAAGCTACCATATATGTGTTATTCTGCTTTTTGCTTTTTACCAGGTAGGTTATTTACAAACATTTACATAACGGGTTTTTTTTTGTTTTTTTTTAGTATATTCACAGCAGAGCAGCCCAAATTCTTTCATTTCCTGACAAAACAATTGCTAACTAAAAAAATGATATATCACTGTCATTTAATTAAATCAGTCTCCCTTTCGTTGGCTCAGTGACGTGAGCTGTATGTTTTTTCCCCCAGAGACTGGTACTGGGGGTGGAGGGTTGTCAGTCCACTGGGTGGGGGGGGGGGGGGGGGGGTGGTTGCAAAAGCGCAGACAACAGCGCTGCCAGAGCAATCACAGGGGGAAGAACAGTGGAAAAGCCTTCAATTCCTGGGGGGTGCACGCTGACCCAAGCAGGAGCATGCTCTGGGAAGGGGCAGTGATTCAGGGGCCTGAGGGCTACCAGGTTCAGACACACCAGAGAGCCCCCATGTGTGCTTGTGCTTAGGAGAGTCCAGGGTCTCTACACCGGACATAGGAGCAGAGAAAGGTACCCCCGAGTACTACACAACAGCCTCCTGTACTGCTAGACAGGCAGAGCCTGGTGTGGGTCCAGAGGAGCCTAATTCATTCAGGTTCTAGAAGAGACACACTACGCAAGTCCTGACCTCAGCCATATCTCCAGCCTTCCATTACATTGTATGTGTATGGGCACACACTACTGACCTAAGGCCCACCCTCCTACCCGGGTCATCACATTGTCCCTTGTCCTTTCACGGCCAGTCCTAAGGACAGATGTCATGTTACGATAAAGAAACTGTCCCTTAGGCTGATTGAAAGCTTCCCCTTCCAATTCCCTTTCCATTGGATGCCATCCTCTATAAATGCATATAAATAGAGTGTAATTTCCCATTTGTTGAAAGCGGCAAAATCCCTAATCCACAGATTTTGGAAACAAATCACATGTCCTACACTTTCTGACTGGAAAAGACAGGTACCGTATTTTCCGGCGTATAAGACGACCTTTTGGATGCAAAAAAATGCATCCAAAGTTGGAGGTCGTCTTATACGCCGGTGCCTGTCTCCATCAGGCTGCAAGCATCCATGATATAAAAACCGTGCCTCCTCCTCAGACTGTTCCACGATTGGCGGATGCCTTCTCATCCTCGGACAAGAGGACATCCGTGATAGGCAGAACAATGAACAGAGGCCCTGCTGGGAAAATTAGTGTTCTGCCTACACGGAACAGTCTGAGGAGGAGGCGCGGCTTTTGAATCATGGATGCCCGCAGCCTGGAAGTCAAAATCTGAAAAGAAAGTAAGGTAGGGAGATCGTCTTGGCCGGCACAGTGGAGGCATGTGGCGGCACAGTGGAGGCATGTGGTCGCACAGTGGAGGCATGTGGTGGCACAGTGGAGGCATGTGGTGGCACAGTGGAGGCATGTGGTGGCACAGTGGAGGCATGTAATGGCACAGTGGAGGCATGTAATGGCACAGTGGAGGCATGTGATGGCACAGTGGAGGTATGAAATGGCACAGTGGAGGCATGTAATGGCACAGTGGAGGCATGTAATATAATGGCACAGTGGAGACATGTAATGTAATGGCACAGTGGAGGCATGTAATGTAATGGCACAGTGAAGGCATGTAATGTAATGGCACAATGGAGACATGTAATGTAATGGCACAGTGGAGGCATGTAATGTAATGGCACAGTGAAGGCATGTAATGTAATGGCACAGTGAGGCATGTAATGGCACAGTGGAGGCATGTAATGTAATGTAATGGCACAGTGTAATGTAATGGCACAGTGGAGGCATGTAATGTAATGGCACAGTGAAGGCATGTAATGTAATGGCACAGTAAGGCATGTAATGGCACAGTAGAGGCATGTAATGTAATGTAATGTAATGGCACAGTGAGGCATGTAATGTAATGCTTTTGAATCCTGGATGCCTGCAGCCTGGAAGCCAAAATCTGAAAAGAAAGTAAGGTAGGGAGATCGTCTTGACCGGCACAGTGGAGGCATGTGGTGGCACAGTGTAGGCATGTGGTGGCACAGTGTAGGCATGTGGTGGCACAGTGTAGGCATGTGGTGGCACAGTGGAGGCATGTGGTGGCACAGTGGAGGCATGTAATGGCACAGTGGAGGCATGTAATGGCACAGTGGAGGCATGTAATATAATGGCACAGTGGAGACATGTAATGTAATGGCACAGTGAAGGCATGTAATGTAATGGCACAGTGAGGGCATGTAATGTAATGGCACAGTGAGGCATGTAATGGCACAGTGGAGGCATGTAATGTAATGTAATGGCACAGTGGAGGCATGTAATGTAATGGCACAGTGAGGCATGTAATGGCACAGTGAGATCTGAAAAAAGCCTGTTTCTGTCAGCGGTTGTTCCTGTCAGCGGTTGTTCTGGCTACCCCTTAGCTTCAAGAAAGACTAGTGGGAAGGGGGTAGTCTTATATGGCGAGTATATCCCAAAACCAACATTTTTCCTGGAAAAATAGGGGGTCGTCTTATACGCCCAGTTGTCTTATACGGCAGGCAAATACGGTACTGTAGATGTCATAGTGGAGACTGCAATTTTTTCCCTGATAATTTTCCTTTTGTACTGTATGAAAATTTGAATAAAACTTGAATTTATATATATATATATAAAAAAAATCTCAGCTTAATGGGGTTACAATTTGGATTTACCGCTACCTTGGAATTTCGGCTTATGCTGCAGGTTTGAATTTTTTAAAATCAGATTCTCTTTATTCTTTTATTTTATTTTTTGAAGAAAAATACATTCTGGAACGATATTCAGTAGCCATATCTTAACTACAACAGGATATTGCATGCAGTGACATAACAATTTAAGGGACAAATCCTAAAGAGTCCATCGATTGTCTCTTTGATTGGATTGGATTTTGACCGTGTCCTCATATTATTATTCTGGTCCCCGACTCTGGTCCTGGCCCCCCCCCAAAAAAATATGGGATACCGGTCCGAGCCGGGGTGCCTCCCAACCCAAAACAATGGGTCGGAATTCACAGTGTCTATATATTAACCATCACACAGTACTAAAACAGATAGCATGTCACTATAGAGCAAGACAACACAGCATCGCAGGTTTGAAATTTGATGTCCTGGTGGATGTTTGTGCACAATCACCTGTGCAATTTTTTTATGTGATAATGTATTGCATCCCCTTAGAACCATGATCATGGGCCATAACATTTTAGAAGGGCCAATAGGAAGGCTTTTGGAAAAAACAGCCCCCTCACTAAAAAAGGGAGCTCAGGACAGCCTTATTGTCAACTTTCTTCTGTAGGGAGAGATGCCAACCTGTGTAAAATTAAGACTGCAAAAGTGCCCCTACCCATGTTTACAGTTCTGGTCTCCTCCTCACTAGAAAACTGTTCTTTTTTATATCCACTTTATTTAAGAACTGGTAAGCTGCAATACATTTAGGCTGACCATAGATTAAGCAATTTTATTTCCTTCAACCATGGGTTGAAGGAAATAAAATCGCTTGAAACTGGCTGCGCTGTTGGGGAAATCCCTTCCGCTGTGCTATTGTATTCTGACAGCAGCAGATTTTCCCACTGTCAGAATACAAAGATCACAGTAGACTGTAATTGCACAAAAAAACAGGCTGGTTGTACTGTAGTCGATCGATATATCAACTTTATTACAACCAGCCTGCCCACAGATGGATTAAATTTCAGCCAGTTTATGGAGGCTTTAATTGTTGTTTTTGGTTTTAAATTTACTTAAATGTCCCAAATCAATACTGGACTTTTAAAACAAATTCATAATTAATTAAAAACAGAATTATATAACACAATATGCTGGGAAAAGTATATTTTGAAGACTGCTGACTACATGACAACATGTCTTGGCTACTTTATGTAAAAAAGGCCTAAAGCTGGTCATACATTGATAGTATTTTTTATTCAGCCTGACGATGGATAAATCTTGTGTGTGTGTGTGTGTATATATATATATATATACATACGCACACATATGCACACATATACACACGGTATATATAATTTTACAGGTTATTTATTATTTAAGATTATATTCCAGTTTCATTCCTGTTAACTGGTAGGGGATCGGTTTGCAGGAGATTTGGGAAACTCAGCAAAAATTCACTAGACAAAACTCTTACATACTGTAACTCCGAACCACACTGAAGTCTTTGCAGGTCAAATCTTGTTTTTATTTCAAGATCAAACTTGAAATAAAAGGGATGGTAAATGTCAATAGTACAACTGTTACCTACTAATTTTGGGGTATAGTGGTGGGGCAGAGTGTTGTAGTAAATAACTAAAAGTAAACAATTGAACCAGTTAGTTATAAATTAACAGTCCCATTCTGTTTGTTCCATCGGAGCACATTCTCTAATTTAACTTCACTGAGTCCAATATATATACTGTTGGCCTGGATTCACATACATTGCAGTATCTGTCGGCGCGGCGTAACGTATCGCAGATACGGTACGCCGTCGTAACTTAGGGCGCAAGTTCCGTATGCAGAAAGAACTTGCGCCCTTAGTTACGGCGGCGTAACGTATGTGTGTCGGTGTAAGCCCGCCGAATTCAAATGGGGATGATGTGGGGCGTGTTTTATGTAAATTCACTGTGACCCCACGTATTTGACATATTTTACAAACGGCGCATGCGCCGTTCGTGAAAAAATCCCAGTGCGCATGCTCGAAATTACGCCGCAAATCGTCATTGCTTTAGACGTGAACGTAACTTACGTACAGCCCTATTCGCGAACGACTTACGCAAACGACGTAAAATGTTCAAAACTCGACGCGGGAATGACGTCCATACTTAACATTAGCTACGCCTCATATAGCAGGGGTAACTTTACGCCGAAAAAGCCTAACGTAAACAACGTAAAAAAAAAACTCCGGGGGTACGTACGTTTGTGAATCAGCGTATCTACCTAATTTGCATATTCCTTGCGTAAATATACGGAAGCGCCACCTAGCGGCAAGCGTAAATATGCAGCCTAAGATACGACGGTGTAAGACACTTACGCCGGTCGGATCTTCGGGAAATCTATGCGTAACTGATTCTATGAATCAGTCGCATAGATACGACCCCTGCAAATCAGAGTTACGACGGCGTATCCGGAGATACGCCGTCGTAACTGCTCTCTGAATCCGGGCCTGTGTGTGTGTGTATATATATATAGTCTTTTCTTTTTCTAAGGCTAACATGTACTGAAATTACATGCATTCAACATTTATTGTGATTTCCTCTTGCGTGTCGCACTGTCTGCAACTATAGTTTATTGATATGCAAACATTGCTTGCCTCACTATGTGTACAAAATAAACACAATAGAACTACTAATTACAAGCTCAGCCTTAATTGAACAGTGTGTACATGAGATACCAGTGAGCAATGCAGTTAGCACCTACTTGCCAATCATAAAACTGATCAGGAGCATAAATTGGGGCCTGCAACAGGAGGATACACCCATTCTAATTAGACCTGCCCTTAATGTAAATAGCTCCAAATAATAATGTTGTAAAGGGAGGGGGCTAATGTTGCTAGGGGCACTGAAAGAGTTTCATGGTAATCTGTCTGGCTTCACAGGGTTCAAGAGGGTTCAGTGACCCAGCCCGGTTTTTACACTGGTATTGTGTTTTTAATTATCTCTCTAGAAATCTATAGTAATTGTCTTCAGTGAGTTACCTGGGCCAAGTGGAACTCCAAGCAATCGGCTAAATACATTGGCCCAGATTCTAGTAGATCGCCGCATCTCTGCGGTCGGCGCAACATATCACATTTACGTTACGCCGCCGCAAGTTTTACGGGCAAGTGCTTGATTCACAAAGCACTTGCCTGTAAAGTTGCGGTGGCGCAGCGTAAATCCTCCGGCGCAAGCCCGCCTTATTCAAATGATCCGGGTAGGGGGCGTGGATCATTTAAATCCGGTGCGTTCCCACGCCGATCGTACTGCGCATGCGCCGTCCCTAAAAAATTTCCTGACGTGAATTGCGCTAAATGACGTCGTTAACGTAAATGGCGTCCAGCGCCATTCACGGATGACTTACACAAACAACGTAAATTTTTAAATTTCGACGCGGGAATGACAGCCATACTTAACATATAGCAGGGGCAACGTTACACGTCGCAAATCTTACGTAAACATCGTAACTTCAC
Organism: Rana temporaria; assembly: GCF_905171775.1. NCBI lineage: Eukaryota > Metazoa > Chordata > Amphibia > Anura > Ranidae > Rana > Rana temporaria. Next base: position 238,174,827 of record NC_053492.1, read on the forward strand.
TGCGTCGGTCGGGCGTACATTCGGGAATTCGCCTATTTTGCTAATTTGCATACTCGATCGGGAAAACGACGTCGGCGACACCTAGCGGCGGAAAAAAAAATTGCAATTAAGATCCGACAGTGTAAGAGTCTTATGCCGCGTACACACCATCGCTTTCTGCGATGGAAAAATGCGACGCTTTATGTGCTTTAAAAAAACGTCATTTTTCAAACTTCAATTTGAACAACGACGTAGCATACACACCATCGCATTTTCACAACGCTCTAGCACAGCGCAGTTCCGTCAATCACGCACGACGTCACTATAAAGGGTCGTTTCCATGCGGAAGACGGCCTCTTTTGCTGATATCGTGTTGCTGCGTGTTAGTAAAAGTTTGGTGAGATACGATTCGTGATTTTCAGTGACTGTGCTTTAAATTTCGTTTTCTGTCGTACAGTTTGTCTATTTGTTGTCGGATCTGTGATACAGTGCTTGTACTAAGGACGTATTTGTTTAGGCATTACGTTTTGTGTGCACGGTGCTGTTTAGCAGGTCGTTCTTCAAAGGCCATTCTTTACTTCAGGGCGTAATTTTTAGTCTGATCTGATTTGACGACCGTTTTCTAGCCATGTTGCGGGTACGAACTCGTCGCCGAGATCGTGCTGTGCTTGTTGTTAGGATGTGTGCTGCATCCCAGCGACGGTCCATGAACAGGGTGAGGAGGAGGTTGTGGACCAAGAACTGGTTGCTACGCAGGGACCAGTTCTCTCATATGCCTCTGCTGCGGGAGATCCGAGAAAATAACCCTGATGATTTCAGGAATTTTCTTAGGATGTCTGACCCCGTATTTCAGCAGCTTTTGGCTTTGGTGTCGCCATATATCACCAGGCAGGACACCGTTATGCGGGAAGCCATCACTGCTGAGCAGAGGCTAGTTGCTACGTTGCGCTACCTTGCAACAGGGAGAAGTCTGCAGGACTTGAAGTTCTCGACGGGCATCTCCCCCCAGGCTCTGGGCCTCATAATCCCTGAGACCTGTTCGGCCATCATTCAGGTTCTTCAGGAGGACTATGTTAAGGTAAGTGGTGTTCTTTCAATGGTCAAACTATGTCCCAAAAAAAAAAAAAAAAAAAAAAAATTTCGAATATGCTCAGAATGCTCACTTTGTCTCTATGTATGCTGTTCTACACAATTAGTAAAGCCCTACATGTTTATTTAATTTAGCCAACCTGTCCATCATTCTATGTTGTGGCCAAACCCACCTAGCATAGTCCCTATATCCCCGTTTATTTGTGGCCTCCATTGTAGTGCTGCATTTTGTGTGTCCCTATATCCCCGTTTATTTGTGGCCTCCATTGTCCAAACCCCCCCCCCCTAGATTTTTGAACTACATACTAATAATTATTTTTCTTAGTTAGTTTTTTTTTGGGGGGTTGTTTCTCATGTGAGAAACTCATCTTGAGCCCCACTCCCCCTAAATATATTTTTTCAACATCAGAGGGGGGTGATTAATATGCTTAATTGTTCACATGTTATTTTTTAATACTAACCTTTTTTGTGGAATTGTTGGTGGGATCCCTTGTAATTTTAGCTATATTCTGTTCAAAATCTTTGTTATAATGTTTTTTTTTTTTTCTTTCTATCCAGTTCCCCACCACGCCACAGGAATGGCAGACTGTGGCAGCGGACTTCTCCCAGCGTTGGAACTTTCCGAACTGCGGAGGAGCCATTGATGGCAAGCACATCCGCATTGTGCCCCCACCCCATAGTGGATCCCATTTCTTCAATTACAAGGGGTTCCACAGCATTGTTTTGATGGCGGTGGTCTCTGCAAATTACGAGTTCTTGTACGTGGATGTTGGGAAAAATGGCCGGATGTCGGACGGCGGTGTGTTTGCGGAGACGGAGTTCGCCCAACGGCTTCGGTTGGAGGACCTAGGATTGCCACCTGCGGAGGAGAACGAAGAGGGTCTGCCCTTCGTGTTTGTAGCAGATGAGGCTTTTGGTTTGGGTCCCCACCTCATGAGGCCATTTCCCGTACGCACCCTCACCCATGAGAGGAGGGTTTTTAATTATCGGCTGGCCAGAGCAAGACGTGTGGTAGAGAATGCCTTTGGAATCATGGCCAGCCGATTCAGATTGTTTTTAACAGCAATAAACCTGGCGGAATACAAGTGGAATTACATCATCCTATCTTGTTGCATTTTGCACAATTTTTTGAAACGAAATTCTCAAACTTACCTGACGGTATTGCCTGATGAGGCTGATCTTGTGGCTCCGGAGCCGGGACATCAGGCTAGCCATAGAGGCTTGGCCCCCCAAACCGCACGTGCAGTGCGTCAATCCTATGTGGACTATTTTATGGGGAGGGGGGCCATTGCAATGCCTGATCTTGATTAAATAATTAAATTTACTTTTTGTTTGATGAAACAGTGTTTATTTGTTTGATTTTAGTTATTTGTAACTTTTGGGGGGTAATGTTTCTTTTTCCTAGGTTCTCATCCAGCCATGTGTTTGGGATGTCATAAATTCACATGAGTGTTAAATCTTAATAACTCTACAAATATGCCTGAGTAATTGAATGAGTCTGCATTGATACCAATAACTACACACAAATTGTTTGGAGTCCAAAATGTTATTTATTTGTTACTTTTTTATTTTTGATTAGTACAACAAATCATTTTTATTTATTTTTTGGTCTTTTTTGATTAGTACAAAATATAATTTATTTATTTTTTTTTTTTTGGTCTTTTTTGATTAGTACAAAATATAATATTTTTTATTTTTTTTGGTCTTTTTTGATTAGTACAAAATATAATATTTTTTGTTATTTTTTTTGGTCTTTTTTGATTAGTACAAAATATAATATATTTGTTTTTTTTTTTTTTTGTCTTTTTTGATTAGTACAAAATATAATTTTTTTTTTTTTTTTTTTTGGTCTTTTTTGATTAGTACAAAATATAATTTATTTATTTATTTTTTTTTCAAATTCAAGGAAAAAAGAAAATACACAAACAATTAAACCCTCCCCAAAACATTAATAAAATTTTTAAGCTGCCGTTCCAGCGTCTTTGCTTTGTGGCGTATTTCACGGCAGGCCAGACGTATGTCCTCGACTTGGGCCCTGCAGGTGAGAACCTCGCCGATGAGGAGCTGGGCACTATACGTGTCCAGTCCCTGACCAGCCCGATTTCCTCCTGAAATGTGGAACCAAAACATGTGTTAAAAGATTGTATGCCTATATCTATATTCACAGAAAATGTGGTAGATGTTACTTTACCGGATGTTGAGGCAGGTTCCTCTTCCTCTACATCCCTCGGGGGTGTGGCTTGATTGGCTTGTGCCTCCTGCCTTTCTGCTTCATTGTGCCCTACAAGATTGAAGAAAGGGAAAACATGAGGTTCAACCATTACGAGCGGCATGAAATGACACCCAAAAAATAATAAATGATAAACAAAAGGTCACTATTGTTGATTTTTAAACAATTATCAAGAAAATAGACCAATATTTAATCCATTCACAAAGTAATGTCAAATCAGTTAACCCAATTTTTAATTTTAGATATGTAAGCTAAACAAGTCTCCCCTGGATCTGCTCACCCCTGTGTGTGACCCAACATAGGTTGTGATTGTGACAAACAATTGTGCTACTGAGTACACATGTTCAATAAAAAAAGGAGTAGCAAACGCTCCTTTTTGTGAATCTCAAGGTATTTACGTTTCTTCTAAAATAAGCTGAAACACATTTCCATCTATTCCAGAATTGAATACACCTTTTTTTTAAGCCCCAAAAATGTCACAACTTTCATATTTGTGTCGACTAATTGGTCATAGGAGTCGTCGTTCATTCGCCCACAATTCATAAATTTACGATTTTTGTTCAGATACAGTGCTTCAACTCCCCTTTGCACATGCAAACTAGGCATGATGCCATTTCTCATTAATATGGTCTTGGATTATTGAAAGTCACCGAATGAACGACGACTACGACGACTGCATCATGCGTCCACATTCATAATATTCATTTTATGGTCAACCTGGCCAAAAAAAAAAAATGGCACAAAGAACACACCAAAATAATTAAATACACATGGAAAAAACTTACTTCTTCTTCGAATCACCCTATTAATTCTGTAAAGTTGGTGGGGTTCCCTTTTTTTTAAATCCGACCACCTTTTGCGCAGGTGCTCTCTGCTCCTGGTTTTCCCAAACTTCCGCTGGAGCCTACGGATGACCTTCTCCATAATTTGGGCTTTTACTTTATTGGGATGCATGTAGGGGCCATGCTTGGCATCATAGTCCTCCCTCCTCAATATGGTGACCATCTCCACCATTTCATTAAAGCTCATGTTGGAGGCTCTGCAGCGGAATCTGCGGCGTGGTTGGGCCTGGCCTGCCTCCTGGCTTGAGCTAGAATACACCTCCATGTTGTCCATCTTTTCTCACTCACCAAACGACAGAGAAGGGGCGTGGAAAGGACGATACCGAACGTCAGGGGCGGGGTGTCGTGCGGAGCGTCACGCGTGCGTAGTGTAAAAGGGATGGGACGTGTTTGTAAACGGCGTGCATAGTCTGTGGAAGAAGGCGTAAATCACGATCTTTCCTAACGACGAGACGTAAGTTTTTTATTCCGACTTTATTATAGTGAATAGGGAATGAGTTTGTGGGCTAGTTAGGGGAAGTAAGCTAGTGCCTTTAATTACATTATGTTTTGGCTTCTGTTTCATGTGCAGAAAGAATGGATGCCTTCAAGGATGCGGACTTCCTGACAGAATTCATCCAAAAATGGAAGGAACATCCAGTTCTGTGGCAAACCAAAAGCACAATAAATAAAAACAAAGATGCCAGGGAGAAAGCTAGACAGAGCATGCTTGTTTTTGTGAAAACAAGGGTCCCCAACGCCACAACAGCCACTGTGAAAAGTAAAATCAATTCCATCAGGGGCACCTACAGGGCCCAACGGGTCCAAGTCCTGGCCTCAATGAGGTCTGGGGCTGCAGCTGACTCCATATACAAACCAACCCTGTGGTACTATAGTCAGCTGCAGTTCCTGGACGACCACATTGAGACCAGGACATCCATGTCTACCCTTCCCCCAAGAGGTAGCTCCCAGCTTCCCAGCAGCCAATCCTCCAGTGTTCCCTGCAGACAAGAGCAGGCAAGCTCGGAGGAAGAGGAAGAGTTCCTGGAGGACCCCAATTGTGAGCCATGGAGAATGGTATGTGTTTTTTGTATGAATTTAGTTAGTATATGACAAGTATAGTAATAATGGTAAATGTATGTTACTATTGTTCTAAATTCTATGTGAATCTCGTAAGTTTAGGGATAGGATCAATAGTCAGTAGTGGGAAAACATGATGGGGTCAAAATGGGCTAATTAATAATGTTTATGAAGGAGTGGGTGGCATTTTCAGATAGGCCAGTAGGGGGGAGTAACGCAATACACCTGCAAGGGGTCCCAGATGGAAGACACCCTTTTTGAGTACTATCTAGTTGACACTAAATTGAATAAATTAATTTTTGGGGATAAGGCCACTTATTTACTAAATTAGGCATGCAACAACCCACATAATTCCAGGGGGACCATGTCTGAAGGTGTTTAAGGGGCCACATAATTAAGGATGGCGACCCTGTGTGTAATATATATTGACATTCAATTTGCATCACTCATGATTGTAAAAATGTGTGTGATTAATGACAAACACAAATAACATATGTTCCTTTTTTTGATACACAGACAGACCCAAGCCAGGAAGAGCCAGGGCCCACAGGGAGCCAGGAAGAGCCAGGGCCCACAGGGAGCCAGGAAGAGCCAGGGCCCACAGGGAGCCAGGAAGAGACAGGGCCCACAGGGAGCCAGGAGGAGCCAGGGCCAACTGCAAGGCAGGAGGTGGCAGAGCCCACTGGGAGCCAGGAGGTGGCAGGCCCCAGTGGGACCCAGGAGGCACGCCGGCGGGATACCATCTCCCGGATCCCTCCATTCCGCAATCCCAATAAACGGCTCAGGAGTATGCGACAAATGGAGGAGGAGACCCAGGGCCTGCTTCGCCAAGCTACTGCAGCCATCCGAGAGCCACCCAGTGAAGTTGAGGGGTTCGCAGCGCTCATTGCAGCCAAGATGTACAATCTGGAGCAGAGCCAGCGTGTGCGCTGCGAACTCCTCATCTTCCAAGCCATAACCATGGCATCCCTGGGGCAGCTCGATGACGACACCCACATTGTGCGGATTGCTCCTCCTGTCCTTGCTGCTCCTCCTGCTCCTGCTCCTGCTCCTGCTCCTGCACCTGCTCCTGCTCCTCCACCTCATGAGGCTGCTCTGGCTCCTGCCACCTCATCTCCTCCAGGAACCCAGCCCCCAAGGACTCGGGCTACCGGGAAGGCTGCAGGGAAGACTGCAGGGAAGGCTGCTGGGAAGAAAAGGGCGAAGAAATAATACGGTGCCCCTGATGGAATTTTAGTGTGGACTCACAGGCTGTATTTGTGGCTTCGGGGACCCTTGTTTTCAGAAAAAAACAAGCATGCTCTAAAGTGCTGCCTACCTTGGCATCTTTGTTTTTATTATGTTGTGTTTTTGGGTTGCCACTTTTTTTTTTGGAAATTTTTATGAAGACTAAAATAAAAATTAATTTTTCAGCCAAATTTCAACATGTTTCTTTATTGTAGATTTGAGAGATCAGTATTGAGTGGGCAGACCCATTACAAAATAAATAATGCAAACATTAACAAGGTAAAAAAACATGCTTGTGGGTGAGTTAACTAAAAAATTAGGTTGTTGCAGACACTTCACACACTCCTAAATAAAAACAAAATAGAGATTACTAATCAAATTGGTGACAAAAATTAAACAATAAAAAAAAAGGTGGACCAATATATATATTTAAAATGTTTAAGATGGAAGATACAACTAAATAACAGAAAACAAACATAAACATTATCAAACAAGAAAGAAAATAATTAAAAGCTTGTCATAACTATGTAACAAGATCAGCCGCAACAAACGTCCATTTCTGGGTAGCAGTTAAAAGCAGGGGTTAAAGAAGCGCTTTATTTTCTTGTCTATAAGCTGAAAAACACCTTAACGAATGTGCTGATTCCATTCTGAACAGTCGTTTTACATGAATGAGCGCTGCCGTCTCCTAACTTGCTTCTGAGCATGCGCGGGCTTAAATCGACGTTTTTACGTACACACGGTCAATGTTTAGAACACAGAAAACGACGTCGGCCAAAAACGACACATAAAATTGAAGCATGCTTCAATTTTTTTCTGTCGTTTTTTAGAAGACATAAAACGACGTTTTTGCCCACACACGGTCAATTAAATTGACGTTTTTGAAAATGACGTTTTTTTCCATCGCAGAAAGCGATGGTGTGTACGCGGCATTACGCCTGTCGGATCTAATGGTTATCTATGAGTAACTGATTCTATGAATCAGGCGCATAGATACGACGGGCGGACTCAGAGATACGACGGCGTATAAGGCGATACGCCGGCGTATCTCTTTTGAGAATCTGCCCCATTGTTGAATTACTCTATGTGAACTGAAAGAAAAAAAGCAAGAAAGACTTAAGCTGACTGTACATTGTTCAGTTTTTTTTTATTACCTGATCAAAATAAAAACTGAATGGATTACCCATCCACAAATATAAGGTGGATGGGAGAATCCTCCCCACTGAACTATTGTATTTTGACAGCCAGGGCTCCTCTGCTGCCAGAATACATTGATCAACACTGCAGCTTATTGGCTACCAGCAGTTCCATTCGAGATGAGTCGATCATTAGATAAATGACTCTTGAATGGAAATGGCCATATATGGATTGAAATTCAGCCAATCCCTGATAAAATGGCCAAATTTGGATCCATCTATGGCCAGCTGGAGTGATTAGCACTTCTGCCTTGCAGCACCCGGGTCCTTGGGTAGAATCCCAACCAGCACACTACCTGCATGGAGTTTCCTCAGTGTGCTCCTGTCCCCTCCCTTGCTCCAAACATATGCTGGTAGGTTGACTGGCTCCGGCCTAAATTTGCCCTCCTATGTATACATGCATGTGAGGTAGAGACTTTAGATTGTACATGTTTTGAGGATAGGGAAGGATGTGATTGTACATAACGTAAAGTGCTGTATAGTGCTTGAGCTATATACTATAAATGCCTGTACCAAGTAAAGGAGGAAAAAAGCTTAAGAGTGTATCTTTACTTTGGTGGCTAATGTCCATATAACCAAACTCTTAATTATTTTTTAAGTGCAAACTATTCTTAATATGCTAGTAGAATTTTTGGGGAAAAACGTAATATTTATGTCGAACCAGTGTTTGTGAAAACACTTAAAGCGGAGTTCCACCCAAACATGGAACTTCCGCTATAACGGAAGGTGATCCCCTTGACATGCCACATTTGGCATGTAATTTTTTGGGGAAGAGCGGAAACCCTCTTTTTAGAGGGTTCCAGCTCCCACTTCCTCCCTGGGCACTGCGGCACCAGAAGAAAGTTCACCTCTCCCCCCCTCGCTCTCGGCAATCATCTGGGACATGTCACAGGTCACAGATGATTGCTCAGCCAGTCATGGTGCGCAGAACGGCTCGCGCATGCACAGTGTGTGCCTGGGTGTGAAGCCACAGCCAGGTGCCCACAGTGACAATGCAGGTGCAGCGGAGAGGAGGGCGAGACAAGCGGGGCTTCGTTTCTCTGCATTGCTGGACCCCGAGACAGGTAAGTGTCCGATTATTAAAAGTCAGCAGCTGCAGTATTTGTAGCTGCTGACTTTTAATATTTTTTTTTTAATAGGAATTCCGCTTTAACTAGTTTAACAAGCTGATGGCTGCGGTTGCACCCCGCCAGTTATAGAGTGGTGTAAGAGAGAGGCATATCCATAAACCCCAAATAAATCACTTAGCGACTTTGGGCTAGATTCAGGTAGCCCTGCGTAATGTTGTGCGGGCGTAGCGTACGGTATTTACGCTACGCCGCCGCAATTTAGAGAGGCAAGTGCAGTATTCACAATGCACTTGCTCCGTAATTTGCGGCGGCGTAGCGTAAATCTGCCGGCGCAAGCGCGCCAAATTCAAATTTTGAAGAGGTGGGCGTGTTTTTATGCAAATAAAACATGACCCCACGTATTTGACGTTTTTTTACGAACGGCACATGCGCCATTCGTGAAAGAATCCCAGTGCGCATGCTCCAAATTTCGCCGCAAATCGTCAATGCTTTAGACGTGAACGTAACTTCACGTAACAGCCCTATTCGCGAACAACTTACGCAAACGCCGTAAAAATTTCAAAATTCGACGCGGGAACGACGTCCATACTTAACATTGCGTACACCTCATATAGCAGGGGTAACCTTACGCCGAAAAAAGCCTAACGTAAACGACGTAAAAAAATGCGCCGGGCATACGTACGTTTGTGAATCGGCGTATCTACCTAATTAGCATATTCCTTGCGTAAATCGACGGAAGCGCCACCTAGAGGCCAGCGTAAAATTGCAACTAAGATACGACGGCGTAAGAGACTTACGACGGTCGGATCTTAGTCAAATCTATGCGTAACTGATTCTAAGAACCAGGCACATAAATACGACGCCGCAACTCAGAGATACGACGGCGTATCTGGAGATACGCCGTCGTATCTCGTACCTGAATCTAGCCCATTGATTTCATCACTTCTGGTTTCAGATCCTCTATTTCCTGGCCAGTACAGTCAGGGGACATATCGAACTGAGCAGGTCTGTGCTCAATTAGATGGTGTAAATGTCTCCAAAAATAGCACCTGTCATCTGCCCAATACAATCATATGGGGGTTTATTAACCCCTCGGGATAGCAATCTAGTGAAAATAATAAATAAATAAATAAAAGAAAAACATAAAATAAGATTATAATAAAATGTATTAAAAAAAAATGTTTTAATTGCCACAACCCTTGTTGCCCTGCACACATGCACAAATGCAAACGCAGGCCAAGGGTGTGCATGTGCATATAAACCACGGTCGCACCACACGTGTCATGTATAAGAGTGAAATCAATAATTCTAGCACAACAGCTCCTGGTAACTCTAAACTGATAAGCTGTAAAGGCTTTTAAGGCCTCATGCACACAGGATGTTTATTTACTCTCCAAGGAGCCAGCAGCGTATTTGCAGAATAAATGTCTGACTCTTGCAAAAGTGTCTAAAGCTTTTACAAGTTTTTAGGAGCTTTTACAGGCATCAAGCTTTTGGGTGTTATTTCATGTCATTGGCCAGAATAAATGATTTATTCTGGTCATGGAAACAAATAATGTTCAAGCACTAGCATTTAAGCCAGGGGCATATCATGAAATCAGTGGGCCCCACTGGCAAAAAGTGGCGAAATGTGCGCATGGCTTAAATTGTGTTAAATATTGGGCATGGTTAAATATCGGGCATGGCTTAAAGGGGGTGTGGTTTAGGAGGGTCTGAGATGCCTTATATAGTGCAGAATGTGGTAATGTTAAATAGGGAATGTACAGTACGGAATGTACGGCGGTGGGTAGTATGTGCAGGAGAGGGGTGTGGAGTGTACGGAGATGGATAGTATGTACAGGAAAGGAGTGCGGGGTGTATGGAGGTTGGTAGTATGTGCAGGAGAGGATTGCGGGGTGTATAGATGTGGGTAGTATGTACAGGAGAGGAGTGAGGGGTGTATGGAGGTGGGTAGTATGTGCAGGAGAGGAGTGCGGAATGTATGGAGGTGGGTAGTATGTGCAGAAGAGGAGTGCGGAGTGTACGGAGGTGGGTAGTATGTGCAGGAGAGGAGTGCGGGGTGTATAGATGTGGGTAGCATGTACAGGAGAGGAGTGCGGGGTGTATAGATGTGGGTAGTATGTACAGGAGAGGAGTGAGGGGTGTATGGAGGTGGGTAGTATGTGCAGGAGAGGGGTGCGGAGTGTACGGAGGTGGGTAGTATGTGCAAAAGAGGAGTGCGGATTGTATGGAGGTGGGTAGTATGTGCAGGAGAGGAGTGCGGAATGTATGGAGGTGGGTAGTATGTGCAGGAGAGGGGTGCGGGGTGTATGGAGGTGGGTAGTATGTGCAGGAGAGGAGTGCGGAATGTATGGAGGTGGGTAGTATGTGCAGGAGAGGGGTGCGGACTGTACGGAGGTGGGTAGTATGTGCAGGAGAAGAGTGCGGAATGTATGGAGGTGGGTAGTATGTGCAGAAGAGGAGTGCAGAATGTATGGAGGTTCGTAGTATGTGCAGAAGAGGAGTGTGGGGTGTATGGAGGTGGGTAGTATGTACATGAGAGGAGTGCGGAGTGTATGGAGGTAGTTAGTATGTGCAGGAGAGGGGTGTGGAGTGTATGGAGGTGGATAGTATGTGCAGGAGAGGAGTGTGGAGTGTATAGAGGTGGGTAGTATGTGCAGGAGAGGGGTGCGGGGTGTATGGAGGTGGGTAGTATGTGCAGGAGAGGAGTGCGGAATGTATGGAGGTGGGTAGTATGTGCAGGAGAGGGGTGCGGACTGTACGGAGGTGGGTAGTATGTGCAGGAGAAGAGTGCAGAATGTATGGAGGTGGGTAGTATGTGCAGAAGAGGAGTGCAGAATGTATGGAGGTTCGTAGTATGTGCAGAAGAGGAGTGTGGGGTGTATGGAGGTGGGTAGTATGTACATGAGAGGAGTGCGGAGTGTATGGAGGTGGGTAGTATGTGCAGGAGAGGGGTGTGGAGTGTATGGAGGTGGATAGTATGTGCTGGAGAGGAGTGTGGAGTGTATAGAGGTGGGTAGTATGTGCAGGAGAGGAGTGCAGCGTGTATGGGGGCCTGTATGCGGTGAACACCCTGCACCCATGAATGATGCACCTCTGGTTTAAAGAGGAAGTAAACCCTGAAGGGTTTTACTTCCTCTTTATTTCACTGCAAAGGTAAAGCATAATGGGCTACTATGCGATGCATAGTAGCCCATTATGTGTCACTTACCTGAAACCGAGCCTGCGATGTCACCGCTGCCCCCTCTGACACGAAGTGTCCATCTTCACCCCTCTTCCTTCCGGGGCTGCGGACTCTGTGACTGGCTTGAGTCATGTGACGTCATTCCCGCATATGCGCGTGGGAGCCGCCAGTCTCGGCATTATTATTTTAAAAAGGGCACAATCGTGCCCTTTCTAAAGTGCGCATGTGCTGATTAGATTAGCACACTCATACATTGTAAATATCTTAAACCGTGCAGGTTTAGGAGATATTTCAGCACCTACAGGTAAGCCTTAATATAGGCTTAACTGTAGGTAAAAGTGGTTGTACTGAATTTACAACCACTTTAAAGCGGAGTTCCACCCAAAAATGGAACTTCCGCTTTTCGGAACCCTCCCCCCTCCGGTGTCACATTTGGCACCTTTTAGGGGGTGCAAATACCTGTCTAAGACAGGTATTTGCACCCACTTCCAGGCATAAACTCCCGTGGGAGTCACGCCACTTCCCCTCCCCCCTGCTGTCTCCTGGGAAACACACTGTTCCCAAGAGACAGCGGGGACCAGTGAGGACGGGCCGCACCGCTTGCGCATGCGCGGTAGGGAACCGGACAGTGAATTTGCACTTAATAAACAGTTGCGCAAATATTGCATGACATAAAAATTTGCAACTATCATCTTTTGATTCTACAGGGCCTTGGCTTTCAGAAAATATATAATATATCTGTGGGTTTAGGCTCCATGCACACTGGCTTATAAATCTTCTACAGGAGTTTTGTGTTCTGCCTGTAGAAGCAGCTCCTGTATGTCCATGCACATTAGGATGATTATAGGCATCACCGTTTAAACAAAACCCTTTTGGTTTGCATTTTTGATTGGACCTTTCTGGCAGAAACACCTAAACGTGTGTACAAAAATGCTCTATATGCCAAGGGGACTGGTATTTTTTTTTTAAGCCCAGTGTGCTTGGAGCCTTAAAGCATTTCTTACCTCAACATTTCACATATGTTCCTGCTGTACCATGTACTTGTATGAGAAAGTATCCTGTTCTCTTTGTATTGCTTCCTTTATGTAAAATCCCTGGTATTCATGCCAGTCCCTCTGCTTTCCGATTAAAAACTGACCACACTAAGCAGGAAAACTCAGAATGATCAGTTTTCCAGCTATGCTGGTAACTCAGTGTACTCTCCTCCAATGATCAGACTTATCCTGGCACACCCCCGCTGCACATTCATTCACTGGGAAGCTCAGTGTACTGCTGTTTCTCCTTCCCCCAGCTCTTATGCAGCTGAGAACAGAGAGAATGTGGAAAAAGGGTATTTAGAATGTTTTTTTATATCTATACAAAAATGGTTTGCCTTTCATTTCTATTTTAAAGCGGTAGAAAACCGCTAATGCTTTTTTTTTTTTTTAACTGCAAGGTAAAGTTATAAAGTCTCGCAGTGCATTGACGGTCTCAGCGCCGTTCATTATGGGGCATTCCCTGGGCACTTGTTTTTCCCGTGAAAGTCCCATATTGTTCGGTATTCGGCGAATGGGCGAACACCTGAACCTTACGTTTGACTCGCACATCGGGGTTCATCCCTAATTTTTATAAATCTAAAGAAAATTGTATAGTGTGTATCCATCCAGTATGTTTATGAAAAGCACACATTTGCTTGGCTATATTAACCACTTCCTTCCGGCCTTACGACTTTGTATGGCCGCAGTGTGGATCCCAATTGCCGGGAGGCCGTCTATATACGGCCTCCGGCCTCCAGCGTGCCCGCCACATCACTGAGATGCCGATGCCCGTGCCTGGCGGCCGCGATGGCAATTGCACAGACAAGGACGTAGATCTGTGTGTGTAAACACACATATCCACGTCCTGTCAGGGAGAGAGGAGACAGATGCTGTGTCCCTTGTACATAGGGACACAGATCGGTCACCTCCCCCAGTCAGTCCCCTTCCCCCACAGTTAGAACATTCACTAAGCTACACATTTAACCCCTTCCTTGCCCCCTAGTGTTAACCCCTTCCCTGCCAGTCACATTTATACAGTAATTAGTGCATATTTATAGCACTGTTCGCTGTATAAATGTGAATGGTGTCAAAAATGTGTCAAAAGTGTCCGACGTGTCAGCCATAATGTCGCAGTCCCAATAAAAATCGCAGATCTCCGCCATTACTAGTAAAAATTATAATAATAAAAAAAATCTGTCCCCTATTTTGTAGGCGCTATAACTTTTGCGCAAACCAGACGCTTATTTTTTTTTTACCAAAAATATGTAGAAGAATACGTATCGGCCTAAACTGAGAAAAAAAATGTTTTTTTTTTTTTTATTTGGATATTTATTATAGCAACAAGTAAAAAATATTGAATTTTTTTTTTCAAAATTGTCGCTCTTTTTTTGTTTATAGCGCAAAAAATTTCAACCGCAGAGGTGATCAATTAGCACCAAACGAAAGCTCTACTTGTGGGGAAAAAAGGACGTCAATTTTGTTTGGGAGCCACGTCACACGACCGCGCAATTGTCTGTTAAAGCGACACAGTGCTGGAAGCTGGAATTTCGCCTAGGCAGGAGGGGGGTATATGTGCCCAGTAAGAAAGTGGTTAAAATTGACTCAATTTTTTCCTCTAGTAAATAAAGTACTGTTTAGTAAGTCATCCTGTATACTCTGGTGTTTACTAACCTCATTATAGAAGGAATTCATTTTAGTTTAATCTTATATTGAGATGGGAAAGTTCAGATCTTGTTATGTGATCATTACCCAGGACAGATACACATTGGTAAATAAATTAAGCACGTGGTGTTACAACATGGGGAGCTGATCAAGACTTCAAAGGGCTCTTTAAGAGTCCATTCACACTAAATGTGAATAATCAGTACAGATATGCAAGGCACTTGGTACTAATGTATCCATAAGAAGAAAAAAGATTGGAGGGGTTGTGGAGAGATTCCTGGTTGTTGAATTATGATATTGGATAATCCTATGCCAATAACCCAGGGCTTTCCATAGCAGAGGAGTGAGCTCCCTGGACTTGTCCAGACCATGGATGGATCAGCAGGTCTTTGATTAGTAGGCGAGCTGTCAAATCTCTCCCTAAGCCATTTGTGAGCACATTCCACCCCCCCTATCAGATAACCATCCAGGCTTTCTGCTTATCTTATCCAAACACCAAGGGGAGGTGAGAAAAGCAGAGACACGAGCCTGGAGCACAGCCTCCACTTTAGGTCCTTCTATAAAACTTTTCTCACCCTGCCAATGGAAAACGTGCCCAGCAGAAGCCAGGCAAGCAGAACCATCGAATGCCATATGTAGTCTGGCAGGAGCTCCAGCAGTGCTGTAAAACAAATACACATCATTCACTAAAGAGCACATATAATCTGTGATCTGTAAAAGCCATGTTTATTTGTATGTTTTTTTTGTTTGTTTTTTGCTAGCCATATTTTTTATTTTTTTTTGCTAGCCATATTTATTTTTTATTTTTTGCTAGCCATATTTTTATTTATTTTTTGCTAGCCATATTTTTTTTTTTGCTAGCCATATTTGTATGTATTTTTTGCTAGCCATATTTTTATTTTTTTTGCTAGCCATATTTTTTTTTTTTGCTAGCCATATTTGTATGTATTTTTTGCTAGCCATATTTTTATTTTTTTTGCTAGCCATATTTTTTTTTTTTGCTAGCCATATTTGTATGTATTTTTTGCTAGCCATATTTTTATTTTTTTTGCTAGCCATATTTTTTTTTTTGCAAACACATCAATTAAGAAAAATCCTGGAGAGCAAGGTTTATCATCATCATGCATTAGAGCAATTCCCTTGGAAATGGCTTATCTCCTAAAGTCTATTAGGTATGGTTTTGCTCTGGTAGCCCCAAAAAGTGACAGCTGTAAGCCTCTTGCCATGTTGTTTATGCTGAGATAACTCCAGGTTTACACATCCAGCTATAGATTATCATAGACAACCACATCAAAGTCCTGTAAGTGGTTGCAAATCCATTGATCACAGTTAAGGCTGCACTGCACACAAGAAGAAAATGTGGATACATTCACAGTGATACTTTGTATGATTGGAAACATTGTAGGTAAATATTTAGAGAAGCTGTTCTGCTACAATATGGCATTTGCATAGAGTACAAAAGCTGATGAGTCCTTGCAAACTGTATGATTAGGATTCAGTATACAGTAAAACCTTGGTTTGAGAGTAACTTGGTTTGAGAGCGTTTTGCAAAACAAGCAAAATGTTTTTAGTACATTTTGCCTTGATATACAAGCGATGTCTTGATATAAGAGTAGCGTCATGTCACAACTGAGTATAAAAAAGAAGAGAGGAGCCTCTAAGTGTAGCAATATGGTTACATTTAACTGGTTGCCGACCAGCCGCCGTCGTTTTACGGAGGCAGGTCGGCTCCCCTGCGCGAGAACCCGTAGCTATACGTCGGCTCTCGCGCAGGCCGCGCGCGCCCCCCACTCTCCCCCGACTCCCGTGCGCGTGCCCGGCAGGCACGATTCCTTGCCGGGCACATGCGATCGCTCGTTACAGAGCAGGGACCGGGAGCTGTGTGTGTAAACACACAGCTCCCGGTCCTGTCAGGGAGAGAAATGCTGATCTTCTGTTCATACACTGTATGAACAGCGATCTGTAATTTCCCCATGTCAGTCCACCCCCCCTACAGTTAGAACACACCCAGGGAACATACTTAACCCCTTCCCCGCCCCCCTAGTGCCAGTGGCATTTTTATAGTAATCTGATCGCTATAAAAATGCCAATGGTCCCAAAAATGTGTCAAAAGTGTCCGCCATAATGCCGCAGAACTGAAAAAAAATCGCTGATTGCCGGCATTACTAGTAAAAAAAAAATATTAATAAAAATGCCATAAAAATACCCCCTATTTTGTAAAAGCTATAACTCTTGCGCACACCAGTCAATAAACGCTTATTGCGATTTTTTTTAATGAAAAATATGTAGAAGAATACGTATCGGCCTAAACTGAGGAAAAAACGTTTTTTTATATATTTTTGGGGGATATTTATTATAGCAAAAAGTAAAAAATATAGTTTTTTATCAAAATTGTCGCTGTATTTTTGTTTATAGCGCAAAAACTAAAAACCGCAGAGGTGATCAAATACCACCAAAAGAAAGCTCTATTTGTGGGGGAAAAAGGACGCCAAATTTTGTTTGGGAGCCACGTCGCACGACCGCGCAATTGTCAGTTAAAGCGACACAGTACCAAATCGCAAAAAGTGCTCTGGTCTTTGACCAGCAATATGGTCCGGGGGTTAAGTGGTTAATGAAGGTACAACATTTAGCAACTTATTGCAACACTTTGAGGCACCTCTCTTCTCTTTTACACCCTGTAAAAAAAATTCTTTGATATACAAGTGCTTTGGATTACAAGCATGTTTCTGGAACGAATTATGCTCGCAATCCAAGGTTTTACTGTATAATGATGACTGCACTGCATGCACATCAGTGAGCTGTCAATCACCTGTCATTGATACACATGGTTTATAGAGTAAGGTCAGTGGCTGAACAGGGAGAAGTGATGGTCATGTTGTAGAGCTCTTCATAGTCTGCCTAGGTTGCCCTGGGCATGGACCTGTGGAGGTGTCATTAACACGTCCTTGTCATATCTCTCCCCAGACCATTTGGGAGCTTGCACGAGTCTACCTGCCAAGTGGTGATGGACAGCTCTCTTGCTCTAGGTTACTCAGGGCACTTTATCGGTTAAGTAAACAATAGGATGGGATAGGCCTGGCCTGGGATAGACTATAAAAAGGCTGCAGGGGACACAAAGGGCTTTGAGATGCAGAGAAACACTGTGACAGCAAGCTTCAGTATGGATCAGACATTGGCAAAGGACACTGGGGATCCCAGCTTATCTTCCATTCCTGTAGACTGCTACAGCTGCAAGTGTCTTAGAAGAAGAGAGAGAACTGTTCCAATTGGATGTATCCGAGCTTCAAGAAGGCTAGAGGGTAGAAGGGCACTGAGGTAGGTATTATCCATAACAATATATCATCTAGAGATTGGCATTTAGGCAGCCTGCAATACCAAGAAGTCTGTTCTAAATATTGGGAGACACAGTAAAACCTTGCTTTGCGAGCATAATTCGTTCCAGAAACATGCTTGTAATCCAAAGCACTTGTATATCAAAGCATTTTTTTTACAGGGTATAAAAGAGAAGAGAGGCGCCTCTAAGTTGCTAAATGTTGTACCTTCAGTAAATGTAACCATATTGCTACACTTAGAGGCTCCTCTCTTCTTTTTTATACTCAGTTGTGACATGACGCTACTCTTATATCAAGACATCGCTTGTATATCAAGGCAAAATGTACTAAACCATTTTGCTTGTCTTGCAAAACGTTCTGAAACCAAGTTACTCTCAAAAAAAGGTTTTACTGTACAAGAAAGAGCAAAGCCTGCAAAGTGCAGAAACCCATAGAAACAATTTAGGGTCATGTCCTATAATCTGACCATGCAATCTTCTATCAATTTTTTTTAAAATAAGGACAAACCACAATTTCTTCAATCAGGCTCCATGCACGCTAGCATTTTGTTTTTAAGCACCTAGAAGCTGTTATTAGCATTTTGTTCTGCTGCTAGAAGCTAAATAGTGTTATCCATGCATGTCCATGCATACTACTTTAGATCGATAGCATTTTTTGAGCTTCAGCGTCTAGAAGCAGAAAACATATAGTTTTTGTAGAGTTTCTTGGAGCGTTTTTCCAGCGTTTATTTCGCTTTTTTTTTCTAAAGGCTCATGTTTTTACAACTGCTGTTAGGGGCGTTTGACATTTTTTTTTAACTGCCTCTAAAAGCCCCTCCATTTTTAGCCTATGGGGGAGATTTACTAAAACTGTTGCACTTACAATCTGCTGCAGCTGTACATGGTAGCCAATTAGCTTCTAACTTCAGCTTGTTCAATTAAGCTTTGACAATAAAACCTGGAAGCTGATTGGTTTCTATGCAGAGCTGCACCCGATTTTGCACTCTTCAGCTTTAGTAAATCATCCCTTATGTGTCCATGCACACATAAACTGTCAAAGGCATTTGGAGGTATAAGCGTTTAGGGGCAGGAGAAAATAAGTACAGCCTGTGCTTCCAAGAGCAGTAAAAACAAAAATCGGCAAAAAACGCATCTAAATGCTTCAAGCCGCGTTTAGCCGCATTTGAAATGTTTACGCGTTTTTGCGCGTTTTTACATTATGGAGAGTGCTTTTAATGAAAAAAATGCCCAAAAATGATAACGCCAAAAAACACGCTATAATGCTAATGTGGGGCCAAACCTTGTGGCATTTTTAGCACTGCTGCAGCGCTACTAAAATTCTAACGCTCTTAAACAATCCAAAACTCTCCTAAAGCGGTGTTAAAATGCTACTACAAAAAGCTTTTACCAGCGTGCTTTTTCTAAAGTTTTTTTAGCATGGAGCCTTAGTTTTTTAATAAAACAGGCTTTTTTTTTACCACATAGTTGATAGTAGGTCTAAAGGAGGTTGTACAATCAGATTGTATAGTGTATGGTTATTGTACATTTTACATCATTACATTTTTCACTAGCTTCCCGAAGCCCACAAGGGTCTCCTGTGTGTTGTTATAAATGTATTTATTTATTTCAGGTACTTTATGCAGTGCTATCAATTTACACAGTGCTTCACACATATATATATATATATATATATATATATATATATATATATATATATATATATATATATATATATATTCACATCGGTCCCTGCTCTCAAGGAGCTTATTTATTTGTTACAGGCATTGAGAAACCTAGACAATTTGTGCAGCATTTTACATATTATACATTAATTAAGGAACTTACCGTCGAAGCATACATACACATATAGGGGCAATTTAGACAGGATCCAATTAATTAGCAGCATGTCTTTGCAGTTTCAGTTCTTATAATAGTAAAGTCCTAGAAATCATTTTTACATTTAATGAAACATAAGAATAAGCTTACAGCTAATAAGAGTCTGCCAACATAATTTTCTACTCGAATGGTTCTAATTAAAATTTATAAAACATTAGTCAGAGTAATAGAAGGTAATAGAGAAAAAAATATTCCACATAAGCATTACAAAAAGAATTCTGTAAAAGTAATAAATTGTGGGACATGTCTTATTATGAATAATGCAGATATGTTATGTAACATCTCAGACATAAAGGGGAGCCTAATGAGTGAATGTATTTTAGACTTCTGGAAATCATCTAAAATTTAGCTGAAAAAAATAAACAAAATTAATTAATGGTGAGTTCCATGATCTGGCTATTGGAATTTAGAAATTTTGGCTGAATAAATTAGGTGTACAGACAAGGAAGTGACTTATTTCTAAGAAATAGTTCAATACAAAGTATGTGAGGAATGCGCATGCTCCCATGGAACTACAAGTCTTAGCATGCTCATTAGTCTCACAACAGCTAGAGATTTTCTGTAGTTACTAGTGGCTGCTTACCCTTTGATCAGTCTCTTGGTTAATCACATTGCAAGATGGCTAGTCATTAACATGTGTGCTATGTGATTTACTAGGATTGTATTTAGATGAATTCTATTCTGAATTTACATAGTAAGTGTCCACTTGTTTAATAGGTGCTAAAGAAACCTGTATGGGTAAAAACAGGTAAAATGCCCCTGCAGACCTCATTCTGAGAAGATCATTTGCTTGGCTTTCCTCATCCTTTGGCTTAGTACTTGCTGACCTGGAACATGTAGGCAGGCAGATCAGAAATGCTGAAACCAGGAACAAGAAGAAATGTAGTATGTTCCAAAGACGCTCAGCAATGGCAGCCTCCATGTTTCATGCACTGCCATTTTTTTTAATTATCCTGTGTCTACTGTAGTGCATAAAGTCACACGCAGAGGTTAGGCCAGTGATTTGCACATTAATTCCAGCATGGCACACCATTTATTTGTGAAGAAAACTTCAAATGGACATTAAAGCTTACAGTTAAGCAATACAGGCATACCCCACTTTTAAGTACGCAATGGGGTTTATTTACTAAAGCTGGAAAGCGCAAAATCAGGCTCACTTCTGCATAGAAATCAATGAGCTTCTAACCCCAGCTTGTTAAATTAAGCTTTGGTAATAAAACCTAGAAGCTTATTGTTTTTTATGTAGAAGTGAGCCCGATTTTGCGCTTTTCAGCTTTAGTAAATAAACCCATTATGTACTTAAAAGTGGGGTATGCCTGTACACTCATGTAAGATGTATCTTTACTCATAACCACAGTAAATATAAAAATCACAATCATTACACACTTTATGTAATTTTTTTATTATATTTTTATTATATTTATTATATTTTTTTCTCATTTTGGAATCATATTGCTCTTTATTCTTTTAAGTTGACATGTTACCATTTTTTTTGGGCAGAGCTGCAGTCATTTTTTCAAATCTATTAAATCTTCTGCCCTTGTTGTTTTAACTTTGGATAGTAAAACATTGTTTTATTTTTGCCAGTAAATACCTTATACAGCCCACTTCATGTTTGTCTGGTAAAAAGGATAGGCTTATGACATCATTCACAGCTCTCACTCTCCTGTGAGTTTGCCAGGAAGGGAGGGGGGGCGAGTCATAAGAGGTCCAATGACAGCTGCAGAGCTGGAGGTGTGCCTCTGTGTGTCTGTGTAAATCCAGGAAGTAAACAGGCAGCAGCTTCCGCTGCCCACAGTTAAAATGGCAGCAGCCAGACTCAGTGGAGGGAGATTTCTGCAGCATATTTGGCAAGTACAGAATAACAGTATATAGAAAATAATATGCAAAGTGGTTGGAGGGAAGCTTTAGGATGGCAAAGATGTTTTTATTACTAATTCTGTAAGCAGACTGCAGTTCCTCTTTAAGCTCATCATTGTACAACTTGAAATAAAAAAAAAAAAGAAGCTAAATCAGTTGGAACTCCTATATAAATGATCCTTATAAGCATGATAGTTACATAGAGTCAGGTTGAAAAAAGACACAAGTCCATCTAGTTAAACCATAAAGTAAATAAAATAAAAAATATTGTACAATCCAATATACCCATTTCTATACCCACAGTTGAACACTTGATGTTATCAGCAATGTGTTTTTCCTTCTTTTTTTTTCTGGAAAACTGGAGTCTAATTAGTTGGCATGTGTTATACAAACTTTTTCTTACACTCAATGTATATGAATGACATATAGTGTAAACCTTTTGTATAATCAATTAGTTTCCTCTACGCCACCTTTAATAGCTCAGCACCAGTATACTAGTTTTTTTTTTTACTAGTAACATTTAGTGACAAAAACAAGTTTATATTAGTCCCCCTCATAAATCTACTAACCCTAAAGCCTTGTACACACGATCGGATTTTCATCGGACAAAGCATAAGACTTTTGTCCAAAGGGCGTTGGCCAGGAACTGCATACAAATGACTAAGAATTGTCGGCCAACAAACACAAACCTACGTGGCTTTTCAGCTCTTTAGCGCCACCCTTTGGGCAACTTCTATTAATGTGTTATGGTGCGCATGCATGTTTGTACTTTGGAGTTTTGTCCGATGGACTTGTGAACACACGCTCGGAAAATCTGACACCACACAATTTGTCTGCCTTTGTCCGTGGAAAATCCGACAAGAATTGTCCGCTGGAGCATACAAACGGTCGGATTTTCCGACAACAGCCTGTCATCACAGAATTCCCATCTGAAAATCTGATCGTGTGTATCGGGCTTTAGATCCAACCCTCTCCTCCCTAAAACTCAACTTAACCTCTAACGTTAAGCCTCAACCTTTCCATTTAGCCCAACACGTGGTTAATCTTGTAAATTCTCTCGACAGTTATACACAACACTTTTAGAAATTCATCTGTGAATAATACATGTTAAATGTATATATATATATCCTTAAACAAAGGCTGACTCTTTATTCATCACTTTTATTTTCAGACCACATGTGGCATTCTGGAGACCTTGGATTCACAATGGCTCCAAAAAAACCTTGGTAAGTTTTATCTCCTCTATGGTCTTTTAGATATCATATTATACAATGTATTCTTTTTCTTACACAGATCTTCAGTTATGAAACATTATGTAACTTTATTGTGCGTAGGCAATTTAATGTAAACTGAGAATATATGCAATGAACAACACTCATGGTCCTTCTTTCACATAATTGGAATAGGATTCCATTATTCTGTAGAGTTCAGGTGCATCTTCTTTTAAAAGTCTGCATTATGATTTAATAATAAAATACTCTAGTGCCAATTACGAGGATGTTGCCATCAAGCACTTGAATTGACTGAATAAAATTTGCATTTGTTGCTTCTTCATTGCTGGTGAGGACGTGTTTTAAGTAACTTTTTATACCACTCACCTGCTTGAGCCAAATGCATGTTGATAGCTTGTATTGAATGAAGAAATCTTAATCATGCCCAGACAAATAGAAATATACAGACCTGCTTTGCTTGGGAATTTTAAAATGAAGATAATACAATAGATAATACAATTTTTTTGTTATGTCTTCATGGCCTAACCTTTTAAGCTCAAAACATTTATACCCATTGTTATTTAATATCCTTATTAAGTATCGGCCAATGAAAATATCAAGCCTAAGCAGATAAGGGATGCGTAAAATATATATTATATACGAGAAATCAGAAATCATTACAGGCATACCCCACTTTGAAGTACGCAATGGGGTTTATTTACTAAAGCTGGAAAGCGCAAAATCAGGCTCACTTCTGCATAGAAATCAATGAGCTTCTAACCCCAGCTTGGTCAATTAAGCTTTGGTAATAAAACCTGGAAGCTCAATGGTTTTTATGTAGAAGTGAGCCTAATTTTGTGCTTTTCAGCTTTAGTAAATAAACTCATTGTGTACTTAAAGTGGGGTATGCCTGTACAAGATCCAGCAGTCTAGTGCACACATGTCTTTTCATTAGATATAGTACATGGTTTGGCCTTTTTCACACAAAGCTGAGGTGTCAATGGTATAAACAGCTCTCAGGTCACTGCTCTAATGCACAAAACAGCTTGTAGAGATAACATTTTCTCCTCTGAATTCTAGCCATATGTCCCCGGCCTGTGTGAAAATCCACAATCTGGACAGAAAGCTGCAGAATACAACCACCCTGTGAGGTAAGCCGTGTTCCCAGCTAACGAAGGCTGTAAGCTCTTATTAGTCATGGAACAGATGTTGAACCTGGTGTTTGAACAGTAGTTGCAAAAGGTGCCATTGTTTTCTTTTGTTGAGATTGTTTACAGGTAAACAATCCATGCCAATGCATATTGCATACAGTTTCAACCATTTAGCCTGGGGTCACACTATTGCGAACAAGGACACCTCATTTGTGTGTAGATCACATGCAATACCAATTCAGCCATACGGTAATATGGCTGAACTCACATTGAATTCTCATGAAAAAGAAGCACGAGCCTTCTTTTTCCTGCACTGGAATGTGAACACCCATGCGATCCGGTTCCTGTCCGAATTCACAGTCCGTACTATGATCTGTGAAGCGATCTGGGGGTGTCATTAACCTTGTATTGACACCCGCAGCGGTTCGCAGAACGCAGAGCGAACTGCCTACGAGGGAGATGCAATGCGGGAACTGGCACTGGAATCATGCTTGTTCCCGCATCACAATATTATTATTATTATACAGGATTTATATAGTGCTAACAGTTTTGTGTGAACTCAGGCTTAAAGTGTATTTCCACTTTTGCAGTCCAATTTGAGGAAACTCCACTATATGTTAGTGACGTGTTCTCATTCACACAGCATACCAAAAAAAAAAAAGATTTCTTACCTTTTAGATGTTTCTCAGGAGAAGGCCTCATGACTGACTTCATGGAATAATGTCAGTGAGTCTGTCCTAAGGACTGGCTGAGTCTCCTCTCAATAACACATACCGTTAAGCCTCATACATGCGGTTGGACATCAAACAAACTTTTCCGTGGATTTTTCTTTGAAGGGCATTGGCCGTGAACTTGGTATGCATACACACAGCAAACTTTCCCAACAAACTTTCCCAAAATCAAGTTTTTTTTAGCACTTTTCTGCTCTTTACCGCCACCCTTTGGTCAAATTCTGCTATTGTTGGTTGATTTTAACATTGGTTTCAGAGGATGCGTGCTTGTACTTTGGACACAAGTCTGGTGGACTTCTGTACACATGATAGGACTTTGCACCATAGAACTTTTGTTGTCAAAAAGTTTGTCCGTTTGTAGAGTGAACTTTTGTCCGATGAAAATCGAAAAAGTTTGTCCGATGGAGCGTACACACTCTCTGATGTTTTTAAAAACCTGCTAATTTTGAAGTTTGTTGTCAAAAAGTCCGATCATGTGTATGGGCCTTAAGAAGTCTTCTAATGGCCAGTACACATGATCAGAAAATTGGTCACCCATCCATCCACGCAAGCGAAGTGGATAGAGGAATCCTCCCCGCAGTACTACTGTATACTGACAGGGGGGACTCCTACACTGTCAGAATACACTGGTCAGCGTTGCAATCAATCCGCTGCAGCCTGCTGATGGAGAAAATGTTTCCAAAATTCCCATTCAACCAGTGTTATTCATTAGATCGACTTCCTTCAAGCAGAAATGGCCAGAGATGGATCTAAATTTGTCCAGTCCCTGCTGAACTGGGCCGATTTCGATCTATCAATAGGCAGCTAAATCTTTAACCATTTGTTAGGACAGACACAGGGGAATTTAATAAATCTCTACCAATGCTTTACTGTTGTTTTGTCCCTAAAATGGACTGCGGCAAATGAAAAAAATCCATGCCGCCCATTTTACTAACTTTACTGACACATGTGTCAGGTAGTTTTTAATAGCACCACTTTGAAAAAGTGCTGGTCTTATTGCACTAAAATCAAACATAATTACCCCAGTTCGTACATAAGGAAACTGGAGGTTATTAAGACCCTCTCTTATGCCTCATACACATTAGTAGTTCTTTCTTTATTTAACCCAGGAGGGCTGAACAAAAAAAAAAACTGACATTAGTACATCGATCTCCCCTGCTGTTATATTGTGTTCTGACAGGGAGACGGCCCCCCTGTCAGTCATTGGCTTAAAGCACTGATCAGGAGCCAATCGGCAGCCTTTTTTTGGTCTTGCCCCTTCGACCAAACATCCAGCTTCTGTTGCACCGACAGTAGACACTGGCAGAATGTTGGATTGTTCCCGACTAGGCCTAAGTTGCCGTACAGAGTCAGGTAGAGTGTCCCTGTATGCAGTGTACAAGAGCAGTCCCTGGCTTTACAGCTGAAAGCCTTCTAGTAACCAGTGATTCTGCAGTGGGTGCAACCTGGTAGAGAAGCTGAGAAGCTAGTTCCAAATCAGATTTGCACTTTGCTGTAATTGACAGCAGGCAGTGGGTGTTTTTTTTTAGCCAATAGCAGACTGTATATTGGCTAAGGATCTGCCTACTGTCTGCTGTCAAAAACAAGGGGAGTGGACCTGATGGGAAACTAGTGTCTGCCAATTTCCTTCAGGCTGCAACCCCCCCATCCCAGTTGTGTATAGACACTTCGGCCTCAGTACACCTCCACATGCAGTGCGTGCCCCAGATCCGTGTCTACAACAGGTACATGAATCTGTCGTGTGGAGGCATGTCAAAATTGTTTCTTAGACACTCTTTATGAATTCCCCTGACAGTGTCCAAATCTAGTACACACATAAATAGAAGGAACGTTGCTCCTCCAACCAGCCAATGCTACATAGGAGTAAGGAGGGGCCTCAACCTACATGTCTCTACCAAACTCACACATGTTTCCCGCTATAACTAAGCCCCGGTGAGTGAGGCAAAATGCATGAAAGGGTGTGGCTTGGCAGAGACATGTAGGCTGAGGCCGCTCCTTACTCCTATATTGCATAGGCTGGTTGGGAATACGGCATTCCTTCTATTGATGTGTGTGCTACTTTTTGGATAAGTATATTGATATGCCACCCCCCCCCCCCCCCCACCAATTCTGTGGATCTATAATAAGGATACTCTATAAACGTGACAAAATTAAAAAGATCCTTTTTTTTATGATAGTATCTGCATAAAATAATTAGATATTATGTATGGTATTTCCACTTTACCCGCCCTAGAAATATGTAAAATACCACTGAAAGAGTAAGTGCCCTGGGGGAGACGAATCAGTCAGGGGTTTCACAGTAACATGCCCCTCCTTGGTGGCAGTTGGAGGTGCCAGTACTGCTCACCTTTTTACAAATAGTGCAGCAGTATTTATAGTACAATGCTTACTGCTTATTGAAGAGTTCTAGCTCTGATTTAGCAGGGGGCGTGTCAAACCTCTGCAGAGAGACCACTGCTTCCACACAGGAAGCAATGGTTTTTCACTGAAACATGCCAGCAGGATACATAGATATGGCTGAAGGAAAAAAATTGTAGAACATCGAACACCTTTTGTTTTGATGACCTTGGAATGTATTAGGTGGTGATTTAAAAAGCAGCTGAACTTTAAATTGACCTTGTTGTTATATTAAATTTAATAAGGCATAGCTTTAAAAAAATGTACATTCTTTAATTTCCCATTACCAAATGCTGCTCAGATTCCTAAAAGATTTTTGCACAAAAGAACCAACACTGCCAGGAGTCCTCCTGGGTCCCCTACAGTTCTCACTGGTTCTTCCTGCTGACCTCCCGTCTTTTCAGGATGCAGTAGTGATGTGGAGGTCAGTAGAAGGAACCAGCTCTGTAATTGACCTAAGGGGGTTGTTTTACTAAAACTGTAGCACTCAGAATCTGGTGCAGCTCTGCATGGTAGCCAATCAGCCTCTAACTGCAGCTTGTTCAATTAAGCTTTGGCACTAAAATGGGAGTATAGCCTCATGTAAAAATAAATAATGAATAGTAGAAACGTACCATCATCCCAGTTAAATGCGAAAATAGGGGGAGTGGGGGTAATGGAATAGTCGCTGAGGCTAAACCCAAAGCTACCCAGACGATTGAATGAAGGGACTATCTCTGTACTGATAAAACAATATAAACAGAATTATGTAAAAAGGTTTATTAATAAAAATTAGCAAAACAGAGAGTTGTACATCTCAACGATTGGTCAAGGTCGACTAGTTTCGCCGGAAGTTCACAGCTTCATCAGAAAAACCAATCTGTAGAATACATAATGGAATAAAAACATGTAGTATAATTCAGCAATAAAGTATGTAGTGTATAAGAAAAATAGTAGCTTACCCTATGAGTAAATTGATAAAGCATGGAGCTGGGCCGCCCGAATGATTTCCCCCGCGGCGGGCATGGGGGTTTGGCAATCAAACTTGGAAGCTGCCTGGTTTCTATGTAGAGCTGCACCAGATTTTGCACTCTCCAGTTTTAGTAAGTCTCTCCCAAGGGATTGTTACTCCTGGAATTGTCAGTTTTTCTGCAGAATTTACAGACAGATTTGGCAGCATGATTTAAAAAATTCAGTAGGGTTTCTTTTGCGTACTTCCAAAAAGGTGTAATATGAGCAATGCTTACCTGATTTGCATTGTTCAGCTTGAAACCTGCTGTTGGTCCAACAGTGACCAACGTAGCCAGAGGAGGGCTCAACCCAGAGAGGTAACAGGCCCACTGTCTGCTTTCAGTGCTGCTGAAGGAACACACATCTACGATAAATAGGGGGTTTTCATCCTAATAATGCTAAAATGTGTTTTTTTATTTTTTTATTATTCGTACAGCTAGCTTTAATATTATTATTATAACTATTTTGCAGGCTATTCTGGCCCAAGTCCAAACCACTTGACAATGTGTATTTGGAAGCTGCAGATTTATTACAAAGCTTTCCAGTCCAAGCTACCTTATCATTTTACAATGACTCGGAATCGGACACAGACAACGAGGAGAACAACAGTGAGGAAGAACAGGACTCTGGATTTGAATCTGAATAACAAGATATGCCAATAGGACTTGACTACATAAATAGCTGTGACATTTACAATGGCACCGTTTTTGCCAGCTTGTAGATATTTTACATATATAATGGCGCAAAAAAAAAAAAAATAGTCCATAGTTACATGATTGTAGCGTGAATAATCTGAACACATACAAAATACAATTGGAACTCTTTTACCTACAGGTGATGCAGTCAGATGTTCACAGAAAAACATCTTACCCTGGCAACATAATTAAGTGTACTTAGGGCATATTAGATGGGATATGAAAAACAAAGTAAATCCTTTTATAGCTGCAAATAGCAATGTAATGAACTGATTTGTACAGTCTACAATACCATCATACACATGCCTGACGCCACATAAAGCTACATGCTGCATATGGAATAAGCTAGAAAAGCATAGTGAAGGCAAAACATCCTTTCTCTTCTTTACTGATGTTCATGTCGCAGTAACCCATAATAACTAATCTGAAATATTTTTTTACAGATATGACTACAAATAGCAAAATGGGATTGGTTGCTATGGTCTACCACACTTACCACATCTACTTTGTTTAATAGTAAAACATAGTAAGAAAATACAATATCATATATTTAGGTTCCTTTATATGTGTATAGTGCTTCTGTATGACCCATATACGCAGCCCATGGGCTCAGGAAAGATTGCCATAATTTACGTTACATTGGCTCAGCCGGCCATGTGCAAAAGTCCCCTGTATGTTATAGTAAAAGGGTTGCTTTATTTACTGTATCCATTACATATTAAATCCTTTGCAGGTTCATAACCTGCTTTATAACTAATATTTCTATATCTGTAAAGAAATGGCTTGCTCATGCTTATAACATTTCAATATAAAATGTTATATCATTCAACTGTTTAGTAAAAAGATATTATCAGTCTTTTTCAATAAGGGTATAAAAAAAAAAAAACTTGCAATATTGTATACAAGCAATCAGAATTGGTACTGCTGTTCCCTGAGCTTTGTTATCTAAAATCTGATTGTCTGCTATGGAATGCTGCACTTTATACATTACCAGTGCTCTTGACACTACTTCACAGAATAGGTCTTAAAACATGATTTCAAAGTTTATATATTAAATTCAGAAAATCTTTCAGCTTCATCAGTGATGATCAGTTTACTATGGTATAAATGAACTAATGAAATTTTTAATATAAAATTGTATAATAGTGTACAAAGAGAAATATATTTATTTTATTACATTTTGCATGATATTTACTAATATTAAAAATAATAAAACATTATTATTGTGTATTTGTTTTAAGTGTCCTCATGGCTGTACCATTTATTATTATGGGAAAGTATTTACTGTTTATGAATTTCCCTAATTATGCTCAATTTTTTTTCCCCGCTGAGAAATGTCAACGGAGCATATGTATAAATAAGTCACTGAATGTGCTGAATACTGGCATTAAATGGTATACTCATTGGGGTTAATTTACCAATGACAAATAGGCTATTCACGTTGCAAGGGAAGTTACACTATGCAAATTACCTTTCCCCAGAGCTTAGTGAATGTGGTGAGATTTCACTTTACAAAGAATACCCAATCACGTGAAAGGAAAAAAAACATATTTTTTTATTGCATAAAGGAAATCAGAAGAGCTTAAAGGGGCTGTAAAGGTTCATGTTTTTTCACCTTAATGCATCCTATGCATTAAGTAGAAAAAACATCTAACAGTTACGGCCCCCTGAGCCCATTCACCTGCTGTGCTCACCCCCGACATTCTCTTCTTCGCTCAGTCTGGCCGTTGATTGGCTAGAGTGGATGGATTCATAGCAGAGCAGCCATTGGCTCGCGCTGCTGTCAATCACATCCAATGGCGCGGGGGCGGGGCCGAGTGATACAGTGAGCGGCTATAGCCGCTTGCTGTATTACAGGAGCATGCCCGCAAGAACTAACCTCCATGGGAGAGAGCTCCCATGAAGGGGGTTAGTTCTTGTGGGGAGGAGCCGAGACAGCCGCCGAGAGACCACAGAAGACCAGGTTCGGGGGCACTCTGTGCAAAACGAGCTGCACAGTGGATGTAAGTATAACATGTTTGTTATTTAAAAGAAAAAAAAATCCTTTACAACCCCTTTAACCTCATCCACTAATGTAGCACCCTCTAGTGTGCTAGAAGAATAATGTAGTTTTTTTTTTGAGTAGGTAAATTTCCAGGCTTGGCTGGCAGCCAAGCCTGGGTGTGTTTTAGTGATATGATCTGGGAGTGGCTCAGGGTAGAGCTGGGTGACTCATAGGTGGTGTTACTAGGCCCTCCCACTTCTTTCCAGAATCTACTTATCTGCTTTCTGGAAATAGGTGAAGAGGGGAGGTGGAGCCACCTAGGGTATTCTAGAGAGTCCTGACCAATCCCCAACTTGGCAGGCTGTAGGGGCCTTTGAGGGAGCTCACCAGTCTGGGAGGGGGGGGGGGGTGATCTTGGGCCTGGGCTCGGATGCCGACAGGACCATGTTACAATCCACAGAGGTGTCCTGGCCAGCAGGCAGAGGAGGAGCAAGAGAGGACAGAGGGAGAACACTACCGAGAAAGTCTCCATAAGTTCCACAGAGGCAGCCAAGAGGGCACCATCAGGAGGACTGGGAGGCATGCCTGAGAGGACTGAGATGCAGCAGTCTGGGATGGGTGCAGAGCCAGCCTGGAGGATGGTGGTGGCTTGGGCAGTGAAAAGGGGCAGCTGCAGCCAGGAGAGCTGGAAGTGCCTGAAGAGGTGGTACTGGGAGCAGTAGCCACAGGGATAGCTAGCACTGGGACTTTCTATTTTGCTACACCATAGGGGTCGGTGGTCTCTGCCTGTAAAGGGCATCTGCTTTAGGCCTGGCTGAGCCAGTGTCAGGCCTTCAGTGCTAGCTAGTCCAGGAAATGCAGCAAGTGATGTGCTGGAGGAGTGAGGGGTGATAATCTGCACGCAAGGAAGTGCAGGAGGAGATGTGGTGTATATAGTAGTCCCAACTTTGACTGTTGATTACTTGGGTATCTCATAAGTTCCCTATCCAAGTTAAATTCCCCTCAATAAAACATAAAAAAACAAGTGCAAGGACTTCTTTCATGTCTCTGAGCAAGTGAGGAGTGTGTGCCTGGCAGGGCAGGGTGACAGACAGACCACTACATTCAGCAGCTCCTACAGGGGTACAGCTACACAAAGGATTCAGGTAAAGTTCCCTTACAAAGCGAATAGCCTTTTTACCTTAAGTAAATCAATTCATTCAATATCGATGGATGATCAAAGTACAGTAGCTGCATGCAAGCTTGGCAGGTGTTTTCTCAGAGTTCTCTACAGTGCTAAACCTGTGTCTGTGGGGTTGATTTACTAAAACTGTAGAGTACAAAATCTGATGCAGCTGTGAATGTTAGTCAATCAGCTTTTACCTTCAGCTTGTTCAATAAAGCTTTGACAAAAAAAATCCTGGAAGCTGAGTGGTTTCTATGCAGAGCTACACCAGATTTGCACTCTCCAGTTTTAGAAAACCAACCCCTATAGGTCAACCAAAATACAGTACATTATTATTATTATTACACAGGATTTATATAGCACCAACAGTTTGTGCAGTGTATTAGAACAGTACAAAAACAATGCCCATGCCCTTGTTGCTGCATGGGAAACAGCTCTGCATACCATGAAAGCACGGGAAAGTGTAGATCTGAAACCATGCCTGGTCCCGATATGTGCAAACAATTTCTGCTTAATTCTCTGCTTAACCGTAAGTATATTGTATATGAGGTATGCATAGATACATTTACTTTATTTATTGGCGTATAACACTCACTTTTTGTACCTTGAAAATAGAGGGTAAATGGTGCCTGCGTGTTATACGCAGGGGGCTGTGGAAAGTTTTTTCCCTGAAACTTCCCTCTTAAAGTTAAGGTGGGTTTTATACACCTGTGCATGTTATACGCCGATAAATACGGTACATCAACAGAAGAGAAACTTTAAAGGCTAAATTCACCTTTTTTTTTCCTTCTAAATTCTAGCTCCCCTATGTATTAGTATAGCATTAATGTACTTATTTTGCAAAAATAAAACAGCTTTCCATTAATTCTACAGAGGTTGACCTCACTCTCTTCAAAACACACTGCTTGATTACTTCTGCCTGACTTTCTGGTCAGATTTTAAGTCATGACACAGGAAGGGGTTGACCAGCTGAGGGTAGATGAAATGAGATCAGCTGGTCAACTCCTTCCTGTGTCATGACCTAAAGTCTGACCAGGAGGTAAGGCAGAAGTAATTGAGAAGTGTTTAAACAGCTATGAAGAGAGTGAGGATAGCCTTTGTGGAGTTAATGGAAAGGTGTTTTATTTTTGCAAAATAAGTACATTCATGCTATATTGGTACATAGGGGAGCTGGAATTTAGAAAAATAAATAAAAAAGGTGAACAAAGGTGAAAGTAACGTTTAACGCTTTTTGCACAAAGTGCTTATTTGTAAGGATCACGAACCACAAGCTTATGAATAAGCGCTTTGTGAAACATGCTTCAAGGTTCCCATTCTATTGATGTCTGTTTATCAGTGCATACCTCATATACAATAAGTCAACAGTCAAGGAGCGAATCGTGTGCATTTATCATTTTTGATTTTCACTGTGTTTGCGGATTGCTACCTTCTTATTGGCAATCTTGTAAACATACCCCTTACCCAATTGCAGATGAATGTTGATATGTAAGGCTTTAAATACACAAAAAACATAGTTTACAAATAGTATAATACTGAAGATAGTAATCTACAAATATCAAATAATCATTAATAGGTACCATGCTCTGTTTCTTTTTTTTTTTGTCTGTGCTAATGGCAGGGTAGGGGGCAAGCATTCCTCTTTCCACGCTTCTCAACCTTCTTGGGACTACCAGCATGCTGGACCACCTGCCATATCACTAATACGATGTGCTCCTTCCTACCCATCCACCCTTTTGTAAGTCATTTTAACCCTTTTGGGAAATATAAAGTTTTACTTCAGCACTTAGAGGCACCTTTTTTCTTTTCATAGTACTGGGCTATTGAAAAACCAACATGATCTGAAAACTCAATGTCATAAAAGCACCCTAGATCAAATGTTTATTTTAAAATAAATATGTATACAAGCAATAGAAAAAATATATTAATATTAAATATATATAAGATTATTTAATAAACCTGTAGACATTACAAATTGTCAATAAGATAAAATCCGGCAACTCGGAGTGCTCTTGCGAAAAATAAATCTTTATTGGCTACAAAAAATGTCTTTAAACTAATATAGTTTTCCTTGAAGTTAATGCATGCCATACCCAGGATGATACAGCACAAAAAGCAACCATTTATTGTCTGCACAGTGGCACAACTGAACCATGTTCTGGAAAATGTCACTAAACACCCTCAAGCTAGTGACATTTCATTCACATTGTAAAACCTTGTCCCTTTTCCTCATAGTGTTACTCTGGCTGTAGACAGCTGCACTGCAACATAAAGCACAGCACATAATTGAATAAACTGGTGTTCCTACAAAAAAAGATAGCAATGCTTGTTTATTTAGTAATTGCACAGTGGCTTAAGGGATAGCAGGCATCTGTTTTTGCAGCAGAAGGCTGTCATGGGTTCAACTCTGACCAGTTTGATTTGTAAGGAGATTATATTTCTGGGTTTAGCTTAGACGTTTTCTTTTTTCCATCTATAGTACAAACATACCAGTAGATCAGTGTTTCTCAACTCCAGTCCTCAAGGCGCCCCAAAAGGGCATGATTTCAGGATTTCCCTCAGATGAAACGGCTGTGGAAATTACTAAGGCCTCGTACACACGACCGAGTTTCTTGGCAAAAACCAGCAAGAAACTTGCTGTTTTTTTTTTTGCTGAGGAAACAGGTCGTGTGTAAATTTTTTCAAGAGGAAACTGTCGAGGATCCCGTCGAGCCAAAAAGAGAGCATGTCTTCTTTTTCCTCGACGGGAATGGAGAAACTTGCCTTGTCGAGTTCCTCGACAGCCTAACAAGGAACTCGACGAGGAAAACGATGTGTTTCGCCCGTCGAGTTCCTCGGTCGTGTGTACGAGGCTTCAGGCAGTGAAACTGATCAAATCACCTGTGCAAAATAATGGGAAGCCTGAAAACTTGACCTGTTGGGGCGCCTCAAGGACTTGAGTTGAGAAACACTGTACAGTAGTAGATTAATCATCTCCCATCCAATAGTGACCTTGCTTTTTGGCTCTGCGGGATTGTTTCTTTGACTTGGGTAGGTTTTTTGCTAGAGAAGAATAATTCCATGTACTCTGTAATTTCCTACAGATTATGTTGGCTCTTTATAAATGAATAACTAAAATAACAGAACTCACTCATTGTAAAGGTCAAAACTAATAGGCTTAAACGGAGTCTGTCAGGAGTCAGGACCAGAATATTGGAGATGTCGCTGATGGCTTGCACGGAAGGTGCAGATATTTGCTGTTATCCATATTGTAGGTCATTGATGCAGAACAAGCATGTGAATACCTACACATGCATGCACATGCTTGTTCCAGGTCAGAGATTCTCCAAGTACTGAAGTAAAAATGATGATGACAGCCATGTCATGTCAACACTGGCAATTCCCATGTATCCAGATGGGTTCTGTTTAATTATAGGGCAAATTACCATTTAAAATGTAATTTGACATTTTTATATGACTTCAGAATTGTTTACTGAACTATGCTCTTTAAATTGCTTTATATTATAAACTTGCTAACATTGTTTAATACAGTAGTTGTGCTTTAAAACATAGATAGCACAAAGTAAACCGGATTGTTATATTTTTTTGTGAATTACCCTTGCCCTTTATTTAGACTTGTTTAAATGACAACAGGGGACATCACACATCAGTCCCATGTCACAAGTCCCATAGGGAAGAAAAGACCACTTAGTCTGCTGGTGTCAGGTCCATCTGCTGACATGTCAGTGCTTACATATACCTGCTAATGTCTTCAGCTTTCACTCTTGTACATGGGTATTGTCTGCTGTTAAGTGAGCTTACCACAGCACAGTATTCTTCAATTCATATTCACACCTAGGTCAGGGGTGCCATGCAGGTCAACTACTTTTGCAGAGATTTTTTAAAGCGCTGTTTGCTTTTGAAGAAATCATTATTTTAAAGCAGGAGTAGAAGTAAAAAGGACTGCCATGCTCTGTGATGTTTTACTGTCATCATGAACAAATGGTCACCGGCTGGTTTGAAGATTAGAAATATCACACGTTTCATATGACTTGAACGGTTATATCAAAGCTTACAGAGCAGAGGCACGTTATAAGAAATATTAATATTGATTTAGCAAACACATTTGAATTGTGTATTTTGTGGCGAACACATGCTTGCTTGTAATGTTAAAGTATACAGACTGTATAATACAGTACTGTGCAAAAGTTTTAGGAAAGTCTAAAGAAATGTTCTACGAATGCCTTCAAAAATATATATTTTATTGTTTGTTTTTATTAGTTTACAAAATGTGAACTAAAGAAAAATCAATATTTGGTGTGACTACTCTTTGGCTTCAAACCAGCATGAATTTGTACGCTTGCACACATGGATTTTCTAGGATTAGAGTCAGCTGTATGGTTAACCCATTATACTAGGCAGGGGCTAATGATCATCAATTTCATATGTAGGTTGAAACATTAACTGAAACAGCTGTGAAGGGGCTGTATGAGTACAGCCTTATGCACTAAAGGGGGTGCTCTGTGCATCTGTCCTACTTTCTAAGATTCTTCTCTTGGTGAACGTGCGTAGAACTCTTTGGTTGAAATGAACTGGTGGTCTGTGGAGCAGGCATGTAAAAAGCGTCTGCTGCACATGCCCTTCAAGGGTCATCTTCACTTTGGAGCTGCATTGAACACATCATCACCTCATCAAGGATGTCACTGGGGGTAAGAATACTAATTTACCTAGTAGAAGAAGCTTAGGCCTCAAGCTGAGATACCTTACCTACCCCCTCGTTTGAGGCCAAGAAGAGGTATTTCTTTACTTCCAGGCTTTAAACTCCAAGGCCAACCAAAAGCTCAGGGCAAACACACTGGGCTTCAAAATCCCCCCCCCAAACCTGCAGACAAGTCCTCTAAGTATAAAGTGACACCTCCATTTTCATAGTGAGAGGACATTTGGGCATTATCATCTTCAAGATCCAAGTTGTGCTGACAATATATGCTTTGAGCAATAATTCTAGGGCCCTCATCCTTTCTTGTAGAGTGGGTTACCAGGTATGGTGGGTGTGATGCAAAAATAAATTATGGGCACCAGTCACTTTTTAAATGCGAAAAATAGATTTATTGTCTCTTAACGGAATTGTGGGACAGAGGGTTAGGGCCAGGACACCCTTGAGTAGATGCAATGATAATTGGCAGACTTCCAGTCTTCTATAGGTAGACAGCTATACAGTAGAAGGTCTCCAGCCGGACAACACTTCTGTATAGGTAGGACCGCTGTCTCCTATGGCAACTAATCTTGCAACAGTCACTAAAGGCTGTTGTACATAACTCTTGGTAACACAGAACAGTCTTCGACTTATCTCACAGTATCCCACTGTAGAGCTTCACTCACTAAGCTCCCAGTCTCTCACTAGATTTCCAGATCCCAGTCGTCACTGGATCCCCTGTTCTTCTACAGCTATACTGCTGTATACTCTTCAAGCATACTCCACGCTATCCTGCTGGGTCCCTGGCTTGGCACTTTGCTGATCCTTTTCCACTTCTTCACCGTCCTCGGCTGGTGAGAAGACTGCTCAGGTTCTTTCTTCAGTTTACTTACAGTAGTCTCCGGTTATAATATGGATGGCCCCTTAGTGGGGACAGCTTCCCTTCTACCTCTGACCACAACTGGTTCCCCATCCTGCTGAGCCTTCGCAACTTGGTAGGACTCCAATCCTGCAGTCCCAACCCTACGCTGCTTCTCCTGCTCCTGGATAGGCCTCAGGCAACCTAGCAGCCAAGTGTCCTCAGGATAGGGCTCAGGCTTCCGGCCTAGCAACCTGGGGTGACATAACACACGTCCACCCAGACAACCGTCCAGGACAGGGTGGCCCAGGAACCTCGATCACCTGACTGCACTCAAATAATAGGTTCTCCCAGCAGGCCAGGGGACTAAAGAAACCCCCGCCAATTGGCTGAGACACCCCATCCATTCATGATCTGATAAACAGTTGCGCAATTATTGTGGGACAGAAAAAGTTGCAGGTTCTCTTGGGTTTTATACCAGAGTGGGGCTTTAAGGAGGTGGCTGGGGGGTTATGTATAATGTAATTACCCCTGTCTATATAGTGCAGGCTTAAAGATCTTAAGACTTGGGTAGTATTATATTGAACTTTATCTCAATCTGTCCCCACTTGAAATTGTTCAGAATGGCTTGCAGTTCTGT
This sequence comes from Rana temporaria, assembly GCF_905171775.1. Taxonomy (NCBI): domain Eukaryota; kingdom Metazoa; phylum Chordata; class Amphibia; order Anura; family Ranidae; genus Rana; species Rana temporaria. The sequence continues at coordinate 238,212,939 of NC_053492.1, forward strand.
ATAGACCTGCTTTAATGAAACAACTAGAAAGGTAACAAAAAAAAATCTGAACAAACTACAGTATGTTTAGGTATTTTGTGTGAATGGGAACACATAAAAAAAACATTTAGTGAGGGTTTACCAAATCTGACTGCAAAAATGGAACAATACTTAAAGAAAATAGACCTGGAGTATATTTAAAACTAAAACTAGTTATGTTGTCTTGGATAAAATCAGAAAGGGGTTAAAGTCCCTATACAGTGATGAAAATAAGTATTTGAACACCCTGCTATTTTGCAAGTTCTCCCACTTGGAAATCATGGAGGGGTCTGAAATTTTTATCGTAGGTGCATGTCCACTGTGAGAGACATAATCCAAAAAAAAAATCCAGAAATCACAATGTATGATTTTTTTAACTATTTATTTGTATGATACAGCTGCAAATAAGTATTTGAACACCTGAGAAAATCAATGTTTATATTTGGTACAGTAGCCTTTGTTTGCAATTACAGAGGTCAAACGTTTCTTGTAGTTTTTCACCAGGTTTGCACACACTGGAGGAGGGATTTTGGCCCACTCCTCCACACAGATCTTCTCTAGATCAGTCAGGTTTCTGGGCTGTCGCTGAGAAACACGGAGTTTGAGCTCCCTCCAAAGATTCTCTATTGGGTTTAGGTCTGGAGACTGGCTAGGCCACGCCAGAACCTTGATATGCTTCTTACAGAGCCACTCCTTGGTTATCCTGGCTGTGTGCTTCGGGTCATTGTCATGTTGGAAGACCCAGCCTCGACCCATCTTCAAAGCTCTAACTGAGGGAAGGAGGTTGTTGCCCAAAATCTCGCAATACATGGCCCCGGTCATCCTCTCCTTAATACAGTGCAGTCGCCCTGTCCAATGTGCAGAAAAACACCCCCAAAGCATGATGCTACCACCCCCATGCTTCACAGTAGGGATGGTGTTCTTGGGATGGTACTCATCATTCTTCTTCCTCCAAACACAGTTAGTGGAATTATGACCAAAAAGTTCTATTTTGGTCTCATCTGACCACATGACTTTCTCCCATGACTCCTCTGGATCATCCAAATGGTCATTGGCAAACTTAAGACGGGCCTTGACATGTGCTGGTTTAAGCAGGGGAACCTTCCGTGCCATGCATGATTTCAAACCATGACGTCTGAGGCCTAGTACACACGAGAGGATTTATCTGCAGATACGGTCCACCGGACCGTATCCGCGGATAAATCCTCTCGAGGATTTCCACGGATTTGGATCCGATGGAGTGTACTCACCATCGGATCGAAATCCGCGCCGAAATCCCTTCGCGATGACGTGTCGCGCCGTCACCGCGATGATGACGCGGCGACGTGCGCGACGCTGTCATAAAAGGAATTCCACGCATGCGTCGAATCATTACGACGCATGCGGGGGATCCCTTCGGACGGATCGATCCGGTGAGTCTGTACGCGGGAGCCAATTCAAGCGGATAGATTTGTAGACATGTCTACAAATTTTTATCTGCTGGAATTGGGAAATTTCCACGGATAAATATCCGCAGGAATGTACACACCATAGAATATATCCGCTGAAACCGATCCGCTGAGATTTTTCAGCGGATGGATTCTATCGTGTGTACGGGGCCTTAGTGTATTACCAACAGTAACCTTGGAAACGGTGGTCCCAGCTCTTTTCAGGTCATTGACCAGCTCCTCCCGTGTAGTCCTGGGCTGATTTCTCACCTTTCTTAGGATCATTGAGACCCCACGAGGTGAGATTTTGCATGGAGCCCCAGTCCGAGGGAGATTGACAGTCATGTTTAGCTTCTTCCATTTTCTAATGATTGCTCCAACAGTGGACCTTTTTTCACCAAGCTGCTTGGAAATTTCCCCGTAGCCCTTTCCAGCCTTGTGGAGGTGTACAATTTTGTCTCTAGTGTCTTTGGACAGCTCTTTGGTCTTGGCCATGTTAGTAGTTGGATTCTTACTGATTGTATGGGGTGGACAGGTGTCTTTATGCAGCTAATGACCTCAAACAGGTGCATCTAATTTAGGATAATAAATGGAGTGGAGGTGGACATTTTAAAGGCAGACTAACAGGTCTTTGAGGGTCAGAATTCTAGCTGAAAGACAGGTGTTCAAATACTTATTTGCAGCTGTATCATACAAATAAATAGTTAAAAAATCATAAATTGTGATTTCTGGAATTTTTTTTTTGATTATGTCTCTCACAGTGGACATGCACCTACGATGACAATTTCAGACCCCTCCATGATTTCCAAGTGGGAGAACTTGCAAAATAGCAGGGTGTTCAAATACTTATTTTCCTCACTGTATCTATATATAAATATAAATATATATATATATATATATATATATATATATATATATATATATATATATATATATATATATATATATATATTCCATTTTCATCCTTGTCCAGGTAATGTCACCATGTCACTTCCTGCTCACAGACACAAAGTGACAAAGTGGGGGGGGGGGGGGCAGTGTCTGCTGAGCAAAAATGTCCTCTAAGATGAGATTTTCATTCTATTTTCTGTTCTAGTCATCTCACAATGTAGGATTTTCCCTCACTTTCAATCCTGGTGACAGTGGGCTCCCAGAAAAATAGAGCAGGGAACCTCCTTAGCAGGGAAAAAGCAATAAAATAATTATTCTGTGTTTTAGCGGGACAAAGGTCTTGTTCCTATTTTGAATCAGAATTACAGAATTAATTACAGAATGAATTACAGAATCAGACCAGAATTACAGTGTAGGTTTAGCCAAAACTTTTTTGAAACAGAGAAGGAAGAGATTAAAACTTCTTGCAAGTTTTTTTTTTCCTTTTGCTCTCTGTGTACCATTGGAGAAATTTTCATTAACTTCTGTGAGAAGAGTGAGAGGAATTCTCATCTTAGAGAATTGTTCCCATAGGAAGTGTTCAAGTTAGAACACTTACCTTTACCTCTTGTTCTGGGAACAATGTTAAAATTGTGGCTATCCCCCTACTCTCTCTTTCAGTGACAATGGTCACCAGCAGAAATAGAGGGGTAATTCTCCCCAATAGGGACTTCAATACAAACAATGACAGAAGGGCGCACTTTTCCCCACTCAATCAAAAACTAAAACAAATGTTTTTTTTTACCTAGAGATACAGTATGTGAGTAGTAAGAGGTGTATAATCTTATCTGTTCAAATCTGGTGGAAAGATTAATCACTGTTGGTTTCAAATACCAGCATCTTTTTCACATAAACCGTCAATCAATATAATTACTATCACATTTTCAATCAGTATAATTCGATATTTTCCGTCACAAGCTAGGAAAATCTCAAATTATACTGATTGAAAGTTTATGTAAGAGGTGTGGGTGTTATAGACCATTAGTAATTTGATGCACCTTACATTAGCAGTTTATATAAACTAATGAGAAAAGTATGTTTCTAGATGCATGCAAAGGTCTTGCTCAGTTAATTAAATTGAAGATTAGAGATCCAATGGTAGGATTAAATATATTTGAAATGCTGTAAACCAGGAATATTTTATATCTGTAAAAATTAAAAAGTTCTGTTAGAAGATAGTAAATGATCTACCATCTGAAAGCCCTGAAGTTGTTCATACCCAATGGGAACTGTGGGTTAGGCCATAAGTGTATTAAAGTTAAATGGTTAGGCTGCTGTATAGCAGGGATGTAAATTTGGAAGTTTAAAGGAATAATATGACAAATTAGTGTAGTGCTTCTACTCCTGTAGGAGCCGGTGGTTAGGATAGGTCCTCTGTTCTATGCCTGGACCTTTGCCTCCCCGCTGTCAGAATACAATGATCAGGGTTGCCAGCTTTGGCAGGTAAAATTGATTGTCTGGGAAAAAAACTGACAGGATAGCTGTACAACAAGCCTGCCCATACATAGATAGAAATTTAGCTAGTCCCTGCCAAATTTCGATCGACGTCGCATGGAAGTCGTACATGAAGTCGCAGGGCAAAATCGGACTGGAAGTCGCGCAACTTTTATGTCGAGCAATGTGAGCCTAGGCTAAGTCTTATGTTTATAAAAACATATACAGTGCCTTGAAAAAGTGTTCATACCCCTTGAAGATTTCCACGTTTTGTCATGTTACAACCAAAAACATAAATGTATTTTATTGGGATTTTATGTGATAGACCAACACAAAGCGACGCAGTAAATCGTAAAAAGGGGCCTGGTCCTTCACCTGCATATTGGTCCTGGTCTTAAGTGGCTAATAATGCTAATAATGCATAAAGTGAAACAGTAAAGTTAAATATTCCTTTAAATTTCGTACCTGGGAAGTGTCTATAGTATGCCTGTAAAGTAGCACATGTTTTCCATATTTAGAACAGTCCCTGCACAAAATTACATTTCTAAAGGAAAAAAAAGTAATTTAAAACTACTCGCGGCTAAAATGAATTGTTGGGTCCCGGCAATACAGATAAAAGTCATTGAAAAAAATCCCCCCCACCCAGTCTATTACCAGGCCCTTTAGGTCTGGTATGAATATTAAGGGGAACCCTGTGCCAAAATTAAAACGCAACCTGGCAGGCCACAGGAAAAGAGGGGGGACGAGAGATCGCCCCCCCCTCCTGAACCGAACCAGGCCACATGCCCTCAACATGGGGAGAATGTCGGGCGCGGGGGGCTTATCGGAATATCAAAGGAAAACTCCCAGATCCCGGCCCCCCTATGTGAATTGGTTACGGGGTACATTGTACCTCTACCATTTCACAAAAAAAAGTGTAAAATGTTTTAAAAACCACAGTAGACAGCTTGGGACAAGTCCTTTATTAAAACCCATGCCGTTTTTTTCAGGGACTTTTATCTGTATTTCCGGGACCCGACAATTCATTATAGCCTTGAGTAGTTTTAAATTACTTTTTTTTCTTTAGAAATGTCATTTTGTGCAGGGACTGTTCTAAACATGGGAAAAATGCGCTACTTTACAGGCATACTATAGAAACACCCCAGGTACGAAATTTAAAGGAATATTTCACTTTTATTGTTTCACTTTAAGCATTATTAACCACTTCCATACAGGGCACTTATACACCTTCCTGCCCAGACCAATTTTCAGCTTTCAGCGCTGTTGCACTTTGAATGACAATTGCCCGGTACGTACCTGTACGTGAAAGTTAAATGCCCAGCCGTGGGTCACAGGCCCGCGACCCGGTCCGAAGCTCCGTGATTTCTGCAAAAAAAAAGACTGAAAATTTGGAAAAACAAAAGCTTTTTTTTTGTTTCCATTACAAAACTTTGTAAATGAGTAATTTTTCTCCTTCACTGATGGGAACTGATGGGGCTGCACTGATGGGCACTGATAAGGCGGCACTGATGGGCACCGATGAGGTGGCACTGATGAGGAGGAATTTATGGGCACTGATGGGCACTAATATGCAGCACTGATGGTGCACTGATAGGCGGCACAGGCGGGCACTGATAGGTGGCTAGGATGGGCACAGATAGGTGGCATGGATGGGCACGGATAGGCAACACGGATGGGCACAGATAGGCGGCATGGATGGGCATGGATGGGCACTGATAGGTGGCACGGATGGGCATGGATGGGCACTGATAGGTGGCATGGATGTACTGTATTATATTTTACTTTTGGATGCCAAACAACAATGCCTGCCAATCAGTGATGCCCATTGTGGACACTGATTGAAATCCATTGTGGGCACTGATTGGCATCCATTGTGGGTACTGATTGGCATCCCTGGTGGTCTAGGGTGGCATACCTGGTGGTCTGGTGGCATCCCTGGTGGTCTAGTGGCATCCCTGGTGGTCGAGTGTGGGGCATCCTTGGGGGGCTGTGCTGATAATCGATCAGCACAAACCCCCCCTGTCAGAGGAGCAGCCGATCGGCTCTCCTCTACTCACGTCTGACAGACGCGAGTGAGGAAAAGCCGATAACCGGCTCTCCTTGTGTACATCTTGATCAGCCGTGATTGGACACGGCTGATCACGTGGTAAAGAGTCTCTGTCAGAGACTCTTTACCTAGATCGGTGTTGCAGGGTGTCAGACTGACACCATACAACAACGATCGCCGTGATGCGACAGCGGCTTAATATCCTGAGGACGTCATATGACATCCAGTCAGGATATTGAAACCACTTTGCCGCCGTCAATTTGAAATAGGTGGGCGGCAAGTGGTCAAAATCACTCCTCCCGAAAAAAATGTCTGTTTTTAAAACTTTTTTGCATTGATACATGTCCCCTGAGGCAGGACCCAGGTCCCCAAACACTTTTTATGACAATAACTTACATATTACCTTTAAAATTAGCACTTTTGATTTTTCATGGTCGTGTCGCATAGACTTTACCAGTGTTCGCGTGTTCGAATAAATTCCTTGTCTGTTCGCATGTTCTACTGCGAACCGAACCAGGGGGGGGGGGGTTCAGCTCATCCTTATGAACAAACAGCATCATGAAGGCCAAGGAGCACACCAGACAGGTCAGGGATAAAGTTGTGGAGAAGTTTAAAGTAGGGTTAGGTTATGAAAAAAAATCTTAAGCTTTGAACATCTTATGGAGCACTGTTTAATTCATCATCTGAAAATGGAAAGAGTATGGCACAACTGCAAACCTTCCAAGACATGGTTGTCCACCTAAACTGACAGGTCGGGCAAGGAGAGCATTAATCAGAGAAGCAGCCAAAAAGCCCATGGTAACTCATGGTAACCCATGGAGACCCCCAACAATATCCTACATTCCAATACAGAGACCAGGATGGGAGGGAACCCCAATTATTGAACCAATGGGAGAGAGACTACAGCCAACACCCACACCAAAGGAAAGAAGAACCAGAGGGTGTAGGGCCGGACGGAGGACGCAAAAAAAAGAAGAAGACAGCAAGAATAGGAGGTATCTTCAATTTAAGCCCGGTAGAATTAACACATAAAGAGATGAATATTCTGAACTTAGGTTTGAAGCGTGGGACGAAAAAAACGGTGAACAAGTTTAATGTCTTCATAGACATACATAAATACATCCGCAAACTCAACATCAAAAAATATTTTGTAGGGATTAACCCACACACCACAACCAGTTCTGTAGAGCCTGAGAGCATTAAAAACAGTGGATTGAAAAATAAATCCCTATTTAACCCTTTGAACAACCCTAACCATCAGGTAGAGGTATTCAAGGGTTTGGTGCTACGTGATTTAGATCATCTGAAACCTAAGAAGTATGTAAACTTGAGACATATCCAAGAGGGAATTGACATGTTGGAAAAAAGGAAAGACATTATTAAAAGGCCGGCTGACAAAAGAGGGGGGGGGGGGGTATTTTAACAAAGGAGTTTTATCATGGGCAAATCATGGATATGTTGGCAGATGAAGCAACCTACAAATTACTGGACCAAGATCCTACTCAATCGTATAAAGCACAATTAGAGGTTCTGGCAAATATAGGCTTACAATTGGGCGTATTAACAACGAAAGAGAGGAACTGTCTGGTACCAGCCAGTAGTAAGGTGCCAACTATCTACACACTGCCAAAAGTACACAAAGAACCCTCTAATCCACCAGCTAGGCCTATTGTAAATTGCATCGACTCCATCTCATCTAGAATGGGACAATACCTGGATACATTCTTACAAAAAAGTGTAAGAATGACACAGTCATATCTTTTTTTTTTTTTTTATCCAGAAAACAAGTTTATTGAAGCACACATATAAATTTACATACATCGAGAATGCATTCAGGTATAAAACAATAGGCTACATTCCATAACATTTTTCAACAGTGGTACATCTTATCACTCCACCATCCACGTATATGTCAAAATCCGATCCGTCCCTGACCCCCTCCCGGCCCCCTCCCATAGTAAATTGAAAAGAAAAATTATGAAAAGAAAAGAGACCAAGAACAATGGCATTTCCACACCCCTCCATCCCATCTCATTTACATTTCACAGATCAGGTTGAATTGCTCAGGCCGAGTATCCTACCCGTGACCAGGTCCACCGGGGCCAAGCCCGGTACATCCAGCCACCTGCCCCACAGCTTCTCAAATTTCTGGGAGCACCCTCTGTGTTGGTATATCACCTTTTCCTTTCGGAGCATCTCCCCCATAATGTTGGTCCACTCTTTCAGGCTGGGAGGTTCCTCCTCTATCCAGTGCGACATTATGAGTTTGCGAGCTTGGAATAGGGATCGAGCAACCGCTATCTTGGTACCTTCCTCCCACTCCAGCTCATCTAATATAAGGAGCAAACATCGTTTAGGGTCAGTAGGGAGCAGGACTTGGAACACCCTATTAATGGTGTCCACTATTCCCACCCAGTAGGGGTGGAGCTTCGGGCATCTCCATAGTAGGTGGATCAGGTCGCCATGATCTCTCTTACACCTAGTGCATAGCGGGGTGGGCCTGAGCCCCATAGCAAAAAGCCTATGGGGGGTGTAATACACCCTCAGTAATAAGTATAATTGCGACACCTTCTGGGACACATTCAAGGAGCAGAGTGGTACTGCCTGTAAGGCTTCATCCCACTGCTCACCATCCATTGGGCCCACATCGCCCTCCCACTTGGCCTTCACTCTCAGCGGATGCTTGGACATGAAGCTGTGTAACAGCATATTGTAACACTGCGATATGAACCCCTTGGTAGAGACTGCCCCCGCTATCAGATTAAACAAAGGAGTAGGAGAGGGTAGCCAGTCCAAGGCTTCCCCCTGGGCCTTCACCGCATGACTGAGTTGCATATAATAGAACTGCATGGATTGTGGTAACTTAAAAAGATCCCGCAGATCTGCAAACGGGAGAAGTTTCCCGTTGCGAAATATCTGTTTCAGATGAACTATCCCATACCTCCTCCAGAGTGCCCCATGTTGTAACTTGGCCAATTCAGGGTATGAGTCATTTGACCAGATGGGGCTATAGTCCGTGTATCCTGTCACTCCCTGCAGGTACCTAGCTTTGTTCCATACTTTTTGTATAAGGTTATAAGTGGGGTACTGCTTGTTCGGCTTCCCGAAGGCGAGTGCCTCAAGGGCAGGTGCTACCGACTCCCTCCCAACTGTATGGAGCATCACCATCTCCGAGGAGCCCCTTCCCTCCCCCTCCCTCCTCTCCCCTGTGTTAACAACCCCCACCAGCTGTTGCAGCTGAGCTGCTATGTAGTATAACCAGGGATTAGGGAGGGCAAGCCCCCCCTCATCCTTCGGGCACTGAAGATGTTCTAACTTTATCCTGGGGGTACGGTTTTTCCAAATGAGTGAGCGGAACAGGGAGTTAACAATCCTAAATATCTTCAGGGTCACTACTGTGGGGGCATTATGAAGTACATAAAGCAACTGGGGCATTAGAATCATTTTAATCAAGTTCACCCTACCAGCCACTGACAAGGACAGGGAATTCCATGTTTTAATACGGTCACGAAATTTCTGCAGCAGCGGGGATATATTCAGTCTGCCATACTCGCATATCTTGGGTGTCACCTGGATTCCCAGATATCTAAATGAGGTAGTCAGGGGGACCGTAGATGACGTCGGGGGAGCCCCCCCTTCGTCAATAAGCATTAATGAGGACTTAGTCCAGTTTATCTGTAGTCCCGAGAACTTGCCGAACTCCTGTATTACAGTCATGGCCCCCGTCAGTGAGCTCTCCACATCCCCCAACAAGATCATGGTATCATCTGCATATAGCATTATTTTTTCCTGTCTGTCTCCGTATCGGAATCCCACTACCTCTGAGCTGGCTCTGATTTTAATTGCAAGAGGTTCTATCGCCAAGGCGAATAGTAGAGGCGACAGTGGGCATCCCTGTCGCGTGCCTCTCCCCAAAGTGAAGGTGCGTGAAACCGCCCCTGAGGACCGAATGGCCGCTTTTGGGTCATAGTATAATAGCCGGACCCAGGAAACAAAAGATTCCCCGAAGCCGAACCTCTCTAGAACCTCCCATAAATACTCCCACTCAACGCTATCAAACGCCTTCATAGCGTCCAGTGAGAGCAGGGCCCTTTGTCCCACATTGTCTGCTGAGGATTGCATATTAAGGTATAGCCTACGCAAGTTGACAGCCGTCGACTTGTCAGGCATAAATCCTGCCTGGTCCGGATGGACCAGGCTAGTGATGACCCCGTTCAGTCTGATCGCTAGCATTTTAGCCAGCAGCTTAATGTCACTCTGTAGCAGCGATATCGGCCTATAGGAGCCCGGATCCAACGGATCCTTACCAGGTTTTAGAATCAGTACAATATTAGCAGTAGTCATGGAAGTGGGCAAAGTCTGTCGTTCCCTGGCCGCATTAAACACCGCCAGGAGTTTCGGTAGGAGTATACCCGCGTATTGTTTATACACCTCAATGGGCAGTCCGTCTGCCCCCGGCGCCTTACAGTTTGGAAACGCGGCTAGCGCTATTTGCAGCTCCTCTAACGTGAAAGGGGCGTCCAAGGTCCTCCGCTGCGCCTGACTCAGTCGGGGGAAGTCAATGTCCTGCATGTAGGTCAACAGTTCTGTCCGCGTGAATAGCTCCGTCGGAAGGTACAATGTCTCGTAAAATCTAGCCAGTTCTGCCAGGACCACGTCCGGGGAATTCACTATTTTGCCCTCTCTATTTCTGATTGCCCCAATACTGGGAGACCTCTGCTGGGAATTAGCGATCCTGGCAAGCATACGCCCTATACTTTCACCCTCCTCAAAGAAAGCCAACCTAGAGAAAAATAGTTTTTTTTCTGCCTTAGAGGACAGCAGCCGCTCATATGCTGATTGAGCCGACTGCCATGCCTCCTTAGCAGCCTCCGTTGGGGTTTGCACGAAGGCTTCCTCCAGGGCCGTTACCTGTTTTTCAAGGTCCTCAGTGAGCCCCGAAGAATCCCTCTTCACCCTGGTAATTTCCCGGATAAGTAACCCCCTCACATAGGCTTTAAAGGCGTCCCACTGTTCAGCCGGGAATTCAACAAAGCACTCTCTATTCAAAAACTCCCGCATGCTCCGCTCCACCTCCTCGTGCGACAGGAAGAGTTCCAACCAAAAGGCATTAAATTTCCATGGGGATCTGGGAAGTGTAGAGGGTGGGGAAGTAATTAAGCTGGTTACCAAATGTGAATGATCTGAGACGCTACGGGGTTTGTACGTCACATCTGAAATGGATGGGAGCATGGCGGGGTTACACACTACCAGGTCTATCCTAGACAATGTCCCGTGGGTCTTGGAAAAGCAGGAAAACTGCCTCTCCACTGGGTTTCTAGACCTCCATACATCTATCCATCCTACCTCGGTGAGCAATCTTAGCAATGGAGAGTCCCTCAGAGGGGGCGAAACCCCAGATGCGGGGTGTCGGTCCATCGAGGGGCTCAACCAACAATTAAAGTCCCCCACTATCAGCAGCGGGAGGTCCGGCCTACCCTCCAAGTAGGATAGCAGTAACCGGAGCACTGCCACCGTAAACGGCGGGGGTATATAAACACATGCCAATATACAGTTCAGTTTTCCCACCCGGCAATGTAGAAAAATAAACCGTCCCTCCGTATCAATACACACATCCATCTCCTGAAAATCAATAGCAGCATGTATCATTACGCTCACACCTCTAGAGTACGACGTGTGAGTGGAATGATAGGCCCTACCCACCCATGCATATTTAAGACAGCATTGCGTTTCAGTGGTTAGGTGCGTTTCTTGCATACATAAAATCATTGGATGATATTTTTTCAGACAGGTGGATACCATCATACGCTTCAGTGGGGAGCCTAGGCCCCTCACATTCCACGATACCACTGGCAGCTCAGCCATTGGGATATAGCATGCATAAATGAAAGGGTAAATGCGATATAAATAAAAACATCAGCCTCCAGTTGGTACCTAGGGTCCCGGGTGCGGTCAGGACAGAACGGACCTGGTATCTCGATGTGGCCGTTCGTTCGCAAAGTTCTCGATGTAGGTGGTAAAGGTGCAAAAAATAAAAGTAATAGGCCTGGGCCGTCAACAGAACGTGCCCGTATTCATGGCCTGTGCTCCAAAAACAACACTGCAGTGTAAGAAAAGAAAGAAAACAAGTCCAGGCCGCCAACAGAGCTGGCCCCTTGGCTCCAACGGGGAGCAAACTGTAATAAGGCACTTTTGCTCCACGTAGATTGTGGAGTAACCGCATTTTCCTTGCAACTTTACAAGATGACTCAGAGTTCACATCCTAATATAATGTCTCCCAGCAGAACATAGTAAAAAAGAGAAACTTTAGTCACTCAGGTAAAGGAAGTGAAGCAAAATTGAAATTGAAATTGAAAGGGGTCCTCTGTGCAAAGATCAATGATTAATAGCAGCAGATCATCTTCCACAGTCCGGGGAAGGGGGAAGAGGGGACCAAAATCAACCCCTCCGTGTCAAAGAGTGCACGTATTGCACCAAAAAGCAGAACTAGAACTTAAAACATAATAACCTGCTCCAGCTTCCGTAGGGTCATTCTCCTTCCTCCTCTCTCTCCCGGTGTCTCAGGGCCTGCTCGTTGCGATCCAGCCACATTGCCGCTTCCTGGGCTGATTCAAAGAATTGGGCTTGTCGGTTAGCGGTAACTCTCAGCTTGGCGGGGTAAAGCATAGCATATGGCAATTGTAGTGCCCTCAGGCGCCTCTTCACATCCAAAAATTTTGCCCGGCGGCGTTGCACCTCAGCAGAGAAGTCCGGGTAGAATGACACCCGGACCCCATTAACCTGGACGTTGGCCTTCTCTCTAGCATGTCTCAGCACTGCTTCCCTGTCCCTGTAATGAAGCATTCTGGCCAGGATAGGCCTAGGGGGGGCCCCAGGCTGTGGTGGGCGACCCGGTGTGCGGTGTGCTCTTTCAACTGTGAAAAACGGAGAGAAGGCCTCCTTTCCAAATACTTCTATCAGCCAGCCCTCGACAAATGTGGTGGGGTCCCGGCCTTCCGTCTTCTCCGGTAGCCCCACTATGCGCACATTGTTGCGGCGTAAACGGTTCTCAATGTCGTCAGCCCTGTTATTAATGTCTCTGGCCATCTGTATAGCTGTATGGGCCTCTCGAGCAACTGGGGGCAGCCTGTCTTCCACTTCACTCACCCTGCTTTCCACAGCCGTCGTTCGCTCCCGTATCTTTTGCATGTCCTGCCGCAACAGAGACACATCTTCTCTGAGGCCCCCAAACTGTTCCTTGAGTGTATTTACAGAAGCAGTGCACACATGTACCGCTCTCAATATTTCAGCCAGGGTCGGTTGCTCTGTATCCCCCATCTCAGCCTCCGTATCTGCGGGTATGGAGGGTGGCTGTTCCACTGCATTCCCCCGTTCTACACATCTCCAGGCCCCTCCATCTGCCTGCCCCTGTAAGGCCTGTCCCGAGTCCTGGGCCCGATCAGCTTCCCCCCTTCCTTCCTGCTCCAAGGGACCCCCCAGCTTTTGTGTAAAGAAAGTCATGTCTCTCGGGTAGTCCTTACCCTGTGCCTTTGCTGTTTTTTTGCTGGTCTCCCCCTTGGGCCTGTCAGCGCCTCGTGGAGTGCGGAGAGCCTGGGCCGCGGCGGCGCCATCTTGGATCTCGAGCGCCGGCCAATCATCCTTTTTTTTTGCCATTCCGCGGGTGCAGAGAGCCGGCGGGTGGACCGGGAGGGTGACCGGGTGAGTAGCCAGCTGAACAGCTGTTTAAATCCGTCGGATCGCTGCTGGGAGAGGATCAATGCCAGGTGCTGCGGAGGAGCTGTGAGAAACACGTCTTCTCACATGCCGGTCTTGGCCACGCCCCCCCGACACAGTCATATCTAAAGGACACTAAAGATCTTTTAATCTGTCTCCAGAGTATTACTCTAGCTGAAGACCAATTGATTTTACTTGTAACAGCAGATGTTTCATCACTATACTCTATTATACAGCATGAGGATGCATTATTGGCCCTAAATTGGGCCTTGTGCCAAAGAGACGATCTACCTCATAACCAGAAGGTATTTATTGGACACGCTCTGGAGTTTTGTTTATCTCACAACTATTTTTGGTACGCCAGTCAGTTTCATTCTCAAAAAAGAGGCATTGCGATGGGTGCCAAATTCACACCAAGTATCGCTAACCTCTTCATGGCGGAATGGGAGGACAAAGTCATTTTTAAGGACAGAAGGGCAGAATTTATATTTTATAAACGTTTTATAGATGATCTATTTTTTATCTGGGCAGGACCAGCAGACTCTACAAGAATTTTTAATCTCTATGAATGACAATACCAACAACATAAGACTAACCTCCGAGTTTCATAATACTGAAATTTATTTTTTGGATGTAAACATATATCGCAGAGGCCCAAAACTTGAAACAAAGATATTTTTTTAAATTACCGATAGAAACAGCTACTTACCTACTACTAGCGGCCACCATCCTCTCTGGAATAAAAACATTCCCAAAGGGCAAATTATGAGAGTGAAGAGAAACTGCTCCGAAGAAGTGAATTTCCTCGCACAATCAAAAATCCTCACCGAAAGGTTTGAGGCCAGAGGATACAATCCACACATAATGGAGAAACTAGTAGAGGAAATAAAAACTATACCTAGAGAATCTTGTTTACAAACAAAACCGATTGCCAATGTCATAGCCACCAATACTAAAGAATGGGGTTTCATCTCACAATTCCATACTCAGTATAAGGAGGTGGAAGCTATATTCAATCAACATTGGCACATTCTACTGTTAGATAAAAAACAAAGTTCTGTACTTCCACCCAGGGCCAGATTAAGAACATCATGGGCCTGGTGCTGAGGATTTTGGTGGGGCCTTTTAGGCTGCATTCACACCTCCGCGACAAGTAACGCCGTGTACGCGGCGTATTTTGCCACGAATAGTGTAACTTTTTTTTTACAAATCCTTCCTATTGCTTTGTATGGCCGAACGCCAATGCCGCCTGAAAAAAAGGGTCCGGGACTTTTTTTCATGCCGCAGGTGTACGGCGTCTATGAGATGTGAACCATCTCATAGACAGCAATGGGAATTCTCCCCTCCAGCGGCACGAGCGGCCGGCGTCGGGCGTTTTGTCGCGGAGGTGTGAATGGGGTGTAATAAATAATAAATAAATGCGTGCGAATGACATGAACGCAGCCCAGCCAAGGCAAGTGACCAAAGGCACAGAACCCAGAAGGAAGACCGGGTGAAGATGGAAGTGTCCAGGCCCCGCCTGATTCATCACAGCACTGGAGGGCTCAGTCTGAAAATTGAAGTGTACACTAATGTGCTAATATGCTGTGCATACTTGTACGTTGTGGCATAACCTACCCCAGGGCCTCTAAAAAGTAGTAATGTCAGGAAAGTTTACTACCGCTTTATTATCACAGGATCCCAGGAGCCTCTCATGGGGCCCCCTACTGACCCGGTGGACGGTGACCCTTGGGCAGTGCCTAAGTGCACAGTTGCCAACATTTAAAAAATATTTTCAGGGCCACTTTTTTATATAAGTGCTATATTTAGAGTAGCTGAGATCCCCGATGTTCCTCTATACATCATAGTAGTAATCACAAAATTAAATGAGTACTAATAATGGGGCAGAACAAATATGAGAACTGATATTTCCTTTAGTTGAACTAACAAAAGTGTGTCCATTCTAGAGCTGGTAACATTGAGGATATTCAGTATAATTTTAAAGAACTGTTTTTGTGGGTAAGCGACATAGGGGAGGAGTATGGACGGTATATAAGTGGGAAGTATGTGCAGGTGAGGGAGAGGAATGTGGAGGGTCTAACAGTGGGCACTATGTACAGGAGAGGAGGTACGGGTACGGAAAAAAGCACTATGTACAGGAGAGGAGTGTGAAGGGTATGACAATGGGCAGTATGTACAGGAAGAGTGAGGGGGTATGACAGAGGGTAGTACATACCAGAGAGAAGTGTGGAGGGTATGATGGGGCAGTATGTGCAGGAGAGGAGTGTGGAGTGTATGACAGTGGGCAGTATGTACAGGAGAGGAATGTAGACGGTATAATAGTGGGCTCTATGTATAGGAGAGGAGTGTGGAGGGTATGACAGTGAACACTATGTATAGGAGAGGAGTGTGGAGGGTATGACAGTGGGCACTATGTATAGGAGAGGAGTGTGGAGGGTATGACAGTGAGCAGTATGTACAGGAGAGGAGTGTGGAGGGTGCGACAGTGGGCACTAAGTACAGGAGAGAAGTGTATGACAGCAGGCACTATGTACAGGAGAGGAGTGTGGAGGGTATGACAGTGGGCACTATGTACAGGAGAGGAGTGTGTAGGGTATGACAGTGGGTACTATGTATAGGAGAGAAGTGTGGAGAGTATGACAGTGGGCACTATGTACAGGAGAGGAGTGTGGAGAGTATGACAGTGAGCACTATGTACAGGAGTGGAAGGATATTTAGGGACTGAGTAGTGGTTAAGCGGGTCATACATGGATTGAAATTACACCAATTATGCAGAGAACAGCCATAGTCAATCTATGTATGGGCTAGCTGGTTTTACACAAGTCAATCTATTAATCAACTTGAGTACAACCAGCCTGTTTTTTTTCTTAAAACAATCAGTGCTGCCAGCTAACGTTAGCAACACTGATCATTGTACGCACTGGCAGAACACAATAACACTGCAGGAGTGATTTCCCCCATCCACAGGTCAGCAGGTGAGAGGGTGTGTGGGGACAGGCTGGGGAGAGATACTAGTCAGTGGCTGGGTAGGCACTGGTAGTATCAGAGGCAGATACACACAGGTTACATACGCCACGATCGTTAGAGCGAGAACAATAATTCTAGTACTAGACCTCCTCTGTAACTCTAAACATGTAACCTAAAAAAATTTAAAGCATCGCTTAGGATACCAAAAAAAATTGTGCTAACTTAACTAACTAACTGTTTTTTTAATGAATGAAACATTTTTTTCCAAAAAAACATGTTTGAAAAATTGCTGCGCAAATACCGTGCTAGAGCTGCACAATTAATCGTTAAAAAAATTGTGATCTCAATTCAACCCCCCTGACTATCTTCAATGCAGAGTTTGCTGATTCTTTCATATAACAAGTGGAGAGACTTTCAGCTGTCAAAAGAAAATATCTGGGCAGTCTGCCAAGCTTTTAACAGGAAACATTGTAACTGACACTTCCTTCTTAGATCAAAGGGATAAACTTCTGTGTGTAAAGAACAAATCTGGGCAGTCTGCGAAGTTTGTAAACAAAATGAAACATTGTAACTAACTAACATTGTAACTAAATTTAACCACTTAAAGTCCAACACTTGTTTCTTAAATTAGAAAGCAATATTATTTGCTAGAAAATTACTTGGAACTGCCAAACATTATATATATTTTAGCAGAGACTCTAGGGAATACAATGGCTATTGCTGCAATATTTTATGTCACACTGCATTTTCCTACTTCAATGAATAATAAAAACCATAAAAACAAAACAGTGAAGTTAGTTTTTTTTTTTATGTGAAAGATGATGTTACGCCGCAACAATCGCGAGAGAATCGTGATCTGTCTTCTAAGCAAAAAAATTGCAATTCTCATTTTAGCCAGAATCGTGCAGCTCTACATCGTGCAACATAAAAAGTGCAAAGACCACCATAGAGTAATTTTCTAGCAAAAAACAAATGATGATTTTTACATGTAGTAGAGAAGTGTCAGAATTGGCCTGGGTGGCAAGGGGTTAATTACCATGAGCAATATACAAATAATTATTATAAGCACTGTGATCCTATCAGTTTGCTGCAGTGTGTCAGCTTGTATTTATATTGGCCGCTCTGAATGTAGCTTCTGACAGGCTGTGCAAGCAGGCCCGTATCTCCGGAACCATAAATGATAGCCGTCCCATATTTTCACCAGTTGTGGGGTAGGTATTCAACTGCCTACCCCCAAATGTGGGGTTTCTGTGACCTCTGGTCATCGAGCTACAACCCCCCAAATTCGATCTTAGAAAAAAAATTCTTAAAAAATAAAAATAAACATTTTTTTTTTTGGGCAAATGGGCCTATCTTGAGAAAGGGGCCTGGAGCTGCAGCTCCATCAGCCCCATTGTTAATCCGGCCCTGCTTCCACCCAAACTGCAGTTCATATACAGAAAAGCACCGAATTATGGAGATCGAATAGTAAAGAAAGTACTGGATCCCCCCACTAAACCCCAGTCTTTCTGGGATCAAAATGTTTTCTTTGCCTGTAGGAAATGCAAGGCATGTAGAGAAGTTTCAAAAACTATTAGAGGCCTGAATAAGTTTTCATCTCCAGCCAACAATCAGGAATTTGATATAGAACAGTTCATGACCTGTAACAGCAACTATGTAGTGTATGCCTTAAAGTGCCCCTGTGATCTTCTTTATATAGGACGTACTAAAAGAAAGTTGAAAGTATGCATACTAGAACATATCAACAACATTAAGATTGGCTTTAAAGACCATAATGTGTCCTTGCACTTCAAACTAAAGCACAATCAGGATCCCTCGGGCCTGCAATTTTGGGGTGTGGAACACCTGAAACAGAATTGGAGAGGCTCTCATAGGGTCCGAGAACTATCAAAACGCGAAACGCGCTGGATCTTTTTAACTGAGGTTTTAGTGCCAAAAGGACTTAACATTAAATTGGATATAGACTGTTTTATTAGCGATACCTAATTATATGTAATTTTATATCCATTTAAAGTCATTGGCCCGGATTCACAAAGGAGTTACTAAGGCGTATCTCCAGATATGCCGTCGTAACTCCGAATGCGGGCCGTCGCAACTCGGCGCCTGATTCATAGAATCAGATACGCCTCACAGTTGCCTAGATACAAGCGGCGTAAGTCTCCTACGCCGTCGTATCTTAGGGTGCATATTTACGCTGGCCGCTAGGTGGGGCTTCCGTAGATTTCAGCGTAGAATATGCAAATAAGCTAGATACGCCGATTCACGAACGTACGTGCGCCTGGCGTATCAAAATACGTTGTTTATGTAAGACATACACCGGCGTAAAGTTACCCCTTATAAAGCAGGGGTAAGTCATGTTAGGTATGGACGTCGCAAACATACGAACAGCGTCGTATTTTACGTCGTTTGTGTAAGTCATCCATGAATGGGGCTGGGCGTAGGTTACGTTCACGTCGACTAAGCATTGAGCGGGCGCAATTTACTTTGAAAATTCGACGTGATACTGAGCATGCATGCGCCGTTCGTAAAAAGCGTCATTTACGTGGGGTCATGATTAGTTTACATAAAACACGCCCACCTCTTCCTCATTTGATTTAGGCGCGCTTACGCCAGCACATTTATGCTACGCCGCCGTAACTTAGGACGCAAGTGCTTTGTGAATACTGCACTTGCCTCTCTAAGTTGCGGCGGTGTAGCGTAAATACGATACGCTACGCCCACTTAAAGTTACGCCGCCCTACGTGAATCTGGGCCATTGAATTTTATACTCTAGGGATACCTAAAATATTTAATTTTATAAGTCATTGAGTTTCACAGTTTTTTTCTGCCTATTAAGATAGGTGTGAATAATTAATGGTGTGAGCGAATGTGCAGTGGCTTAGAAGATGGTTTCATAACCATAACCATAACCACATACTTATTGTTTTTAAACAATTATGATTGTTTTTAAACCGTCATTTATTGTTTTTTTATATGTGTCTAAACATAACATATTGTTTTATTATTGTTTCTATCACTTTTAATGTATTGGAGTATTAATATGATTAGGCTAGATTCAGAAAGAATTTACGCCGATGTATCTATTGATACGCCGCATAAATTCAAATCTGTGCCGGCGTATCTACTTTCTGTATTCAGAAAGCAAGATACGCCGAAATTAGGCTAAGATCCGACTGCGTAGAATTTCAGCGTAGAATATGTAAATGAGCTGGATACGCCGATTCAGAAACGTATGTGCGCCCGGCGGATTTTTTTACGTCATTTGCGTAAGGCTTTTTTCGGCGTAAGGTTACTCCTGCTATATGAGGCATAGCCAATGTTAAGTATGGCCGTCGTTCCTGCGTCAAATTTTGAAAATTTTACGTCATTTGCGTAAGTCGTTCGCGAATAGGGCTTTGCGACGTGATTAGGAGCATGCGCACTGGGATACGTTCACGGCCGGCGCATGCGCGGTTCGTGAGAAACGTAATTTACGTGGGGTTATGTTTGATTTACATAAAACACGCCCACCTCTTGACAATTTGAATTCGGCGCGCTTACGCCGGCAGATTTACGCTACGACCCGCAATTAACGGAGCAAGTGCTTTGTGAATACAGCACTTGCCCGTCTAAGTTACGGAGGCATAGCGTAAATAGGATACGCTACGCCCGCACAAACTTGCGTCCCCCTACGTGAATCTAGCCCAATGTCTTTAATCCAAGTGTTTTATCAGGGCTTATCCGCTTTAACCAATACGCGGATGTGCTCTGCTGACATTAAGATCGCACCACTAATAGGGCTGTTCCGCCCTCAGTCTGAAACGATTGTCATTACGATCATTGCGGCTGTGCGCACGCGAGCAGCCCCGCTTACTTCCGCCCACAGTCGGGTAAAATTATCAAAGGTGCAAGTGCGCCTGCGTAGGAACGGCGCAATCGCGATCAGCGTCAGCCAATAGGCGGAGGAAGCGAACGGTGCATATATAACAGGTCGTTGATACGTTCAGACACACCCTCAGACGAAGTCAGCCAATGACAAAACGCGTCAGTGAGTGACCGCTATCGAACGACCAGAAGCACTGTGAACGCTCCAGGACCAGGAACAAGGAAGTTAACAGGAAAAACTTTATTGTCATGGAGACTGGAGCAAATACACAGGCACAGTAACACATTTCATGCTTGAGATTGTTTATCTTGGGGTACGCATAACTTATAAGGGGTACCTGTGTGGTTCAATAAACTTTTAAACGGTACTGCACTATATGTATTTATTTCCTTATATGTTATTGCGATGTGGACCCATCAATTGAAAACAGGCGGTAGAGAGTGCAATATTCAGAACAGATGCAGGCTGTTTTTATTTCACAGTTCGGTGAGTGCATCCCCAAAAGGGGAGAACATCCCCCTACGTGGTGACCACTCCCTGGTGAAAGGAGCACTTGATAAGGAATACTTTGATCAATGACATTGGGTTCACCTGCACCATTATTGTTTCCTACTGTATGTGTAACATATAGAGGGCTTTCAAACGGTGGTTTGAAAATAGCGCTGCTACAGTATCATACTGGACTTTGGGACTTTCATTAGTTTCTCTCCCCTTTTTTTTTTACTGTTTGTTAGATGTTGTAAATTTTTTAAGCAGCTGCTTGACGGTATTTATATATATATTTTTTCATCTCACATCTTGCTGCCAATCACCTTGATTGCTTATTCCTGAGTGCTAAGTAGTGCTAAAAAATTGGAAGAAGGGCGATACTAGCACTCTTTTTTGGATACGTGGTGTACTGTCTGTGTCCTCTGCACCTAAAGTTACGTGGCCGTGTTGAGCCGCAACATGCTGAAGACTTGGTAGAGTGGATAACCAAGCTGTCCTCCTCCTCCTCATCCTCTCTCACCTAGGATCAGGGTACTTTGTCTGGCTAAGCAGCTGCCAACGCAGACTCTTCCCTCTGCTCAATGGCATCAGTCACTCCTTCCCTAGCCCCACCATGTCCTCCTGAGGAGTCCCCCGAACTGTTTGAACACAGTGTTAGATACATGCTGCAGGAGGATGCGCAGCATTTTGAAGGCTCCGATGATGGTACACAGCTAGAGGAAGACAGTAACGTGAGCCCAGAGAGAGGGGGTGCCCAAGAAGGACAGCAATCTGGCAGTCATGTTCCCCCAGCTGCAGCATACTGCCAGGTTTTCTAGAGGGAGGGAATGATGAGGTCACTGACTCCACGTGGGTGCCTGATAGGAGAGAGGAGGAGGAGGAGGCACATCTTCAACGAGGCAGGATGCCCTCCAGGTGCCAGCATAAGGGCAGCACACCGACTGCATCACAACGCAGAGCTCCGCATATGCAGGGTGCTGCTGTCTCTCAGTGTTATTCCAAAAGTTCTTTGGTGTGGGCCTTTTTTGAGACGAGTGCATCAGATCGCACCGCTGCTATTTGCAACATATGTCTCAAGCGTATCTTGCGTGGCCAAAACATTACCCGCTTGGGCACCACATGCTTTACCTATGACATATGTTGACCTGCCATGCAGTTCGTTGGCAAGCGTACCTCAAAGACTCACACCAAAGAACAAAGTGGACCTCTCCTTGCTCCTCATCAGCTGGGATCTCCAACCCCACTATACCCTCAGTCCTCTCTGAAGCCTGCACTGATAGGACTGAAGGTGTAGAATTAGCCAAGTACTTGCGGGCAATCTACTATCGGTACACCGACGTCAGATTGTACTAGGCAAATTGTCCTGCCCCAGCAGCTGCAGCGCCGAAAGAAGTTCTCTCCCAGCCATCCACATGCCCAGCGGTTGAATGCTAGCTTAGCTAAATTGCTAGCACTTCAACTGCTGCCTTTTCAGTTGGTAGATTCTGCCCCCTTCTGTGAGTTTGTGGAATGTGCGGTACCTCAGTGGCAAGTTCCCAAACGCCACTTTTTCTCACGGAAGGCGATTCCGGCTCTCTACCGGCATGTGGAAGGCAATGTCCATTCCTCGCTGGACAGGGTGGTCAGTGGTAAGGTGCATATTACCGCTGACTCATGGTCCAGCAGGCATGGACAGGGATGTTACCTATCTTTCACGGCGCATTGGGTGACTCTGCTGGCAGCTGGGAAGGTCGCAGGAGGTCGCAGGACATGGTACCGTAGTGTTGGAGTGTTGGAGGTTGTTCCGCCACCATGCCTCCAAAATGCTACTACTGGCTGCATTTGACGGGCACAGTGGATTGAGGGGGCACAGTGGCTGCATTTGATAGGCAAAAGTAACTGCATTTGATGGACACAAGTGGCTGCATTTGATGGGCACAAGTGGCAGCATTTGATGGGGCACAAGTGGATGCATTTGATGGGCATAGTGGCTGCATTTGAAGGGCACAGAGGCTGCATTTGACGGGAACAAGTGGTTGCATTTGATGGGCACAGTGGCTACATTTAATGGACACAGTGGTGGCAATTGACAGGCACAGTGACTGCATTTGTCATTTGATGGGCACAGTGGTGGCATTTGATGGGCACAGTGGCTGCAATTGATGGCACAGTGGCTGCATTTAAAGTTTTTTTCAATATTTTTCAAAAAAAATCACTGGTTTGCACCCCCAAAAAAAAATTGAGCACCAGCTGCCACCACCTGTCACCCTGACCTGCCCATAATGAGGCTGCAGGAGGTCAGCAGTGCTTATGACGCACAGTTCTTTGACAAACTAAGCATTAAATGTGACCTTCAATAAATGAAAAATGTTGTCTAAGTGGAATGGCTATATAAAAAAGGGGAAGATAAAATGGTTTTCCTGAAGCAGGATTAAAACTGATTACATTCTGGAACATTTCATTATTATTTAAAATGTATTACAAAACCATTCAGATGGCACTGACATTTTTTACTTAGAAAGCAACATTGTACCATTAGGTAAGTAATTGTGCTATTATGTGAAGCAGGTAAATTAGAGGAAAAGGTAAATGATTGATTGGCTTTGTTCATTTGGAAGCCTCAGACATATTGAAAAAAGGAGAGGTTCAACATGACATTGCAATAATACAGATCATCACAAATAAATATTTCATAGAACCTATTTAATTTCTACACTTTAGATCAAACTGAGCAAATTTGTAAATGTCATAAAGTAGACCCCTAGACAAATATTGAGTGAAAGAAATAAAACGGTTGCATTCTATGCATTAAGATGAAAAACCTTCTGTGCTGCACCTCCCCCAGACCCCCCCCCCCTTTTCTTACCTGAACCAGATCCGATCCAGCAATGTGCACGAGCGCAGTGGCTCCAGCTGCTGTCTCTCTCCCCATTGAACGGGTTGATAGCAGCAGGAGCCATTGGCTGCTGCAGCTGTCAATCAAATCCAGTGACGGGGCTAAGTGCCGCTATCTGTGTCAATGGACGCAGCATCGGGAGTCGGCAGTGAGCCTGTACAAGTGCCCCCCAAGGAAAGTCGCTTTCCGTGGGTGCAGGTATGCCAGGGCAGCACATAGCCACAGAGTTAGGGTTAGGAATTTAAGGGACAATAATGTCTCGGTATGTTGGACTTTGTAATGCTTTATGCATTTCAAGTAAAGTTTTGAAACCATGATTGACGTTACTGAAAATGTGTAATGAAAGTAACTGGCACCAGCCCATAGTGTAACAAGTAACAGAAGTCTCCCAATCAGCCGTCGTTAAGCGTGTGCCCTTCCAGGAGGGAGTTGTTGTCGGTATTCTCTCAGTGAGTAAAATGTCTCCCATAGCAGAGGGAGCAGACTCGCGCCGCAGGGGTTCCCCATCCTGTGCTCAGGTACGGAAGGAAGAGTTAAGTGAGTTGAGTATATGCATGGAGTCCATGCTATGTGCATGGAGGGACACGAGAAAGCGGCTTCCCGTTGGGGCGCTCGATGAAGATGGGCCTGGAGTGCCGAAGGGACACCCCAGAAGAAAAGGATCGGGGCTGCTTTGTGCAAAACTATTCCACAGAGCAGGTAAGTATAGGCATGTTTGTTATTTTTATTTAAAACAAAAAAACAGGTTTACAACCCCTTTAAAAATTCTCACAGGTTTTATTGCTGTCTTTAGCCTTTCTGTCTCGATGACCCCTGTCATTGGGATAGGAGATGAAGGTAAAAAAGTGAATAGGTGAGGGGGAATTTCCAAATAAGGTCTGCTGTTTTGATGTCAACTGTCAAAAGTAGAAATTTCTCCTCATGTTGTATATCCAGGACAGAAAGTGAGTGGAAATTCCCCAATTAGGAATAGGTATGAATTTTAATCTTGACAGAGGTTCTAACCTTTCAACACTGGACTCAAAGCTAGATAAAATATTGGATTGAATTCCACTTTAATTGGAAAGCTTCTAAAGTTTTAACTGCTCTTGGGCTTGCGTATAGTGAATAAGGAGGCACTCCACTGGCATCTTTAATTAAAACATGAGAGAAATAAAAGGGCTGCCATTTATGGCCAATGTTTGAAAATGCATGGTCAACAATAACTGCTTTTATTTTTCTCTTATGACAGGTTTCCTATGAAGCCTATCCAAATCCCAGAAGAAAATTATAATTTATTACAGATTAACCACGTGTCTGTTTTGTAGAAAATTCATTTAAACTCCAAACAATTAAATATTTTCTGAAAGCAGGGGGCCTGTAGAATGGGAGAATGTACCTTTGGAGCCCTGTACAGTGATCAGTGGCTCTAAAACCACCTGGATCACCTTTATCTAAAATCTAGGAGTCAACTGTCATGCTTGTTTACACTACCGCGACTTGGGATCTGACTTGTGTCGCCCCAAGTTGCACCGCATGAGAAATTACATTAAAGCGGATGAGAGCTGTCTTAATGCACACTACTGAAGTTGCTCCGACTTCAGAAAAGGTTCCTGTACTACTTCAAGGTGACTTCTACCAATTGATTTCAATGGAAGTCGCCTCCAAAGTCGGATCAGTGAAGCAACTTTACAGGAAGAGAAAATAGTTTTCTCAGGAAAACCCCTCCCTCCCACAGAGCTGATTATTGTTTGATTGGCCACTGGCAAAGTTGCCTGTCCTGGAGGCGACTTGAAGTTGCCTTGAGCCAGTTCACACAGGGGCAACACGACTTTCAGCACGATTTTGGGAGGCAAATTGAACACAACTTGAGTATGAATCACAACGCGACACACAACACGACTTGAAGTCGCCTACAGGAGGGGGAACTTGATGCCAAATTTTAAATAGAAAACCGGCATGGGTTTTTTACCTCCTTTAATATCCAGCACAAAGAAATCAAAAAGATTTTGAATAAGCATTGGAAAATACTACTCAGTGATAAAATCTTGGGGCCCTCTCTCTGCATAACATCTCTGGCAGACGAAAGATGGACACCTTCATGTCTACATTAACCTTGCGTAGCTATACTATGAGACATTTCACCACATGTGCTACCAGGTTTATAGTATATCTCATAACGTGCCCATGTAAAAAGCAATAGGTGGGCCATACTATTAGGACTTTCTCTATCAGGATGAATGAGCACCTGGCCAAAATTAGAAAGGGATGTATCAAACATAGTGTTCCACGCCACTATTTGGAACATCATGGTAGAGATCCCACCGGTACTTAGTTTCAGATCATTGACAAATTTGTCCCACATTGGAGGCAAGATTCTTGCCTAAGGGGGCCTCGCGGCTTGAGACCTATTGGATTTATGAACTCAGATGCTACTCACCCCACAGTATTAATGTCGATTGGGACATCAATTGTTTCATTAACCAGGGCGCGAGTGGCATCTGATGTTCGGTGGTTCTCAACTGTGACATTCCAAAGTTTCATCACATAGCTACTGTACGTGTTATTTTATAATTTAGTATTTTTCTTGTCCTAATTTTTTTGTATCTTTATTATTGGTGCATCTTAGATTCATGTATGGTATACCAATTTATGCATATCTATTTTTGTGTATGTCACTAGGCATTACTTCACTTGTGCTAGTTTATTTGTCCATATATTTGAGATACATTATATCAGCGGATATTGTGGCCAATTAAGATTGTGTGAGCCTTTGGCTGCCTCCTCATAGATATTGCAGACTGCTAACTGAGCATTCCTTGATGACGGCTGCTTCCATCTGAATGCGATGAAGGAGGACACGCCGTTATGTATTGTGGCCATACCCGGCGTGATGACGCTGCTGTGTGGCCAAACTCCTATTTGCTGATTGGACACGGCAACGAAGGGATGCATCATTCCAGTAATGACGCCGTGGTGTTGCCTCTCTCCCGGGAGCGTAAGCATGAGCTTGCATTATGTGCACTGCTGTCATCACCCGGTTGGTGATTGCTTGAGAACGCTTTTTGCCATTCGCACACATCTTAGTAATTCTTTAATTGGCTGTTGCGCCAGCCACTCATCTTTCCCCATGACACAGCAGGCACATGTTTCCGGTTTTGATGATGTGGCGACCCTGCGCTCCTGGTGGTGGGAGTGTGAGCTTGTATGACGTACGTTGCCGCAATTTTATGACCCTTCAAGCTGTGATTGGCTCAGGCTTTTGCCATGCCCTATGTTTCCATGTAATAATGTTTCCATTGGCTGATGTGCCTGACACTCATTCCTTTCTTCCTTCCCCATAGCGAGGCTTGGAGTGCATACCACAATGTATTTTAAATTATAGTGGTTTTCATTTGTTCTTTAAGGCCCTTTTTTCTACATTTTTGATGTTCCTACTGGCACTTAGGCCTTTATGATTATAGGACATACTATATATCTTTTATATATTTATATATGATCCTCCCTTCTCTATTGTCGATTGATATTGAGGCTTGAGAGGCACGCTGGTTAGTCTACTTCTGACCTCGCCATGTTTGGGGGTGGATCTTGTTCCATAAGAGCATATAAATACAGTAGCAATGTGGGAAGACAGAGATATGCCAATGTTGAAAACCAATTGTGTCGAAACGCATCGGGCCAGCATTTTCTGTATCCCACATTGCTTTTATACCTTTTTTTACAACTTCGTTATCACTTTTACCTTATATGTCATTCTGATGTATGACGTTTTTTAAATAAACCTATTGGTTGACCTGCACCATTTGGAGCTTTTTTTACATTCTCTTTCCCTGTTGGAGTCTATGACAAGAATATTCCTTGTCCATGTGACATCTATGGCGTCCTTGAGTCGAGATTTGGGGATTCATCACTCCAATCCATAGGACCCTGTCTTCCATACTACATCGGGGGCACTTGAGAGGCACGCTGGTTAGTCTACTTCCGATCTCGCCGTGTTTGGGGGTGAATCTTGTTCCATAAGAGCATATAAATACAGTAGCAATGTGGGGAGACAGAGATATGCCAATGTTGAAGACCAATTGTGTTGAAATGCATCGGGCCAGCATTTTCTGTATCCCACATTGCTTTTATACCAATTATACAAATTCGTGATCACTTTTACCTTATATGTCATTCTGATGTATGACATTTTTTAAATAAACCTATTGGTTGACCGGCACCATTTGGAGCTTATTTTACATTCTCTTTCCCTGTTGGAGTCTATGACAAGAATATTCCTTGTCCATGTGACATCTATGGCGTCCTTGAGTCGAGATTTGGGGACTCATCACTCCAATCCATAGGACCCTGTCTTCCATACTACATCGGATTCCGAGTTGCCATGGATTCAAGCCTTACTGACTCACTGTCATATGACATGTGTGTCCATCTCAGCTTGTAAAAGTACCTAACTTATCTATCTTTTAGAAGCTTTGAAGTGACCACAGGCAACTTCCTCTATCCAAGTACATGGTGCCATTCTGTTTTGGAAGAGGACTGCTTTCAACTTTGCCTGCCTCTGTGGACTATATTTTGTGTTCCATCACATATTTTTCTCTCTGCCTTTGTGGACTATTTATGTCCTGAGTGCAGAATTATTAGGCAAATGAGTATTTTGACCACATCATCCTCTTTATGCATGTTGTCTTACTCCAAGCTGTATAGGCTCGAAAGCCTACTACCAATTAAGCATATTAGGTGATGTGCATCTCTGTAATGAGAAGGTGTGTGGTCTAATGACATCAACACCCTATATCAGGTGTGCATAATTATTAGTCAACTTCCTTTCCTTTGGCAAAATGGGTCAAAAGAAGGACTTGACAGGCTCAGAAAAGTCAAAAATAGTGAGATATCTTGCAGAGGGATGCAGCACTCTTAAAATCGCAAAGCTTCTGAAGCGTGATCATCGAACAATCAAGCGTTTCATTCAAAATAGTCAACAGGGTCGCAAGAAGCGTGTGGAAAAACCAAGGCGCAAAATAACTGCCCATGAACTGAGAAAAGTCAAGCGTGCAGCTGCTAAGATGCCACTTGCCACCAGTTTGGCCATATTTCAGAGCTGCAACATCACTGGAGTGCCCAAAAGCACAAGGTGTGCAATACTCAGAGACATGGCCAAGGTAAGAAAGGCTGAAAGATGACCACCACTGAACAAGACACACAAGCTGAAACGTCAAGACTGGGCCAAGAAATATCTCAAGACTGATTTTTCTAAGGTTTTATGGACTGATGAAATGAGAGTGAGTCTTGATGGGCCAGATGGATGGGCCTGTGGCTGGATTGGTAAAGGGCAGAGAGCTCCAGTCCGACTCAGACGCCAGCAAGGTGGAGGTGGAGTATTGGTTTGGGCTGGTATCATCAAAGATGAGCTTGTGGGGCCTTTTCGGGTTGAGGATGGAGTCAAGCTCAACTCCAAGTCCTACTGCCAGTTTCTGGAAGACACCTTCTTCAAGCAGTGGTACAGGAAGAAGTCTGCATCCTTCAAGAAAAACATGATTTTCATGCAGGACAATGCTCCATCACACGCGTCCAAGTACTCCACAGCGTGGCTGGCAAGAAAGGGTATAAAAGAAGAAAAACTAATGACATGGCCTCCTTGTTCACCTGATCTGAACCCCATTGAGAACCTGTGGTCCATCATCAAATGTGAGATTTACAAGGAGGGAAAACAGTACACCTCTCTGAACAGTGTCTGGGAGGCTGTGGTTGCTGCTGCACGCAATGTTGATGGTGAACAGATCAAAACACTGACAGAATCCATGGATGGCAGGCTTTTGAGTGTCCTTGCAAAGAAAGGTGGCTATATTGGTCACTGATTTGTTTTTGAATGTCAGAAATGTATATTTGTGAATGTTGAGATGTTATATTGGTTTCACTGGTAAAAACAAATAATTGAAATGGGTATATATTTTTTTTGTTGTTAAGTTGCCTAATAATTATGCACAGTAATAGTCACCTGCACACACAGATATCCCCCTAAAATGGCTAAAACTAAAAACAAACTAAAAACTACTTCCAAAAATATTCAGCTTTGATATTAATGAGTTTTTTGGGTTCATTGAGAACATGGTTGTTGTTCAATAATAAAATTAATCCTCAAAAATACAACTTGCCTAATAATTCTGCACTCCCTGTATATATATATATATATATATATATATATATATATATATATATATATATATATATATATATATATATATATATATATATATATATATATATATATTTGTGTTTACTTTGTTAAAAGTAACAAATTTAGGTTATTCACATTATTGTTCATATTGTGTTTTTTTGGTTTTCCATATATCTTTTTGTGTTTTGAGTTCACTCATTAGCACTTTCGCGTACTTCGTGCATAATATTAGCACTACGCAATTTTTTCATATTTAGGAGGGACACACTGAGCTAATGTCCACATCCCCCTGTCCTGCATTTTCCATG
Organism: Rana temporaria; assembly: GCF_905171775.1. Lineage (NCBI taxonomy): Eukaryota > Metazoa > Chordata > Amphibia > Anura > Ranidae > Rana > Rana temporaria. The sequence continues at coordinate 238,243,166 of NC_053492.1, forward strand.
ACTACTCCCCAGTAGTGGTGTGGGCCCCCGCTGTGCACTCTGTGCAGGCGCCACATGTACGTTTTACTTAACGCTTGATGTTTTGTACCTCTATACAGAATAGGGAACCTCTGCAGTGCAATCTGCTCCCGTTGCTATGAGAGACAGACTGCTGACGAAAGGAGTGCCCAAAACATCTCCCTCTCTGCTCTATAACAGGTGCATGCTAATCGACAGGCTGCTTGTTACACTTCCGTTATCCCACTTGTGTTTACATACTACTTCATTCCACACTGACATCCTCATACCCCAATGTGTTAAGACCCACTCGGTGAACTATGTGTGTGTCAATAACTTATGATAGACCTTTTTAGTAACTTCAGACCAGGCAAGGACAACATTTTAAAACTTTACTTAAGAAAGGTGAAAATCAGAAATCTTACAGTCCAACAGATAAAGGCATTATTCATTCCTAATTCCCTAACTATAATTAGAGGGTGAGTGATGCCCCGGCATACCTGAAAAGGTGTTGTCCAGCAGTTACAGTTCTTCAGAAGCACTCTCACACAAATGCAAATGCATCAGAGCCCACTGCTGGTGTCTGGTTCCAGTGCTGGTGTCTTTAGGGTGAACCCCAGGTTAAACTTCTCTATATGCAGGCAGTGGTGCATGACCTCCTAGTCCTTCTGCTGCTCTGGGTCTCATCCTCCATCTTAATTCCCTACGGGTCTTGCAGACAATACCGATGCACAAAATTGCACGCATGCTCTGAATCAAGTACAAGACAGAAGCGCTTGGTCTGGTAAACCTAGCGTTCGTAATGGAGATAGCACATTCGTGACGCTGTAACAAACTGAAAAGCATGAGGCTGAAAAGTGCGAATCGTCTCTCACCAAACTCCTACTAACATGACTGGTATTGAACTTCCCTTTAACCGCTTCCCGACCGCCGCATGTAGATATACGTCGGCAGAATGGCACGTACAGGCACATTGGCGTACCTGTACGTCCCTGCCTTTCCGCGGGTCGGGGGTCCGATCTACATGCGGAGGTCGGGTCCGCTCGGGGAGCGATCCGGGACGACGGCGCGGCTATTCGTTTATAGCCGCTCCGTCGCGATTGCTCCCTGGAGCTGAAGAACGGGGAGAGCCGTATGTAAACACGGCTTCCCCGTGCTTCACTGTGGCGGCTGCATCGATCGAGTCATCCCTTTTATAGGGAGACTCGATCAATGATGTCAGTCCTACAGCCACACCCCCCTACAGTTGTAAACACACACTAGGTGAACATTAAATCCTACAGCTCCCCCTGTGGTTAACTCCCAAACTGCAACTGTCATTTTTACAATAAACAATGCAATTTAAATGCATTTTTTGCTGTGAAAATGACAATGGTCCCAAAAATGTGTCAAAATTGTCCGAAGTGTCCGCCATAATGTCGCAGTCACGAAAAAATCGCTGATCGCCGCCATTAGTAGTAAAAAAAAAATAATAAAAATGCAATAAAACTATCCCCTATTTTGTAAACGCTATACATTTTGCGCAAACCAACCGATAAACGATTATTGCGATTTTTTTTACCAAAAATAGGTAGAAGAATACGTATCGGCCTAAACTGAGGAAAAAAAAATTGATATATGTTTTTGGGGGATATTTATTATAGCAAAAAGTAAAAAATATTGAATTTTTTTCAAAATTGTCATTTTTGTTTATAGCGCAAAAAATAAAAACCGCAGAGGTGATCAAATACCACCAAAAGAAAGCTCTATTTGTGGGGAAAAAAGGACGCCAATTTTGTTTGGGAGCCACGTGGCACGACCGCGCAATTGTCTGTTAAAGCGACGCAGTGCCGAATTGTAAAAACCCCTTGGGTCATTTAGCAGCATATTGGTCCTTAAGTGGTTAATAGTGCCATCATACGTGTTGTACGTGACCGCCTTCTTGGCGTTCGGAATTTCCGATAACATTTGTGTGACAGCGTGTATGCAAGACAAGTTTGAGCCAACATCCATCAGAAAAAAAATCCACGATTTTGTTGTCGAAATGTCCGATTGTCTGTACTGGGCATATGAGTAAGAGCCGAGCACAGCATGAAAGGCATCAGACATGTCTCTCTCTCTCTCTTGGCTAGCTGTGTGTTCTTTTATGGATTATTATATGAAATAAAGATGATTTTTAAGAGGATTGCATCAGTTTGGATTCTTCTCTCTTTATCTGATGCAGTTAAAATATGAGCTGGTACCCTTTGTATGCTGGAAGCAAAGTTCTGTGGTGTGGGCCGACTTGGAGCAGCGTTTTGTTTGTTTCACACATTCGAGTTGGGTGCGGAAATCCTCCCAGCTAAGCTATTGTATTCTGAAAGCGGGGACTCCTTCACAGGCAGAATACACTGTTCATGAAAACAAATTTGGAACAAATGCCATAGATTGAAAGTTAGCTGAACCAGACAAATTTCAATCCATTGATGGTGCAACTTCCACATACATTTGCAAATGTTGTGAAATTAAAACCTTTAAAGGCCCCTTTCACATGGGGCAGTGGAGGTGCGGTGACGGTATAGCGGCGAGATTTTTAGCGCTGATATACCGTCGTATTTACCGCAATATTCGGTCGCTAGCGGTGCGGTTTTAACCCCCGCTAGCGGCAGAAAAAGGGTTAATACCACCCGCAATGCGCCTCTGTAGAGGCGCATTGCGGGCGGTATTACCGCGGTTTCCCATTGATTTTAATAGGAAGCAGCGGTAAACACCCCGCTCCTATACCGCTCCAAAAATGCGGCTAGCAGGACTTTTGGAGCGGTCCTGCTAGCGCACCGCTACAGTGTGAAAGCCTTTGGGCTTTCACATTGAAGCCTGCAGGGCACGATTTTTTCAGGCGGTATAGCAGCGCTATTTTTAGCGCTAAACCGCCTGAAAAACGTGTCAGTGTGAAAAGGGTCTAACACAAAGTTTAACACTAACTGTTAGATCTGTGCAAAGAATGTAACAAACTGTACTGATAATACTGAGTCCTGTAGACAGACACTGATATTATGCTTTTGCACAGCATGTAAAATAAATGTCAAATGTCTATGTGACCCTATTTATACAACCTTTGTATTTTCCAGATCTTTATGACTTTTAAAGTACTGTTCTAATTTCCCTACATAAACTCTTGCTTTGTACAGAGTTGTTGCACAATACCTTCGCTTGGAATGTATAGACATGGTATTTATCAAATGCTAGCACTGCCTTCTTGGGCCAGCCCATGAGATCATATGACTGCTCTGTGAGACACAAAGGACTTTGCTGCATTTGGCAATAAGGAACTGAAAAGCAGCTGTGTAATGCACTAGGATACAGGAAACAAAGGTAGGGTAAAGGAGACATAGAAGGTAGTACAAGCTGATATTCAGGACATTAGAAGTCATAGAAGAATCATGAACTTCATCCCCAGCTTCTCTTCAGAGACCTGGATCCTAATAGCTTTATTTTGGGTTCTCTTTTTAACGTGAGTATAATATAGTCTAACATAATACACAATAATTGGGGTTGATTTACTAAAGGAAAATCCACTTTGCACTGAAAGTACACTTGAAAGTGCTGTCGCTGTAGATCTGAGGGGGACATGCAAGGAAAATAAATAAGAGCATTTTAGCTTGTACAGCAGAGCTTCCCCTCATTTCAGAGCTTCCCCTCAGATCTACAGTGACTGTCCTTACAAGTACACGTTCAAGTGTTCTTGAAGTGGATTTGCCTTTAGTAAATGACCACCTATGGATTCTAAATAGTGTTTTGTATTATTATTTTTTGTTGCATAATTTTATATTTACTTGTACTTTATATGTATAATTTATATTTTTTACTATATTTCCTTTTTCTACTCTAGTTATGGTGTATGGCCATATGGAATATTTAAGAAGTTAAAAGTTCCAGGCCCCTATCCAGTTCCATTTATTGGAACATTTCTTGAATACAGAAAAGTAAGTATGTGATTTTATCAGAGACCCAAAATTCAGAATCTTTGGGGCAGATCCACAGAGGGAGTACGGCGGCGTATCTACTGATATGCCGGCGTACTTTCAAATTTCCCGCGTCGTATCTTTAGTTTGAATCCTCAAACCAAGATACGACGGCATCTGGGTTAGATCCGACAGGCGTACGGCTTCGTACGCCTTCGGATCGTAGATGCAATACTGCGGCGTCCGCTGGGTGGAGTTTGCGTAGTTTTCCGCGTCGGGTATGCAAATTAGCTATTTCCGACGATCCACGAACGTACGCGCGGCCGTCGCATTCTTTTACGTCGCCTATAGTCGGCTTTTTCCGGCGTATAGTTAAAGCTGGTGTTTTGCTGCGTATAGTTAGACTTGCCATGTTAAGTATGGCCGTTGTTCCCACGTTTAATTTGAATTTTTTTAATTTTTTTGCGTAAGTCGTCCGTGAATCGGGATGGACGTAATTCACATTTATGTTAAAAAAAATGACGTCCTAGCTACGTCATTTAGCGCAATGCACGCGGAAAATGTCGGGACGGCGCATGCGCAGTTCATTCGGCGCGGGGACGCGCTTCATTTAAATGAAACACGCCCCCTAATCGCCGATTTGAGTTCCGCCGCCAGAGATAGACTACGCCGCCGTAACTTACGGCGCAAAATCTTTAAGGATTCGAACTAAAGCCAGGTAAGGTACGGCGGCGTAGGGTATCTCTGATACGCTGTGCGGGTGCAGATCTCTGTGGATCTGCCCCACTATCTACCTGAGAGTCACATTTAGTCCAGGTTCACACTGACAGAGGGATTGAACTCGCAAGATTTCATACCAGCATGTCAGTCCGACTTCAGGAGTGACTTCAGAGACATCTGTATGGGTTACTGAACAGATGTCTATAGAAATCACACCCCGAAGTTGCCAAAAGTAGTACAGAAACTACTTTTGGGAATCATTCTGAGGCCTCGTACACACGACCAGTTTCCTCTGCAGAATCCATCAAGAAACTTGATGGCAGAGATTTTTTGCCGAGGAAACCGGTCGCGTGTACATTTTTCAGCGAGGAAACTGTCGAGGAACTCGTCAAGCCAAAAAGAGAGCATGTTCTCTTTTTCCTCGATGGGAATAGAGAAAAGTGGTTCGTCGAGTCCCTCGACAAGCCTAACAAGAAATCGACGAGGAAAACTATGTGTTTCGCCCACTGAGTTCCTCGGTCGTGTGTACGAGGCCTTACAGTGCCATTGCCGGAAATAGGCACCGGTTTGGCATGCGATTTGACGTGTCAAATCGCATCAATGTGAACCTAGGCTCACTGGTATAAAAATGTATGAAAAATATCACTTGGCTGATGATATTTAATGATGTGCCTGTTTATGGTGCAATATTTTATGGTGATAGGCTATGCATATGGTAATAATGTATATAAAAAAACTTTGCCTGTTTTATAAAAATTATTTTGGAAACAATTCGTGCGGTGCTTCCTGGATAAATGAAGGACCTCTTTAAAGTCCAACTTCAGCCAAGCATTTTTTTTTTTGCAAAGAAGGGTTATAACCTCTGTCAGGTTTTTATTGCCAATTGTGTCCCATTTAGGCAGATTTCTATTCTCTTTCTGTCAGAACAGGAAAAAGTAAACAAAGACAAGAATAAAAACCTAAACAAAAATGCTAGTACCCTCCAGGAACAGCTGCACATACTTGTATTCCTGTATAAATAGCATGCTTATACTGTATAAATCTGAACAATATGTAACAATGGCATGACAGCAGTGGTGGATCCAGAGTCTAGTCTTGGGAGGGGAACTGCCAGAAAATAAGGTGTATTTAACGTATCATAGTCTGGCCGCCCGCGATCGCTCCCCACAGAGATAGAGCAGCGGTCTACCGATGTAAAAAAGGCAGACCACTGCTCTGCCAGAGATGAACAGAGTGATCTTGTGTCCCTGCTAACCAGGAACACGGATCACTCTGTTCATCTAGTGAGTCCATCGCCCACACAGTTAGAAAGCACCCCCTAGGGACACAGTTAACCCTTTGATTGCCCCTGATGTAAACCCCTTCCCAGTCAGTGTCATTAATACAGTGACAGTGCATATTTTTAACACTGATCACTGTATTGGTGTCACTGGTCCCCAAAAAAGTGTCAAAAATGTCAGTTAGGTGCCTGATTTGACCACCGCAATGTTGCAGTCCCACTAAAAATCGCTGATCGCCGCCATTACTAGTAAAAAATAAATAAATAAAAATTCTGTAACTATATCCCCTATTTTGTAGGCGCTATAACTTTGTGCACCCCAGTCAATATACACTTATTGTTTTTTTACCGAAAATATGTAGAATACATATTGGCCTAAACGAATGAAGATTTTTTTTTATAGTAAAAAATATTGCTTTTTTTTCAAAATTAATTTTTTTTTTATATCGCAAAAAATTTAAAGCGCAGAGGTAATTAAATACCACCATAAGAAAGCTCTATTTGTGGGGGAAAAAGAACATACATTTTACCATGTTGCACGACCACGCAATTGTCAGTCAAAGTATTGGAAAAAAAACAGTGCAGTAGCGCAAAAAAAAATGGCCTGGTCATGGACGTGTGGGGGGTAAAACTTTCCGGAGCTGAAGGAGACTAAAAGAGCAACTGCAACATTTTTTTTATCATAAATAATGGCACACATATTTTTTAATAATTTTTCACATTAATTAATTTTTTAACTCACTTTTAATAAAATATTTTGGTGCTCTGGTGGGGGGAGGAGCTCCCATGCAGGATGACCAATGGAGATGAGCAGGGTCCCGGTTATTGCACTGTCTGCAGGCAGGGCAGCATCAGATGACAGTGAGTGTTCACTGCTTCTTCATCCTGTGTACACGCTGCGCTGCCTGCAACATGCAGTGTGGAGAAGATGGAGGGAGGAGGTGGGTGGAGCCAACACTCAGCTAAGGGGTGTAGAAGGAAGAAGACTGCACTCTGAATGCCGGTGACTTGTCGTTATGGTTCCCCTATGCAGATGGTTCCTGTAAGGACTGCGCAGGCGCAATCCTTGCCGACGGAAATCTCCGAACCTCGGCCGGCATCCAGGCTCATTCTTAACATCCTCCGTGGATTGGAGGATGTTAAAAAAAGAGCCAGGAGGCCGAGAGCGAGCCGTCCGAGTGAAGTGAGGACCTGAGGCTGACTGGCCACTTTCCTCAAATTCCACGTCGCCCTGGATGCCGGCCGAGGTTCGGAGATTTCCGTCGGCAAGGATTGCGCCTGCGCAGTCCTTACAGGAACCATCTGGATAGCCGGAACCATATTGGCAGATCACCGGGGCTCTCCTCCTTCTCAGCTGCTCCGATGTTTCTGACGTCACTGGTTACTAGACGCCAGGTGGTCCAGGCGCTAGCAACCAGAGTGCACTGCAGAGAAAACTATAGGTCAAGACAGCGGTGTGGCTCCACCCACCTCCTCCAGCGCAGACAGCGCAGCTGCGGCGTTAGGACAATGACATTACACGGAGTCTCTCTCTCTCTCTACGCTGCTGATGGGATTATGATACTTTTGTGGGGGAGAGAGAGACTTGCCGTCAGTCAGTGATATTTTGCCCCCTTGCCCCCCCCCCCCTGGATTCGCCCCTGCATGACAGACCCAGTAAATCCTACCGGATACTTGTATTCATCGAATGGTATGTAAGAAAAACACTACTAGATACATTCAAATCAATTGAAAAATCTACAGATTGATATCTTACAAATAATGCTTATGGACATAACGGTAAATGCAATGTCCATAATAATATGAAGAATGTGATTCACAAGTTTGCTTCTGTACATAAAAATACTAGGTGGCATATAATATTAATCATCTGCAAATGCATGTTTTTTTGTGTATGTTTGTGTGCTTATATGTTTGATTATTTTACAGGGTGTGGCACAGTATGATATGGAATGCTTTAAAAAATATGGAAAACTATGGGGGTGAGTTCAAAGCTCCAGAATATACATTTTGTTTTTTATATCAGTTTTTAGTTGAGCTGATGATTGCTATGTAGCCAGGTGCTGAGCTACAGCAATATGGAAATGAAGACATTGCTCTTTATTCTTCTTTCCCTTTACTGAGATACTAATGTTATACTGCACCATCTTCTTCTGGCCAGCAGGAGGCGAGATAAAGCCCAAGCAAGCCCATAGACTTCTACGCAGAGTGCTCAGAATCCTGGAAGTTGTAGTTTTAGATGACAGTCATATAATGGCTACACTATAATGGTTATGTTGAGTAACGGTTTCAGCCAAATGATCAGACCAGTGGTGATAGGCAATTTCTACTTTACTTAACAATGAAATTCAACATAAATTGTACAGGAGATCATGTGAACACGGGTATACAGTACAAAACAATAATATGAACCGTAAAGGAAAAAGGATACAACAACTATACTGCAGTTCTACTAATGTCCACTAGGTGGCAGCAGTGTGTTCTGAGTTCAATCTACAGATAGAATAGGGAGCTAGAGAATCTCATGTGTTCAAGATAGTAATCTTCAATCAAAAGACTGTGAGCTGAGTGGACCTCCTGTTGGCACATACTTCACACTGGCACTGCTTGCTACTTGCTTCAGTCAGGAGGTTCTGGTGGCTGCAGATAGGGTCAACCCACTTCATGGACAGCTTCCCCAAATGGAAAGATGCTGCGTGCTCTTGTGCTCACTGCTGGTGGTCCGCACACTAGGCTTAACGGGGGAGGACCCAGGAACAGCTCACTTGCCCAGTCACTTGTCCCATCAGGCAGGATCTCTCTGAGCACAGGAAGCTGGGTGGAGCTGACATTTATATCCCCTGGGCATGTCCAGGAGCTCAGAGGATTGTGGGGAGTTGAGTTAAAGCGGGAGTTCACCCGAAAAACAATTTTTAACATTAGATTGAGGCTCGTTTTGTGAAGGGGAATCGGGTGTTTTTTTTTAAAATCGAAGCCGTACTTACCGTTTTAGAGATAGATCTTCTCTGCCGCTTCCGGGTATGGGCTGCGGGAATGGGCATTCCTATTTGATTGACAGGCTTCTGACAGGCTTCCGACGGTCACATACATTGCGTCACGAGTAGCCGAAAGAAGCCGAACGTCGGCGCGGCTCTATACGGCGCCTGCGCACCGACGTTTGGCTACTTTTGGAAAATCGTGACGCGCTGTATGCGACCGTCGGAAGCCTGTCGGAAGGCTGTCAATCAAATAGGAACGCCCATTCCCGCAGCCCATACCCGGAAGCGGCGGAGAAGATCTATCTCTAAAACGGTAAGTACGGCTTTGATTAAAAAAAAAACACCCGATTCCCCTTCACAAAACGAGCCTCAATCTAATGTTAAAAATTTAGTTTTGGGTGGACCTCCACTTTAAAGGGACCAGAATCTGGACAAAAAGGCATCCCACTACAGTTACAATACAAATCCCAATAGGCACTGTGCAGTAGGAGGAGTGAAGGGATGATTTATGATAAACTGCCCCTGAAAGTTCTTCTTCTTCTTGGCACTGAGGGAGTTAAAGAGAGCACCTCTATCTGAATATTCCCTTACCAGCTTGAAACCATACCAAGCAGAGGTCCAAGCTTATAATTGGGAGTGGGGACACCCTGGGCAGCACAGCACTGTCTATATGACAAGACCTGCACTGCTGTCACAGGGAGACAGGAGACTGGAGCATCCACTCACCCTCTGCTTCTCATCACTGATCACCAGAGACTCCCTTCTAAAATGAAAGGTCACCCACTGCTGATACTGTTAGAAAGGGCTGAGCCACTCAGAGCAGGATACTTAGACCTTGTACACACGATAGGATAGCCAGAGGACAACGGTCTGAAGGACCATTTTCATCGGTCAAAACCGATCGTGTGTGGGCCCCATAGGTTTTTTAACCTTTGGTTAAAAAAATAGGAATAGAAAAAAAATTAAATTAAAATAGAAAATTTTACCGATGGACGCCTAACCGATAGGTCAAAACCGATCGCTAGTACGCACGACCATCGGTTAAAAATCCACGCATGCTCAGACTAAATGAGGGGACAGAAGCGCTCGTTCTTGTAAAACTAGCGTTCGTTTTGGAGATAGCACATTCATCACACTGTAACAGACAGAAAAGCGCGAATCGTCTTTTACTAACACAAAATCAGCTAAAGCAGCCCAAAGGGTGGCGCCATTGGATTTGAACTTCCCCTTTATTGTGCCGACGTACGTGGTTTACGTGTCCGCGCTCTGACACGATCGGTTCATTAACCGATGGTGTGTGGGCGTGACGGACCATCAGTCAGCTTCATCGGTTAATCGGATGGACTGGATCGTGTGTACGCGGTTTAAGTGTACCCAATCCACACCATACCCATACTGCGCCCTCTACCACACTTATTCCAAAGCCAGGCTGCAACTATACCAAGCCAATACTGCATTACAGTAAACCTTCAACGCATCTGAACCACATTTACCTTGCACCTGTGCCGAGTTTATACTGTACCTACAGTATACTATACATATATATAGGTTAACTGGGACTGTCATTAATTGCACTGATGCTCTTAAAGAGCCCAAACAATAGCTGCCAGAAGAACATCTCAAAGGACCCCCCCTCCTATAATAAATAATCTGCAAGCCCCTTTGTTCCCCTGCCCCCTCTGCTACCATCCTCATTTTCTTTTGGACAGTGCATACCCAGCTGGTCTAGAACTAGCATCGCCGCCATGAATACACTCTGGCAGTAGGAGTTCCAGCACTCAGTAGATTAAACTCTACTACCGCTCATTGCTGTGCTTGAGGCGGCCTTGCTACGGTTTATGCTGATCTGGATGCCAAATGTAATCTAATGCCTAGTCTTTGTCACTTTGTGTGCTAAATTGTATTATTATTACTAGGGTTGTCCCGATACCACTTTTTTAGGACCGAGTACAAGTACCGATACTTTTTTTCAAGTAGTCGCCGATACCGAATACCGATACTTTTTTTTAAATGTCCCCCACATATGCAGCCATGTCCCTCTAGCCATGTCCCTCACATATGCAGCCATGTCCCTCACATATGCAGCAATGTCCCTCTAGCCATGTCCCTCACATATGCAGCCATGTCCCTCACATATGCAGCAATGTCCCTCACATATGCAGCAATGTCCCTCTAGCCATGTCCCTCACATATGCAGCAATGTCCCTCTAGCCATGTCCCTCGATGCGGCGGCACGATGCGGCAGGAGCGGCGGGGGGGGGGGGGGAGGGGGGGAAGTATTCTATTTAGGTATCGGGGGTATTTGCGCGAGTACGAGTACTCCCGCAAATACTCGGTATCGGTCCCGATACCGATACTGGTATCGGTATCTGGACAACCCTAATTATTACAATATCCCATTTTACGCTTGCCTAGTTACCAACCATATTGGGTGACAATGAAGGAACAAAGATTGTCTCTGGACAGCCGCACTCTGAACACATTGTAGCCTTTTATTAAAAGGACAGCACTACAAGTTACAGCAAAATAAAACCTAACTGCTGATGCGTTTCGCACTGAAACTAGTGCTTAGTCATGAGCTATGACTAAGCACTAGTTTCAGTGTGAAACGCGTCAGCAGTCAGGTTTTATTTTACTGTGACTTGTAGTGCTGTCCTTCTTTTAATAAAAGGCTACAATTTGTTTAGAGTGCGGCTGGCCAGAGACAATCTTTGTTCCTGCTTTGCTAAGTGCATTGCCTGCACCTGAGTTGTCTGCAATGGAGGATATTCACCTGGGTTCCCACCTGGAGCGGCTATTCCCTTTTCCCCTGCTATTTGGGTGACAATATATTAGGTTTGACTTTACTACATGGTTTGGTGCCTATTTTCTTTGATATAGCACTACTACTGGGTACTAAATATTACCTTTAGCGATTTTCTGTGATATTGTATGTTTAAACTCTCAACCTGGTGGGCTGTGGTTTATTTTGGAAAAGATCAAGGCAAAGAACAGAGGACCCATCCTAATCAGAGGCTTCTAATGGGTTTGCGCCACACTAGTATTTACTTTCAGCCTCTAAAACTGTCACTAGACATGGGCAAAGGCCACATAGAGGTAGTTGACTATAGAAAACCCTTGAAAACCCAAAACCTGGGGCATTCCCTTAAAGCGGTTGTAAACCGTGCAAACTTTTTTTTTTAAACCTGCAAGGCAAAAGGCATAATCAGCTAGTATGCACCGCATACTGGCTGATTATGAAATACTTACCTCGGAACGAGGTGAAGAACACTTACCTGTTCCACGCCGAGCGAGATGTCATCTTGCTCCGGCGTGTCTTCCGGGTATCGCCGCTCCAGCGCTGTGATTGGCTGGAGCGGCGATGATGTCACTCCCGCGCGTGCGCGAGGGAGATTTAAATTCGGCAAGGTCCGGCGGCTGCCGGTTCTTTCGCCGTGGATCCCCCCTGCACATGCGCCGCTGCAATCAGCGGCGCATTGCGAGGGGAATATCTCCTAAACCGTACAGGTTTAGGAGATATTCTTTATACCTACAGGTAAGCCTTATTATAGGCTTACCTGTAGGTAAAAGTGAAAAAAGTGGGTTTACAACCACTTTAAGCAAAGTTTTACCAGTGGTCAAGAGTTCAGGACCAGTTCTTTCTACTTACCATGCCTCACTAATGATCAGTGACACTGTCAAAACTAGTAATACAACAGTTTGGAAGGGCGACCAGATGTCTTGACCACAGGAGCTAACTAAAACTTGTAAAATTGATCACCCTGTACTCTGGGATGCATATGATCATTCATGTAAAACTGAAGCCTCGTACACACGACTGAGGAACTCGACAGGCGAAACACATCGTTTTCCTCGTCGAGTTCCTTGTTAGGCTGTCGAGGAACTCGACAAGGCAAGTTTCTCCATTCCCGTCGAGGAAATAGAGAACTTGCTCTCTTTTTGGCTCGTCGAGTTTCTCGACAGTTTCCTCGACGAAAATGTACACACGACCGGTTTCCTCGGCAAAAAAATATCTCCCATCAAGTTTCTTGCTGGTTTTTGCAGAGAAACTCGGTCGTGTGTACGAGGCCTAATAGATGCCTGTTATACATGGCTGGTGACAGTTTGCTTTGTTATTGAATATACAGACAAAAAAAAAAATTATGTATTTTGTAGCTGCTCAACAATAAATGTTTATCTGTAAATAATATCTGTTGTATATTTGTTGTAGATTGTATGATGGAAGACAACCAGTTCTTGCAATTCTAGACCCTGTTTTAATAAAAGCCATTCTGGTAAAAGAGTGTTACACTAACTTCATAAACAGACGGGTAAGTGTCCTTGTGGTAAATTATTTAACAATAATTTCTCTCAAACACCAGCAATAGTGTATCACAATACTTCATGGTTTCAGCCTGTGTAAAAATGGCATTTTTGTCAACGCTGACATCTTTTTGCCAGCTTCTTCTGGGTTCAAAATCTTTGGCCATCTTAATTGGTCAGGCTGGGATGACATACAGTAACTCCTGTTCATGCGCACAGCCGTTAATTCATTTTGGAAGATGCTAGAATTGTACACTAAGCTGCGCATGTATCATGTAATACAGATAAAGTATCCCAAAAGATTATGTTAAAAGTTTCGAAACCATAAACAATAGTGAATTATTTGAATATTACTGAATTCATGAAAATGCCATAGACGCAGAAATAACCACCAGCTGAGTTTTCCAACAATTAGGGGGTATTTATAAAAAGATTTGCAGAGCTATTCATCATGTGACACTGCATGAACACTTGTTCTGTGTGAAAGCGAGCATGAATTAATGTTATTAGGCTATTTTCTATCTAGGTCATGTGTATTTCATTTATACAGAATAGAGTAAATATATAAATCATCATCAGCGCCATCTAGTCACCATAATACAATATTTTTCTGATTATTATTATTATCATTATTATTAATAATAATAATAATAATAATAATAATAATACTTACTCAAATAAATTATCACATTTTACTTATGCTAAAAGATAAATATGTAGTAAACTTCCTGCAGCTCTAAGGATCTTCTGGCACAAAAGCTGGAACCAAACCTCCAAAGAGAGAAAATATATATATATATATATATATATATCAGCAATAATTGTGTTATTTTCAAACTCATTTGACCACTTTGTAAGGACACAGACAGAATGATTAATGTCAATGAATGAAAAATATATACTAAATATAGAAACCCAGATTTCTGGGAATTGCATTCTTTTTTTTTTTTTTCTCAAATCCTCAGTACATTATTGCCAATAACATTATTGATAGACAATTTAACATAAACTACACTATCACATTTTTAGAAAGTTTAGGTGACCCTTAAATCTTAAAATGGAGTATCCACAGTTTATTGCTAATACTCTACGGTCTTTTCTTTCCTTTCCTTTTCTAATTAGTTTCCTTAAAGCGCTTGTATACCCTCTGATACTACTTGCACCTACAGGTAAGCCTACATTAAGGCTTACCTGTAGGTGCTTGCAATATCTCCTTAACCTACATGGTTAAGGAGATATTTGCAGAAAATCGGGCACCGATGTCAACGGCGCATGCGCACCGTAGACAACAGCGCAGGCACACTGAGCGTGCTGGGTCTTGAATGTGAAAGTGCGGGAAAGTGCTGGAAACTCGCGCATGCGCAGGGATCGTGCCGGTTCCGCGTGCATGCGCGGGAGTGACGTCATCGCCGCTCCGGCCAGTCACAGCGCCGGAGCGGCGATACCCGGAAGTCACTCCGGGTGTCATGGCGGCGGCGGAGGAGAGGAACAAGGGTTGCTGCGGGGGCTTCGATCTAAGGTAAGTAATTCATAATGAGCTAGTATGCTAGTCATACTAGCTCATTATGCCTTTGTCTTGCAGGTTTTTTTTTTTATGTGTTTTTGGGTATACAACCGCTTTAATTTTTTTTTTTTTTTTCCTCCTATACAGAATTTTGGCCTTAATGGTCCCTTTGAATCAGCTCTAACAATTGCGGAGGATGACCAATGGAAAAGGATTCGTACAGTGCTCTCACCCACATTTACCAGTGGAAAACTGAAGGAGGTAAATATTATTACTCAGCTTCTGTGTATCTCTTGAATTCTTCTTTTGTGGACTGCTATTTTAGGATTAGTGAACAAATGAGATCATTCTCTACAAGATATCACCTCTCTTTATTTTTCTGCAAGAATACTTAGAAGCTGATTATTCTAAACGAAAATCTCTACTCTTTAGATGTTCAAGATAATGAAAGACTATTCTAACACACTGGTCAAGAATATACAAGTTTATGTTGCCAAAGATGAGCCATGTCTAATGAAGGAGTAAGTTTGTTCAATGTAACTTAAATATCATACAAAGAACAAAACAAAAGATGGTGATATGCACAGCACCAATATACAGAAGTACAGCAAATGAATATCAGTTATCAAGTTAAATGTGTTTGGGCCAGATTGACCAGCAATCGTCAAACTTTTTACAATTCAGAGCATTAATAGCTAACAAACGTGTAATTCCTGTGTACCGCTATTTTAACATCAGAAATGTTTATAGCTTTGTTTGACTTCCAGTGTTTCAGGATCAATGAACGAGTCTAAAAGTATGTGGGTTACCACTGGCCTAGCGTTGTGTGGGAATTGTTCTATATTTAAATGTAGGATCGCTAAGGCAGGGTCAAGAGCAGTGAGTAGTCCAGTCAAGGAGGAAATAAGTTGGAACACCTGGTTCCAGAGGCTTTTAGTATTTGGACAATGTCAGAGCATATGCATTAAGTTTCCTATTTGTCCGCATCCCCTCAGCAGTCAGATGTCAGTCCTGGGAAGAACGATGTCAGTCTAAGAGGAGTATAGTGCCATCTATTGGCCAGTTTAATCCCTGACTCCCAGTGCTTGACACAATGGGAAGCCCTATGAATTTCTTTGAACGTGCACTTCCACTGGGCGTCAGAGAAGGAAGCGCCAATGTCTGATTCCCATTTTTTCATGGCATTAGTTTTAGAGAACTTTAGTTTGTCCTGAAGCATATTGTAAAAGAAAGAGATACCTTTCTTATTTTTGTCTATGAAGTAAAAATTCCAGATTGTGCTCGGCAGAGCTATAGTGGGCGAGGCCATACGCTTCAGGCAGTGAGTTATCTGCAGGCACTTATACAATTTGTCTTCCGGGAGTTGATATTGTGTCATGAGCTGGCGTGCGGGTTTACAGCTGGAGTCTTCATACAAGTCAGATAGAAAAGTTACCCCCCTGTCATTCAGGTCTCCTACCTTTAACATTGGAATCTTAGATTCCAGAAGCACCAAGGGAAGTTCGTAGTCAATGTTACGCATTTCCCCATGTGGCTGGTCCAGAAGGAATCTCCAGGCCTTTATGGAGGCCTGCATTGGGGGTGAGAGTAAGGTCAAGTCCCACCTATCCCACCTGTCACCCAGAAGTAATAGTGTTAGGTCTTTAGTCGGTGATATATCAGTTTCAATCTCCACCCAGAGTGCTTTTTCGATGGTTAGAACCCAGTGTTTCACTTGGTCCAAGCGTGTCGCCCATAGGTAGTCATATATGTCTACTAGGCCTGCCCCCCCCCTACGTGCTTATGGGAAATTAGGTTGTTGCGAGAACATCTAGCTTTCTTGCCATTCCATATATATTTCCACCCGAGGTCTGCCAATTTCCTAATATAATGAAACGGTATATGTACTGATAAGGTGCGAAACACATACAGAATTTGTGGTAGTATCAGCATTTTATAAGCAGATATCCTACCCATCCATGACAATTCCTTTTTCGCTACATCTCCAAGTTGGGCCTCGAGTTTGGCGATCAGCGGGGACAGGGCCGTCATCAGGAATTATGGGGCCCCTTACACAGCTTCAGGCATGGGCCCTCCTGGAGCAGAGAACCAGGGGGGGGGGGTGCTGCCGCCTGAAATTGAGAAGCGGGGGGGGCCCTTTACAAAAAAAAAGAACTAAAGAAAAATATAAAAAAAGGGGGGTAGCCAATCCAGGGCAGGCCTGTGGACCTCTGGGCCCTTTAATAAAAAAAAAATATATATATATATTTTTAAAGGGGGGTTGCCATCTGGGGCCCTGGGGACCTCTGGGCCCTTTAATTAAAAAAATTTACCTACGGACCCCTTTTTAAAGGGGGTTGCCATCCGGGCCCCTGGGGACCTCCGGGCCCCTTACAGGTGTACTGCCTGGCGGCCCTGAGTGGGGGCATGTTGGCTTTAGAGAGATCGGACACCTGATTTGTAAGCACAATACCCAGGTATGTGATGCCTCTCGTGCTCCAGGTATATGGCAGTTGGGT
The DNA here is from genome assembly GCF_905171775.1 of Rana temporaria. Taxonomy (NCBI): domain Eukaryota; kingdom Metazoa; phylum Chordata; class Amphibia; order Anura; family Ranidae; genus Rana; species Rana temporaria. The sequence continues at coordinate 238,260,364 of NC_053492.1, forward strand.
TTGCAGAGCGGTTTTAGTATGGGATGCCACTCCCAGGTCGAGAATCAGATTTAGTGAAGTTGACTTTATAGTAGGAAGCCTCTCCAAAGGATGTGAGCAGTGCATGTGCTTCTTTCAGTGATACCAGTGGGTTGGTCAAGAACAGAATCACATCGTCTGCGAATAGATTTATAGTGTGTGTGCTATCGCCAAACTGGAAGCCCGATATTGAGGGATGCATGTGGACCGCCTCGGCCAGTGGTTCAATCATTAGGTTAAAAATTGCCGGAGACAGGGGGCAGCCTTGCCTGGTCCCATTCGTAATATCAAAGGGTGTTGACAAAAAGCCCCCGGAGTATACCTATGCTGACGGAGCAGAGTAGAGGGCCATAACAGTATTAAGAATGTTTCCTGCAAAGCCAAATTTATCTAAAACACTTTTCATGTAAGTCCAATGGACTCTGTCGAATGCCTTCTCTGCGTCAATTGAGAGCAGCAGAGAAGGCGTTCGAGTTTTCTAAGCCTGGTGTATCACATTAATTATCCTTCGTGTTGCATCAGAGGTTTGTCTCCCCCTAACAAAACCCATCTGGTCGCGTTGTATAAGAGAAGGGATGAAATTGGAAAGCCTTTTGGCCAGTAGTTTTGCGTAGACTTTAGTGTCCGTGTTAAGAAGGGATATGGGCCTAAAGTTTGCCAGGGTATTAGGGTCTTTGCCTGGTTTTGGTAACGTTACTATATGAGCTTTAAGCATCTCATGGGGCAGGGTAGCAGTATCCGCAGCTTTATTGAAAACCCTAGTTAAGTGGGGTGCCAGAATACCACTGAACGTTTTGAAGTATTCATTAGAAAAACCATCGGGGCCAGGTGATTTGCCGGTAGGAAGAGAGTGGATGATTTTTTCTACCTCATGGGGCTGGATGGGCGAATTAAGTTCCTCGAGTTGATCCACAGTCAGGGATGGGAGGCGTACTTGGTTCAGAAACAGTTGTATAGATTCAGCTGTCGGTTGAGGTGTATCAGGGTCTTTATGCAGATTGTATAAGGAGCTGTAGTAATCTGCGAATTGATTCACTATGTATTGGGGATTAATAATTTTATGCAATAGAGTGGGGTGTCTCAGGAATGCTATCCTAATCTTGGTGCGGGCAGCTTTAAGTCTATTCGCTAGATATTTGCCTGCTCTGTTGGCATTGGAGTAGTAGTTAAGTTTAAGACGACTGAGGTGTTTATCATATTGTTGCGACATTAGTTCCCTGAGGTGTTCTCTATGGTTATTTAGTTGTTTAGTTACGGACTCTGAGGGTGATTTTTTATTTTGGGATTCTAACTCCAGCAATTTTGAGAGAGCCCTGTCAAATCGCTGTGCTTTCCTTTTTTTCCCCCTAGCCCCTAATTGAATCAGGATGCCCCTCATGTAAGCCTTGTGTGCGTTCCAGAACACACTTGGGTCCTCTACCGAGCCTGAATTTTCTAGGGGGTAATTTTTAAGGTGTAGAGTAGCGTGCTGTAGACAGTGTCGTTCCTGAAGCAATTTAGTGTTACAACGCCAGATGGGGGGTGAGAGGGAGACTCCTTTTTCAGCAACTGACATAGAAATAGCAGCATGGTCTGACCATGTAATATCGTGAATCAACACCTTTTCAACATGTTGTAACAACCGTTTGTCCATTAAGAACATATCTATACGAGAATATGTGCCGTGTCTATTTGAGAAAAAGGTATAGTCTCTTTCGCTCGTGTTAAGACATCGCCACGCGTCGAACAGCTCTTCGGCGTGAAGCAGGGGTTGTAGTGCAGGAGTACCCTTGGGTTTACCTCCAGAAGTGTCTACTTTTGGGTCAGAGGTGATGTTAAAGTCTCCACACACCAGGAGGTTCCCATATTGTATAGATTTAGCTTTGTCGATCACCTTGCGTAGGAAGCGTAGTTGGCGTGCATTGGGCGCATATACAGTGACAATCGTGTACGGCTTAGAGTTGAGGTCCCCCGTGATGATTATGTATCTGCCTCTTTCGTCGGTGATAACCTCTTTGGGTTGAAAAGCCAGAGAGTCCCTAATGGCCAGTAATACACCTCCAGTCTTGCTGTCCGGTGTGCATGCCAGGTACACAAATGGGAAGTTCCTATGTGAGCAGTGAGGGGCTTTGTGTAGCTGGAAATGTGTTTCCTTCACGCATAAAATATCCGCCCCTTGTCTGGAGGCTTCAGACCACATAGAAAACCTCTTCGCCGGGTGGTTCAATCCCCGGGCATTAATGGATAACATTTTAATTGTCATTGTGAGAAAGTCGTGGAGGTCTCTGTGGAGATCGTGTGCTGGTACTTACTGCGACCAAAAGGGATTCTCTACTCGGTGTCAATCTGTCATCCAGGGGAAGGCAGGTCGAATCCTCTCCTGAAGTGATGATCCGAGGTTTGTTGGTGGTTCTGTGCATATCAAAAAACTGAAAAAAGGGAACCAAAAAAATAACAGCAAAAGTCAACTGAATAATACTAAGAAATGGATCCATAACTGATCCTCGTGCAGACGTAACTGCTACTTAGAAGAAGAGGGGTAAAGAGAATATGCTAACTGCGTTATCTCGACCCCGGAGATAATAGATGTTTAAGTTGGTTCAAAGATTTGCATTTCCACCGGCTTTCTTCTTGGCAGAGCGTTTGTGGGATACCACTTGCCAGTCATTGTGTATGGGTTGCAGACCAGACGTGGATGGAAGTTGAGCCGGTTGGTCCGGAAGTATACCCCATTTGCGTAGAAATGAAAGCCCTTCGTCTAAGGTGGTCACTGTGGCGGTAGTCTCGTTGTGTGTGATGCTAAGAGTGGCAGGGTATTTCCATTTATGCAGGATGTTGTGGTTTCTTAGAGCTTTAGTGATGGTCAGCAAGTTGCGTCGTTTCTGCAGCGTGTGTCTGGATAGATCCGGCAACAGTCTGACAGTAGCGTATTGCTGGGGCATACCCCCAGGTTTACGTGAGGCCTGTAAGAGTCTATCCTTAATGTGATAAAAATGTACCTTTAGCAGAATATCTCGGGGGATATCATCAGGGAGGAACGTTGGTTTGGGGATCCTGTGGATCCTGTCTACCAGAAGATCCTGAGCAGATGCCTCTGGTAACATGGAGGAAAAGAGAGCTTGGGCAAATTGCAGGAGCTGTGAGGGAGGAACAGATTCAGGGATGCCCCTCAGTTTGATATTATTCCTCCTGGACCTGTCCTCGAGGTCCAAGAGTTTGTCTTTTATCCACACAATGTTCCTTCCGTGCTCAGAGTGTGCCTCCACCATTGTATTATATGAGGTAGTGAAGTCCCCCATCTTGGATTCAACCTGTTGCACTCTATTGCCCAGGGAGTGTACTTCTCTCCTGCATTCATTGAGGCCAGTAATCATGTCAGCCTGTAGTGAGGACCTCAGGGACAGCAGCATCTCCTTCAATGTGGTGTCCGATATGGGCCTGTCAGCCGTTGGAAAGTCTGCTATGGGATCCCCCCCCTCATGTCAGCCGGTTATCTGTGGAGACGTGAGGCCTGCTTACCTCCATACCATCCTCCGGCTGCGGCCTAGGCGGCGAATCCCTCCGCGTTTTCGATTTCACCGGGCTTCGGGTAGTGGGGCTAGGTGACCCCGAGGAGGATCCGCTGGCCGGCATGACCTGGTGGAGAGAGCCCGGGGGGGATCCCGTGGAGGCTAGGCTGTGCTCCGGGCCCGTGCTTCTTCTGTGCTTTCCCCGCAGCGGCGCCATTTTGGAGAGGTCCGCGCCCTGGGTGAATGAGAAAGCCGTCCATTTTCTGTGGCTGCTGGGGATGTTTGCGATTTCTCGTCATCCCGGACGGTTCACCGAGGGTTTATCTGTCCGATGGAGGTGTCAGGGGCCTCGGATGGTGCCAGTGGGCACTGGTGGCTGTGGATTATCTCTGGTATGCGAGCGGAGCTCCTGGGTTACGCATCCATCTTGGAGTCCAGCCGCCACGCTCCCCCCCCCCTAAATTAAATATCATTAAAGTTGAATTCCCGGCAGCTATTGAGAAAAGTGTTGTATGGCATCACTCCACTAAAAGCACATGTGCTGACAGGAGGAAAACACAGAGTGAGCAGAGGGATGACCTCATCAGTATATTGCTGCTGCTTCATTGACCAATCAGCAGGTTGATTATGTCGTTTTACCTAGTGATTTGGACCAAATTGTACTGCTGCATTGGCAGTAAAGTATATGTATTTCAGTAATGCATATAGTCGCTTGGAGTTCAGTTATTAACTGAAATACATGAAGTGTTCTACCATGCACAGAAATTATTAAAGTCTACATGGCTACAGTGTAAAGAAAGTAACAAAGCTTTGTTCATAATGCTGTTATTCCTCAGACAAATGAACTGTCCTATTTTCTGTGTCTGGGAGGAATTTTTAATGGTCCTGCTCAATGCAGGGGTCGTCATCATCTAAAGTTCCTGTAAACATAGGAATAATATTTGAAAGCGGGGCTGCTGTTAGAAATCATGAGGCAACTATACAGCCTACCTGACAGGGCTACCATACACATGCACATGCCATACATGTACACATGCCATGGCAGTGATGCTATGCTTCGCAGCCATGGCAGAAATGATACCCCCATCAAATAAGACCGGTCAAGTGAAAAGCTCTGCTTTGCAAGCATCCCACAACTATGTGCAAAGCACATGGTTGCAGCGTGCTAGTGTAGGGTTAAAGCAGGTGGTGACAATATGCCTCCTCACGCCTATCAAATGCTCTCTGAAGAGCGATCCAAATGCAGACTGTTCTTTAGAAAGCAAAGCACATGTGAGTTCCTTTTTTTTTTTTAACCACTTTAGGACCCCTTAATGCCGATATATGTCGGCAGAAGGGCACGGCTGGACACAGGCACGTATCTGTACGTCGCCTTTAAGAGTCCAACCGTGGGTCACGAGCGCGCTGCCGGCAGCGCGCTTGCGACCTGGTCCTGTTCTCCGTGACCACACCCGCGGACCCAATCCCCACTGGTGTCCCACAATCAGGTCACAGAGCTGAAGAACGGGGAGAGGTAAGTGTAAACAAACCTTCCCCGTTCTTCCTAGGTGGCTGTCAGTGATCGTTTGTTCCCATGTGTTAGGGAACAACGATCAGTGATGTCACACGCACAGCCACGTCCCCCCCCCCCACAGTAAGAACACTCCCTTAGGGACACACTTAACCCCTACAGCGCCCCCTACTGGTTAACCCCTTCACTGTCAGTGTCATTTTCACAGTAATCAGAGGATTTTTATAGCACTTTTTGCTGTGAAAATGACAATGGTCCCAAAAATGTGTCAAAAGTGTCCGATGTGTCCGCCATAATGTCCCAGTCACGAAAAAAAATCACTGATCGCCGCCATTACTAGTAAAAAAAAAAATATTAATAAAAATGCCTTAAAACAATCCCCTATTTTGTAAACGCTATAACTTTTGCGCAAACCAATCAATAAACGCTTATTGCGATTTTTTTACCAAAAATATGAAAAAGAAACTGAGGGAAAAAAATGTTTTTTATATATTTTTGGGTAATATTTATTATAGCAAAAAGTAAAAAATATAGAATTTTTTTCAAAATTGTCGCTCTATTTTTGTTTATAGCGCAAAAATAAAAACCGCAGAGGTGATCAAATAGCACCAAAAGAAAGCTCTATTTGTGGGGGAAAAAAGGACGCCAATTTTGTTTGGGAGCCACGTCGCACAACCGCGCAATAGTCAGTTAAAGCGATGCAGTGCTGAATCGCAAAAAGGGGCCAGGTCCTTTACCTGCATAATGGTCCGGGTCTTAAGTGGTAAATAGTTGTACTGCCCTGTTGGAGGGACCTTGGTGAAATATCAGGGGTCTAAACAGACCCTAATGTCTCACTTTTGAGAAGGGACTGAGGAACAGTAGCACAGATAAATAAATCAGAATCGTTCGGAGGCTTCCTGTTCATTCACAAACTGAAGCCTAGTAAACTGTGTTTGTGATGAATGGACACAGATGTGACTGGTACAGATCAGTTATTGTGTTAATTCAGGAAAGGAAGGTGCCGGTAAATAGATTGTTTAAGGCCAACCTGCCCCCCCCCCCACTCTATATCCTAAAACATCCAAATCCCCCCACGTCTTGTGCCCAGCCAGCTGGAAAGGAGAGAAGAGAAGGGAAGCCTGCAGCACAAAGGGGGAGGAGGGCACAAAGGGGGCCTGGACAACACAGGGGTGGCAGTGATTAGAGTGGGGGCCAGAGGGAGGAAAAGGAGAGGAAGCACTGCAGGGGGACCACAAAGCACTAGAGGGAGGGCACAAGAGGGGGCAGTACAACCGGCCCTCCTACCTGTCAGTTGCTCAGGCCCCCTGTTGAACTGATGGGCCAGGACCCTGCCTTATCAGTTGCCTGTATGAAAGCCTGCTGCCACTACAGCAGATGCAGGGGAATTACTGTACAGTATAAGCTAAGACTTTGTCTAATCTTATCAGTCTAGTAGGGACTGAACCTCACTCCCCTTTCATATTAGTAATGAATGAATCTACTAAGGTTTATAATATACCTTCAACAAACTCGGGTTTTGTAATTAAAGCCAAACTAGAAGCAAAATCTCTTTTTTGTTTTGGATTGGTGAAGGATTACAACACCTGTCCAGGTTTTTATTGTTGTCTGTCTGTGTCCCCATTAGGGAGATTTACTCTCTTTCAATCTGTCCTGGTAACCGTAATCACTAAAATCAAACGTAGAACAGGAATAGTGGGGAATATTCCAATGGTGAAAGTTCTGCTGACAACCACAAATTCCCTCACTTTGGAGTGATTTCCTCTTGCATCCTGTTATTGAAATTGACAGGAAGTGAAGGGATATCCCCTCAATGGGACACAGATGTAAAAAAAAAAAAAACTTATTGGGGTTATAACCCTACCTGGCTCTATCCAAAAACAAAAATGTCTTTAGTTTGACTTTAAAAGAAAGCTGCCTCTGTGTATTCAGGGTGTTCCAGGAACCAAGGTTTGCACATTACGTAAATGATGACTTGAGCCCAAGCCAAGCAGTCAGAATGAGCCTGCATCCAACAATGAATCTCAAGAGATGCAGGAACAACATTTTTACATTTGCTTTCATTTAGCATTGGCATATAACACTTGCCTTAAAAAGCTTGTAGGAATTCATTTTTTTAAATTAAAAATGGAATATGCGGGCTGACGACAATAGGCACATGCTGCATTTTTTCTATAGTTACAAGCTAACTCCTTATCTACCTTCATCCAAATGTATCAATCCACTGCAGTAGGTTGCCAAATGAAAAAAAAAAAAAGAGCGAGTAACATCTGGCAAAAAATAAACACATTGGCCCGGATTCACAGACATCGGCGCAGCGCAGAGAGGCAAGCACAGAATTCATAAAGCACTTGCTCCCGAATCTGCGCTGGGTTTCTTAGGCGTAAGTCGGCATAAGTGGAAGTGGGCATGAGCCATGCAAATGAGGCATGACCCCATGCAAATGATGGGCCGAGCGACAGACAGATACGAATAACGAACGGCGCATGCGCCGTCCCGTGGACGCATCCTAGTGCGCATGCTCAGAATCACGTCGGAACTACTCCCTAAGATATGTCCGATCACTGCCTACAACGTGAACGTAACCTACGCCCAGCCATATTCACGTCCAACGTAAACTACGTAAAATAAGACGGCTTGTGTTCCCTGGTGCAGCCCTTTGCATGGATGCTGCCGAGTTACACCTCCTTTATGGGGAATAACTTTACACCGGGCGTACAACTTACGCAAACCGCGTATAGCATGCGCCGGGCACAGGTACGTTCGTGAATCGCCGTATTTCCCTTATTTGCATATTTGAATAGAAAATCAATGGGAGCGTCACAAGCGTCCAGCGTAAATATGCACCCACGATACGACGGCGTAGGCAAGTTATGTCGGTCGTTTGAAGCCTATTATTAGCCGTATCTTAGTATGTGGGTCGGCGCATAGATACCACGGCGCACATTTGTACTTACGTCGGCGTATCTTAAAATACGTCGGCGCAAGTGCTTTGTGAATCCAGGCCATTATGCTCATGTACAAATTCAGGCAATGGGAGTATGGTCAAAAGCATCCAGAAAGTAGCCCTGACGTATACTGTAAATCAGCCAGCAGTTGTTGTTTGCATGATCAAAATTTGTGATGTTTAAATGATATATACCAGGGGTAGGCAGCCTTTGAGAGGTGGAGATCTACCTGAACAACATGAAAGATATGAAAGATCACCGGGGGTTCGCCACCATTTAAAAAAAAAAAAATTTACTTGCAACACCTAACTCAATAGTAAGGAAAACTTAAAATAATATAATAAAACAAATTTCACTGTAAAAATGCAAACTTAGCCTATGTTAAAGTGGATGTAAACCCTCACATATGCCTACAAATTTCCCTACATAAGTTTTACATGTACAGTATGTCACAAAAGTGAGTACACCTCTCACATTTTTGTAAATATTTTATATCTTTTCATGTGACAACACTGAAGAAATTACACTTTTCTATAATGTAAAGTAGTGGGTGTACAGCTTGTATAACAGTGTAAATGTGTTGTCCCCTGGGGGGGGGGGGAGTTGGGGAGATGTTAAAGGTGGAGGACACTGCTATGGGGGGGGAGAGGCTTCCTTTTGACATTGCCGACTCAGCATGTACCAGTCCATGATGTCAAAAGGGTGCGTGCCACCAGGTGACGTAGCCAGGTGCCACTGCTCCTTTTCTGTATAAGAACTGTCAAACAGCAGAGCCTGCAGTAGGCGGCCAGCCTTTATACAGTGAGAGCGTTTTTTTTTTTGGGTGTGGCGGGCAGCATGTTTGACCATCGCACATCGGGGGACACTATTTTTTTTTTTAATTAAGGAATTTTCAACAACTGTGTACGTGTACCCCATACTCATTCACATGAGGGGGGGGGCTGGGATATGGGTGTCAACCGGCCACGGTTGTGGGGATGAGGCCCTTGTTCCCATCAACATGGGGACAAGGTGCTTTGGGGTAGGGGGGCAGAGCTCCCGCCTGCCCCAAAGCACCCACTCCCCCATGTTGAGGGCATGTGGTCTGGTATGGTTCGGGGGGGGGGGGCGAGCGAGCAAGCTTTCCTGACCTGCCAGGCTGCATGTCCAGATAAGGGTCTAGTATGGATTTTGGGGGGATCCCATGCTGTTTTTATTTTTTATTTTGGCGTGGGGCTCCCCCTAAAATCCATACCAGGCCTGAATGGGACCCCATGCCATTTTTTTTCTTAGTTTTTTTTCAATAGCCGGGTGCCTGCAATTGCAACTGTGAGTCAGTTTAAATGTTATTTAACTTGTTTTTTTTTATTTAGAATCATCAGTTTTGCTGCAGCGTGTTCTATATATGCTACTGATGCATCAATTTACAGGAAAACTAAAGGGACCCCCAATACACTATATTTAAAGGAATTTTTCATTTTTATTGTTACACTTTATGCATCATTAAAATCACTGTTCTAGAAAAAAACGTTATGCATTGATCCCCCAGGGCAGTACCCAGACCCCCATTTCCCCTTTATTGCCATTTGCTTGCATATAAGCTTTCAAAATTGCCACTTTTAATTTTTCTGTTCGGCTCCCATAGACTTTTAGTGGGGTTTGCCGTTCAAGTTAGAACTCTATCCCTGTTCAGGAGTTCTGACCCATCTCTAGTTACTCATTCAAAGAACAACACATTTTTTGCAGGCAGAAAACATTTCTAATTGGCTCTGTATAATCATGTGCAGTTTAAAGAACTTTCTTATTTTCCTTCTCTAGTGTTCTGGGAGCTTACAGTATGGATGTTGTCACAAGCAGTTCATTCAGTGTGCATGTTGATTCTCTGAACAAGCCTGATGACCCATTTGTTTCAAAGACCAAGCAACTTCTAAAGTTTGGATTGTTCAGCCCATTGCTGATCTTTCTAGGTAAAGTGATTTTTAGTTACAGTTTAAAGCCTATATTTATTAAAGAGGAGCCCCTGACAGCAAAATACACATTTGTATATATTGTGACAGTGTGAGGCCCTGCCATTGTGAAAATGTAGAAGAAAATGCCACAGGATTTGCAATAATCAGCGCGTGGTTCTGAGGCTGCTGACATCTACGGAACCACGCGCTGATCGCGAGATAGGCGTAGGGGGAACACGAAAGGAACGGCTTTTATCCTTCACCTGAATGGGGGTGAGGTAGTAGGTGTTAGCGCCTCTTAATTAATATGTAGAAAAATATGTATAAATATATAAAAATATTTACATATTTTTCTACATATTAATTAAAAGGGCGCCAACACCTACTACCTCACCCCCATTCACTTTCCATATTCTATTTAGGTGGAATTTCACGTAGGGGCTGCCACTTAAACAATTAGCATACTTAACCAGTACCACTGCAGTACTTGAAAATATTATATCCGTAGCGCGGGTTCTACCACCCCTCTCTTTATCCTTCACCTGTTTTTGCATACACGGCTGGAGAAGCTTGGTGCCGGCATATGGGCACAACCGAATGTGAGTGTAACACTTACTTTTATTTAAGAAACCAATACATTTTTTACGTACTACACCATAAGAAGCATTCCTCTTTTTTGTGAGCCTTTGTAGGAGAAAAAAAGAGATCCCACTAGTATATCCAAGGCACCTGGCAGTTGGTTGAAATACGTATAAAAGGAGTGGTTATCCTGGGAATGAACCAAAGGCATTTAATAAATTAAATCTGGTGAGTGGCCATTTTTAACGGTGACGGGAATATCACTGAAGTGGTGAAATTACGTTGTGGTTTAACATCTCACGGGATAAACATTGATCGGTTTATAAGCACTTGGACAGTCATTGGGACTTTACTAAGAAGATGACTAATCTAGAAATCCTCTATCTAATTGTCACATGCATATTTTTTCACATATATATTTAAAAAAAAAAAATTGTGGCTATAATAATATTTGTTTGTTTCTGTGGTAGCGATTCTTTGAATCTGACATAAGGGAATGCATGCTTTATAAGAGCACTATTTAATACGTGTATAGCACATATATATATATATATATATATATATATATATATATATATATATATATATATATATATATATATATATATATATATGTATGTTTTTTTGCAATTTTTCTGAGAAAAATATTTGTATATAAGCACTTTTATACACATTTATACATATTTGGTGTATTGTCAACGGAGGTAATATGTATTGGGGTTAATAATCAAAAATATTGCCCAGAAGTAGGTGGCGATAGATTAACCACCAGGGGAGTGCAATTCACATATCACCTTCTTCCACATGTTTGCTGTGTCCCCCACATGGCTTCTCGCAAACTGCAAACGGGAATTCTTATGGCTTTCTTTTACAATGGCTTTCTTCTTGCCACTCTTCCAAAAAATGCCATATTTGTGGAGTGCACAACTAATAGTTGTCCTATAGACAGATTCTCCCAACTGAGCTATGGATCTCTGAAGCTCCTCCAGAGTTACCAGCCTTTTGGTTACTTCTCTGAATAATGCTCTCCTTGCCCGGTCAGTCAGTTTAGGTGGACAGCCATGTCTTGGTAGGTTTGCAGTTGTTCCATACTCTTTTTAGTTTCAGATGATGAATTGAACATTGCTCCGTGAGATGTTCAAAGCTTAGGATATTTTTAGAACCTAACCCGGCTTTTAACTTCTCCACAACTTTATCCCTGACCTGTCTGGTGTGTTCCATGACCATCATTGATGCTGTTTGTTAACTAACGTTCTCAAACAAGCCTCTGAGGGCTTCACAGAACAGCCATATTTATACTGAGTAAAAAAGGTAAAGCTGCGCTGCAAAATGAATCAACATAAACAATCAATTATGCTGTATGTGATGCACACAAAACACCAGTGCAATCTGAATAAAAGCAAGTGGAAAATATGTGCGGAAGTCCATATGAAGGATGTATCATAGAAGAATTCAAAAGTGACAGAAAGTTCTCCGAATGGGTGAAATTAGATGTCCAGATGATATCCTGTGAATCTGTATAGCAGATGACAGAATCCTCCACCACTTAAATTCTAACTGCTTACCAGAGCAAGAAATTAGTCAGGCATGTAAACACATAAGCCAGTTTAAGGGATCCGGGATATGCTGTCACTCTCTCTCTATTTTCACCAATCTTCAACATCAGACTCATCTCTCTCCATAAATATGACCCAGAGGAGAAAAACACTAACATAGCGTGATATCGTTTTAAAAAGTTTAAGAATAAAGGTATTGCACTCACATGTATGCAGATAAAAAAGTGCGTGTATCAATAATAGCCGGCCGGCTCTACTGTCCGCTCGTCCTTCCGGGTAGACAGCGTGGTACGAATCGTGGTGATGTCAGCACGCCGCTCCTCCCTACGCCGTTTCGTCACAACAATGACTTCTTCCAGGGGCACATTCAGATGATGAATTGAACATCGTGAGATGTTCAAAGCTTAGGATATTTTTAGAACCTAACCCGGCTTTTAACTTCTCCACAACTTTATCCCTGACCTGTCTGGTGTGTTCCATGACCATCATTGATGCTGTTTGTTAACTAACGTTCTCAAACAAGCCTCTGAGGGCTTCACAGAACAGCCATATTTATACTGAGATTAAATTACACACAGGTGGACTCTATTTACTAATTAGGTGACTTCTGAAGGCAATTGGTTCCCCTGGATTTTATTTAGCGGTATCAGAGAAAGGGGGACTGAATACAAATGCACGCCACACTTTTCAGATATTAATTTGTAAAAAAAATTGAAAACCATTTATCATTTTCCTTCCACTTCACAATTATGTGTCACTTTGTGTTGATCTATCGTATAAAATACATATTATGTCAAACTTTAGAATACTAAAAATACATTGCATTAAAAAATGCTCTTGGAGTGACATTACTTTTTTGTTTTCAGTTATTTTCCCATTCCTTCGTCCTATTCTGGAGGGGCTGAATGTCACCTTGTTTCCAAAAGAATTTGTAACTTTCTACATGAATGCTATTACTAGTTTCAAGGAGAAGCGGCAGAAAGGAGATCACTCAGTAAGTCCTCCCTACTAATAAATAACGTATATACTAAGATGATCAGTGCCATAACATTGTGATAACAATATTACCATACATACACAAGCCATGTTTTTGAGAAGATTTTGAGTACCGTACATTTTTCCTCTTTCTGTAACAGACCAAGCTGGCCAGCAAAAATTCTCAGGTACAGTTACAGGGGGTCCCTGCCTCAACTTTTACAGCTTTTCTTAGCATATTTGTTTCAGTGATTCAGAAGGTAATTGGACCAGCATGCCAGCCAGAGGGGAGGTCAGAATGGCAGCTTACCTGCTTCCTTCTTTGCAGGTTTTCCTGAGGGCCCCTTCACACCTATGCATTTGAAAGCACGCTTGTTAGTATTCAGAGGTTTTTAATGTGTTATGCCGCGTACACGCGACCGTTTTTCGGGTTGAGAAAATGACTCTTTTTTTTTATGTCATTAAAAACGATCATGTGTGGGCTCCAGAGCATTTATCACGATGTAAAAAATGGCCATTAAAAATTTCGAACATGCTCTAATTTTTCAGTACGTTTTTGACGTTGTCGTTTTTAATGTTGTCGTTTTTAACGTTGTAAAACATGGTTGTGTGTGGGCTTTAACGACGTGAAAAAAATGTGCATGCTCAGAAGCAAGTTATGAGACGGGAGCGCTCGTTCTGGTAAAACTAGCGTTCGTAATGGAGTAAGCACATTCATCACGCTGTAACAGACTGAAAAGCGCGAATCGTCTTTTACTAACACAAAATCAGCTCCAAGGGGGACGCCATCCAAATGGAACTTCCCCTTTTTAGTGCCGTTGTACGTCACCGCGCTTTGCTAGAGCATTTTTTTTTCCACGATCATGTACAGGCAAGGCCGTGTTAACGATCGGGTTAAAAAAAACGTTGTTTTTTCTAGACCATTAAAACATCATTTTTTACAACCCGAAAAACGGTCGTGTGTATGCGGCATTAGTTCACATACATGCAGCATGCATTAATAAAAAAAGGTCATGTCTGTCAGTAAAATTTAAAAGGGTTTGGAGAGAAATGGCAACGAATGTCAATGCATAATGATGGACATCAAAAACACTCCACAACATAAGTATGAATCCAGCCTTACAGATTTTTCTCTCTTCTGAAAGATATATCCAGAAAACTGAACTCAGACACAGGAGTTACTCAGTAATTATATATGAATGGAGTATTTTGTCTGATGCTTGCGTTTTCTGATGAAGGTGGAAGGTGGTATAAAATACAGATCTGCCACTGTCTTATATTTTATCAATGCGATGTATGTCATCACGTCTGTTTATGTTTTAATCAACAGGGTCGTGTGGACTTCCTACAGCTTATGCTGGATTCCAAAACAGAAGACATCAGTGGTCTGGACAAAGAACAAAAAGGTAAGCTGACTTCCATCAAAATGCTTTCTTTTAAATTATATTAATATTTACATGGTGCATGAATCTCTTAGTGAACAGCTTTGGAGTCCTCGGTTCTGGCAAGAAGCTCCTAAGGTTCAGCATGGTATACTGGACATTTAGACCCCATTCACACTGAGCCGCCCATAGCGTCAGCTGTAAAACGCTGCTATTTTTACCGCCGATACTATGGGCGGATTTGCTGCGCATTTCGGCCGTTAGTGGGGCGCATTTAACCCCCGCTAGCGGCCGAGAAAGGGTTAAAACTGGCCGCAATGTGCTGCTGAAGCAGCGCATTGCGGGCGGTATAGCCGCACTGTCCCATTGATTTCAATGGGCAGCAGCGGTGGAGGAGCAGTATACACACCCCTCCAAAGAATGCGGCTAGCAGGAATTTTTCTATCGTCCTGCTAGCGCAATGCTCCAGTTCACACTGGAGAAAATGGAGCAGCTTTTTAAGGGCTTTTTAAGGGCGGATTGCAGGTGCTATTTTTAACGCAATATGCCCTCAGTGTGAAAGGGGTCTTAGAGCAGACGCCCCACCTGATGTCAGCAGCTGCATGCAGGGTGAATATCTCCTAAACGATGCACATTAAGGAGATATTCATTTTACCTACAGGTAAGCCTTATTATAGGCTTACCTGTAGGTAAAAACAACTAAGCATAGTTTACTACTGCTTTACCAGTTTATTTTTTATCTATTAACAAAATAGAAAGAAAATGCACACTTGGCTTTAAAGGATTGGAAGGGTTAGTTCTGCTTTAATGTGACAGACAAGACTAATATTAAGATTTGTGTTTAACATCCCTACACTGATGCAGAAGGGTGTGTTGAAGGCTTTAAGAAATCTGTTTAAAGCTTGCTGATGCTTTGCAAATGCTTTCTAAAACCCTGCAGTACACATTGCTCTTTTACAAGCTAAAGTCCATATGTACAAGGCCTAAAAACACATGTAGCGTCTGCATACTTTATAGTACCGTTGCTAGTTAAATTTAAAGGGGGATCAGAGTATAGTTAAACTCTGATCCGAATTGTCAAGTGCAAAATAGGGTCTCTGTCTCAGCTTGGCTGTGCTGTAGGCTATTCTGTTACACTGGGGTGTTCTTCCAACCCCGGTGCGGCAGGTGGCAGCAGTGGAGTCAAGGTTTGGGTGCTCTTTCCCAGCAGCGAATCAGGAGGGTTTGGCCTCGCTGTGCATGCTGGGAGGGGTATTTATGAGGCAGACGCCATTGGTTCTGGGTCTTCTTCTTCGAGTGTGGCACCCACCTTTAGGGTGACCACATCATGGCGCCCCGGCGTTATGGCCTACCTGGCCGGGGCGTACGTGCCACGCGGTGTTCCTGGTTTCCGGGACCATGTCAGCCCGGAGCATCTGAACAGCGACGGGGACCCAGTGAGCGACTGGGTTCCCACCTTTGAGGATCCCAAGCTGTATTTGCTGTTCGGTGGAGAGTCCGTCTGAGGAGCGCCATTGAGAGGCTGGTGATCCAAAAGGACCTTGACAAACCACCGGGGATCAAGGTAGCCGGACACTGAAGGATTGATCACCTGTCAGTTGGTACCTGGGCGACAAGTTGAAGGAGATCCAGGCGTAACTCATCTAAGGAGGATTATCTCCGTAACTACCAAATCAGAAAGGGCCTGGCAGGGGTGTCTCTCCGAAGTTCACCAAGGAGGGTCTTTGGCAGAGACTTTATCCTACAAATGTTCGAATGATACTCCGGCTGCCAGGTCAGTGAGAGAGGCCTGTCCGGGTACGCTAAACCCACTCCGGCAGGAGTGGTGCAGAGAAAGTGTTACGCTTGGGAGCAGGACTGTTTCCCTATCATCACGCCTGAATCTGCTATTCTCCTATCTTCTTCAACTTTACTTTCCTCACTACAAGTTATTGTTTTTACCCGGCTGGGCAATAAAGAGCACAGCAAAGAGCACCTGTTGTGGACTTCTTACTTACTTACTTCTACTAAATGCAATACGCATCATTCACCCCTAGGAATTTGGAGGAGCCATGAGGTAAATGTGCCACCCAAAACAACCAGTAGCTCCCCTGGGGGGGGGGGGGGTAATGATACACACATACAAAAGGTAGTTCCCATCTTACAAATCTATTCTGAAGCATTTATGTTGCTGCAAAATTACAGTTATGCTTGAAAATAAGAGGTCTAAAATCTTCTAAGGATACTTTAGAAGGATATGAATGTGGGGCCCTGTACACACGACCGAGTTTCTCGGCAGAATTCAGCCAGAAACTCGGTCAGAGCTGAATTCTGCCGAGAAACCCGGCCGTGTGTACACTTTCGGCCGAGGAAGCCGACGAGGATCTCGGCGAGGAAATAGAGAACATGTTCTCTATTTCCTCGTTGTTCAATGGGAAATTTCGGCTCGCCGAGATCCTTGGCGGCTTCACAAGGAACTCGACGGGCAAAACGATGTGTTTTGCCCGTCGAGTTCCTCGGACGTGTGTACGGGGCCTTAGGTCTGTATTGTTAACAGTCTGTCACTGGTGTAACACTGACCCTAGAACCCAAAAAGCACCAAGATTTCACCAATCCAAGAAGCGTATACTAGACTGTTCTGTAGAATGAGCACAATTTAAAATATCATTACTAGAACTCATAACCCCTGAATTCATCTCTACAGCAATGACAGATTCGGAAATAATGGCTCAATCCCTTGTTTTTATACTCGCTGGATACGAGACCACTAGTTTGACACTGACCTATCTATTTCATAACCTCGCAACACACCCTGATGTACAGTTAAAACTGCAAGAGGAAGTTGACTCATATCTTCCCAACAAGGTAAGAATCTAGCTGGAGATAAGCAGCTTTAAATCTGTAATTCACAATAAACACATTACGTCTTGTAAACTTGGTGTTGAGTTACTCACTTTAAGGTCATTACAGTGGACAAGGGGGCACTCTTTACGTCTAGAGGAAAAAGATTTAATCTCCAAATATGGAAAGGTTTCTTCACAGTAAGAGCTGTTAAAATGTGGAATTTGCCAGCTTAGTAGATTGCTTTAAAAAAGGCCTGGATTCTTTCCTAAATGTACATAATATAACTGGGTACTGACATTTATAGGTAAAATTGATCCAGGGAAAATCCGATTTGCCTCTCGGGGATCAGGAAGGAATTTTTTCCCCTGCTGTAGCAAATTGGATCATGCTTTGCTGCGGTTTTTCACCTTCATCTGGATCAACTGTGGGTATGATACAACACAAAATGGCACCGCTCTAATCAATGATGCAAAGATGCTATTCAGTAAAGGTCGAAGTAGAATAAAAGCAAGGTGCGCCAGACTCAGTGCAGCATTTTAAAATGAGTTTAATAAAACAAACAGCTAATTGGCTACTTACATGGGCAAGAAGATATCAGGCATATAAATATTATGGGGTCCAGCATCACAAGGCGGTCCGTGATGTAGAGGAGCTGTGTCCCAATGTTAAGGATGACAAACTGCTGGATGGATAAATGGCGTATGACCCTCTATGATGGTCCAGGGGCTTGCTGACTAGCACACCATGGTATTTAGTGGCGTCTGGAAACCGGAACCGGACACAGCTGAATACTGCGGTGCTCAGGCTCAGATGTGGCCGGCTCTTCATTTGTTTGATATACATACAAAAATATACAAGTGATCAGAGAGTGCCCTCCCATTAATCAATTGGCATCATTCCATTAGAGTAAATTTGTATGCACCGCTGTGAGTGTGCAGATTCTGGTTGGAAAATTTTCTCTGAGTATATCACAATCATTTAAAATCAGTGATCTGGACAATTGATCTAGATGAGGGAATACATGGAAAGATACTGTAAATACAATTGTAGCACCCTGTAGGGTTGCTCCTAGATTTTCCTACCAGGAGTAGCTACCTTGGCTAATTGTTAGGGATCATATGATTTCTTACTAAGTCTGACACTGCTGAGCTTTTCCCTTCTGCCACTGGGTGGCTGGGTACCTGGTGGCATTAGATAAGAGAAGGGCAATGCAAAGTCAGATTATGGATGTATGAGGTATCTCAGCCAATGGGCAAGGGTTTTCCTGGATCCATTGGCCTGCTGGGAGAGCCTATATATTTGGATTATGTCAGGTGATCAGTGTTCTGTGCCACCTGGATGGCTGCCTGGGTGGACGTGTGTTGTATTGACCGGGCTGCTAGGCCGGAGATCAGGCCTATCCTGGGCACATCTGGCTGCTGGGCTGTCTGAGGGCCTATCCAGAAGCAAGAGAGCAGTGCAGGGTTGGGATTGAAGCTTGCAGTCAACCAGAAGTGACGGTCCTGCCTGCCGGAAAACCTGTCTGCAGCTCTGTATATTCTTGTAAAATTCAATGCAATATGGCTACCTGGAGGTGTTCTGTACTAAACCTGAAGAACATGCTTTGATAACAAAGAAAATCATGACATGGGTGTCTCCGAGTGTTTCAGATGTGCCTGTGGAGTAATAACTGCCACTGATATATCACTGTTCACTTGGTTTGAACAGCAAAATTTGGATTATTTATTATGCTATCAAGCCTATACTTATGTTTATTACAAAGTGGTGAGTTACTTTTGATAGATCTGTATGCAGTGATAGAGGGATTTGTGCTGTCTAAAGAGGGAGAGCTCAGAAGTGGCACTGTATCCAGGCTGGGCCTTGCCAAGAGTTCCCAAGTGGTAAGCTTACCAGATTTTTAAAATGAAATCCGGGGACATATTTTTAGTTTACTAGGAATGGCAGCAATCAGCGACTCTCTGCCCGTCGCCGCCGCAGCCTGCCTCACAGCCTGTCAAGTCTTACTCCCTGGGCCCCGGCTACTACTGGGTGGGGAGCGGAGGAAGATCACTCCGCCTGGGAAGGCAAGGAGATAAAAAGGCAGGCGGCTTGCCAGGACTTGAGCCAAGGCAGAATAACAGAGAGCGGAGCTTAATGGGCATGCACCCAAAACTGAACAAATATTCCCTCCGCTCCAACCAGCACATGATAATCAGAAAGAGGTATAATGTAAAAAAAAAAAATACACCCCTAAGCTAGTAGGAGCTTTATATTCTGCACTGTCTTTAAAATTGCCCGAGCCCCTGTTCAAATCCAATCCGGGGACAAAACCAGGGACAGACTTGGTCCGGGGACAGTGTCCCCATTCCGGGGACTGTCCCCAGAAACTGGGGATGTCTGGTCACCCTACCCAAGGGTGATACTGTATATCCCACTCTCCTGCCCCTAAGAATAATGAGATCTCTGGGGAGCCCCATGCAAAAGGATTACAATGGTGGCATGCTGTCTGAGCCAAGTCAGAAAAGTGAAATTCCTATATCACACTACTTTTGCTTACCTAGCTTTAAAAGTGCCAGTTCTAAAGCTATAATCTTGATGCTGGCATCATTAATTAAGAATAATTATGTAGGATGACAGCTCTGGCTTTTTATACTTTGTTGTTTCCATGCCTGTTTTAGGTCAGCCACTCACTAGTTATCTGAGCCAGCATCAGCATGAGGGCCTGGAGCCCAAACTTTTAAACCCAAGTTAGCTTTGGAAGCTTTTTTTATTCTCACAGGTCCACTTTAAACTGCTTTCAGAGGCTTTAGAGAGATCTGATTTGCAGATAAACATAACATGTAACTTGTAGCAGAATCAATCTCCATCCAGTCCACTAGATGTTTCCCAATGATTTTCTTTCTTTGGTTATTTTTCTACTAATTCACTTTAGTTTTTTTTGTCCACCTCTGCATCAACACATCAGCAAATAAAGAAAGGTTACTGCAATGGAAAATTCATTTTAGAGAACAAAAATTTTGCATTTCTCAGCTTGAATTTAAAGCATGATATATTGATTTATAATGTAAATAGCATAAATGTACTGCTGCCATGTAAAGTCACCTGTCACATGCACTCTTGCTTAAGAGTACAAGCAGCCATGCCAACACACATTCTACAGGCATGGTTAACCTTTGTCACTATCAGTAAGCCAATGCAAGCGATGATTTGCGACTGGTTCTGGAGTGAGTGGGCTAGATTCAGATAGGTTAG
Source organism: Rana temporaria (assembly GCF_905171775.1). Classification (NCBI taxonomy): domain Eukaryota; kingdom Metazoa; phylum Chordata; class Amphibia; order Anura; family Ranidae; genus Rana; species Rana temporaria. The sequence goes on from NC_053492.1 coordinate 238,280,802, forward strand.
CGGATCTTTAGATCTGATTTACGATCCGCCGGCGCAAGTTTTTGAGGCAAGTGCTGTATTCAGAAAGCACTTGCCTCTAAAGTTGCGGCGGCGTATTGTAAATCCCCCGGCGGAATTCAGATTCCGCGGCTAGGGGGCGTGTAGAATTTAAATCAGGCGCGTCCCCGCGCCGAACGAACTGCGCATGCACTGTCCCCTAAATTTCCCAGCGTGCATTGCTCCAAATGACGTCGCTAGGACGTCATTGGTTTTGACGTGAACGTAAATTTCGTCCATCCGTATTCGCGACCGACTTACGCAAACAACGTAAAAAATTCAAAATTCGACCCGGGAACGACGGCCATACTTAACATAGGATACGCCGCATATAGCAGGGGTAACTATAAGCCGGAAAAAGCCGAACGCAAACGTCATAAAAAAAAAGCGCCGGGCGGTCGTTCGTTTCTGAATCGGCGTAACGCCTCATTTGCATATTGATCGCGTATACAAACGGAAGCGCCACCTAGCGGCCAGCGTGAGATTGCACCCTAAGATCCGACGGTGTAAGTCACTTACACCTGGCGGATCTTAGGGAGATCTATGCGTAACTGATTCTATGAATCAGACGCATAGATCCAACCGACGGAACTCAGAGATACGACGGCGTATCAGGAGATACGCCGTCGTATCTCTATCTGAATCTGGCCCAGTATATGTAGACAGGAAGTGGCTAAAAAGGCTGGATAGGATCAGCAGCACTGAGATGCAAAAAAAGAATACAAAAAAGGTGAAAACAGCATTTATTGACTGTAAAAAATAGCAATTGTTTATGATGCAGAGGGTCTTGGCAAACTAAATGACAGCATTTTGATATATAATAAAGTGTGACTTTTTTTTGCCTGAGTATACTTATTTAATGTCACTCTCTCAGGCCAGCCCCACCTATGATATTCTGATGAAAATGGAATATTTGGATATGGTGATTCAGGAAACTCTCCGAATGTACCCTCCTGCAGGAAGAGTGGAGAGGGTTTCAAAGAAAACTGTTGAAATCAATGGTGTCACCATACCACAAGGAATTGTCTGTATGATCCCAGCATATGTGTTGCATAATAACCCAGAATATTGGCCAGAGCCTGAAGAGTTTCGGCCTGAAAGGTATAGTACAGAAGATACCGGCATACTGTTCATTAATTCCCATCCTTATTGGATCTTACTGACCCATTTTCCTGCTTGAAAATTAAAATTAAGATGTTGATTACAATTTTATTTTATCCTCAAGATAATAGTTATAATAACCATTATACATCTGAGCCAAACGGGCTACCTGAATATACACAGATCATATATGACAATAATGCAAGTAGCTGGGTGCTGTTATTTCCATATGTCACAAAGGCATTTCACTCATTTTGTGGATCTCCCTTTGGACCACACTCTACGGAGGTTAAGTTTTAGTACCACACTTATCAAATATGTTAAACTTCTATACTGTGTAACTCACTGGCAAAGGTCATATTTAATAGTTAGACCTCCACTTATATAGATGCACTTGCAGTTGTGTCAATTGATACTACTATTAATTGCAAGAGCAGTGGAGCCCCTGACAGATACATTGATAATTTCAACAATCGGTGCCTCTGTTTCAATAGCCTCTGGAAAACAATAGAATTAAATGCAAATTAAAGAATTCAATACTTGAGAGATTGAGAGATCCATAGAGGCTCTATTGACTCTTATCGTTTCCTATGGTGAACACGCCAGTTTGACCCTAAACTGGAAGATGTCAAGCTCTTGATATCAGTCCCCAGTGACAACTTTTTAAATAATTATCTGATATTAACCGGCAATCAAAAAGGTGGTCACCCGAAAACCTGCAATGGATTTTATTTACTGAAATAAGAATTTGTTGTTGCCCATATAAAGACAATCAGCTTATTTTTTTAAATTGTAGAAATATCATATGTATGCAAGTAGTTTAGTTCTTAGAATAGATTTCAAACATAAATACAGTAAAACCAAGCATAATTCGTTTCGGTTACATGCTTGTAATCCAAAACAGCGAATTTCCCCATAAGAAATAATGGAAACTCAAATGATTTGTTCCACAACCATTTATTCATAAATACTTCAGTTTATAGTCCATATAAAAAGATTATAGCAATGTGACCAGGTTGTGTTATCATAAAATGTCCATCCACAAATGGAAGCCTTCACAAGGGGATTAGAAGCAAAATCCAGAAGGAGCTACAGAGGATAAAATAGAAGAGAGGCGCCTCTAAGTGTAGCAATATTGGTCTAACTGGATAGCTTTACCCCAGATGCCTGCATACTTAGATGTGCCTCTTTTAACCATCAACCATGCAAGTTTCTAAATATTGTACAATCATTAAATGTAACCATATTTCTACACTTAAAGGCACCTCTCTTCTCTTTTATACTCAGTTGTGACATGACACTACTCTTATATCAAGACATTTCTTGTATATCAAGTCACAATTTATTAAAAAATTTAGCTTGTCTTGCAAAACGCTCTCAAACCAAGTTACTCTCAAACCAAGGTTTTACTGTAGAAGTAATATAGTATAGTATAAAACATAGTAAAGTACCATTTCTCGAATACCTGATCTGATCCAACATTCCAAGCTTTTCTTAAAATATAAGTCACCCACTCTGTTGGTATGGACTATGTACCCAGGAGAAATATATCCCTCTCTTGTCTTGTTTATGTACTTTTGATGTATAACTACCGTAATAAGGTTGTGTGCTTTATTCTTACAAAAGACCCCTTTTTATAGCCTAAAAAAAAAAAAGCCCATAGTAAGTAATCATTAGGCAGTAATATATTATAATTTTTCTTGCAGGTTTAGCAAGGAAAACAGAGAAAGTCATACTCCATACACATTCATTCCCTTTGGAGATGGGCCACGAAACTGCATTGGAATGAGGTTTGCATTGCTAAGCATGAAAGTGGCAACAGCAGCCATCCTTCAGCACTTTACATGTCGACCCTGTGAAGACACGCTGGTGAGTTAACTCTCTGCACTTTTTATAAAGATAGTATTATCCATCTCGCTCTACATGTACAGTACATCTATTTGACAAAAGAGTTAATTTTCCCTATGAAAATGTGCAGAGAGACCTGTGTTCTTTCCCTCCACTCAATTCTCAGATAACACTCAGCTCTGTGCTGTGCGGTATGTGACTTTAAATCCCCTCCCCTTACCTCTTGGAAGCTGAGAAATGCCACCTGTGTACTTTAGAAGGCCATAAAGGAGAAAATGTTGTAGAAAAATGGGTACCATTTATGTAGGAGGATTTAATTTATCACTGTGTATCACCTGAGGCTATTCACTTCAGGCCCTATGTAGGGGTTAATACTTTAAACAACATGTTTCTGATAGGGGCAATATTATAAAAAAAGTGCCTGTTGTAGTGTAAGTTAGGCCCCTTTCACATTGAGGAGTTTTTCAAGCGGTACAGTGCTAAAAATAGCGCTGCTATCCCGCCTGAAAAACTCCTTCACTGCAGACTCAATGTGAAAGCCCGAGGGCTTTCACACTGAGGCGATGTGCTGGTGGGAGACAAAAAAATCTCCTGTCAGCAGCTTTTTTGGAGCGGTGAGAGGAGCGGCATGTATACCGCTCCTTCATCGCTCCTTCCCATTGAAAACAATGGGAAACCGCGGCAATACCGCCCGCAATGCGCCTCTATAAAGGCGCATTGCGGGCGGTATTAACCCTCTATCGGCCGCTAGTGGGGATTAATACCGCACCGCTAGCGGCTGATTCTCGCGGCAATCCCGGCGGTATAGCGCTGCTATTTTTAGCGGCGTTATAACGCCACCGCGGCTCCCGCCCCAGTCTGAAAGGGGCCTTAGTCTGCCACCCATTGGCTGTTCTAAAAAAGGAGCTACACTAATTATTATAAGTCTACATACCATGTGCATTTTTAAACACTGCAGTGCATGTTAGATGTGTTTTGCATGCATATCACATGTATTGACATTCATACTATGGAGGACATATTTTATTGAAAACCACAAAGAATACAACAAGCACTAAAATGTTTACACTAAGAAAACATAGCTGAGGAGGAAAGTACATCAAAATAATAAAGTAAAGCGGAGGTCCACCCTAAAAAAAAAACTTCACATTTGTAGGTTCCTTTTAATCTAAAAAAAAAAAACATTTTGTTAAAATAAAAGTTGTACTTGCCTGAAAATGCCTGTTACAAGGCAAACTTCCTAATCTGCCTAGTTTCTAGTCCGCGGTGGACCTATTTCTCTTCCTGACTTGCCTGGCCTCCTGGGAAATGATGACACTCGTTTCCCAGCATTACTGTGTTGATAAATCGCGTTATTTCCATACAGGAAATGACGCGAATTAAGGCGGATCACAGCACCATCTTAGTTGTCATAACAATGGGGCGGGATGTTCCTCCGTCGCCGCCCGTTGTTATGGCAACTATGAGCGCCGGTTACCCAGCATGCACCTCTCTCAGGAAAACCAGGAAGAGAAATTAACTGGGCTTCACATGCCCATAGCGAACATGAAAACGGACACAAGATCGGTGACAACATATCATGTACATTTTTGAATTGATTACTGAACAGATTGTGAACTATTGATATCTGTTACTGCATATATATTATAATAATGTTGAGATTGTAAAAAAAAATTAAAATTATGGCCGGAACACCGCTTTAAGTTAGAAAATTGCAATTCATTTTACCCAAAAGCCTTTATTATAGAATATAATTTGCTTTCATGGCTTTGTTGGCTATGGTGCTTACAAGTTTGTTTCCTTTTTTGTACAGATCCCAATGGAGTTCAGCACTCAAAGTTTCATGCAGCCCAAGAAACCAATTATTTTGAAATTTGTATCTCGATCTTGAAAAGAGAACGCCCAAATAAAGAATGGGTCCTCTAACTATAGATTTCATATTGCTTTTCTTATGTTCTTAATAAAAACTATAAATAAAATGCAGCTAAACTGAAACACCTAGTGTGTGATATATAATGTGCACAAACTTTATGGAATTACTTTTATGACACTCATTTTTCTGTCACTGCAGCTAGCTTTTCTCAAGTGTTTATCATTTATAAATTCTCGTTTTGCAGTAGTAAGGAGTTTGATAACCTGGAGTATGACAACACATTATTATGTGTAGAGAACACCTTGCAATTCTTAGGAAAAAACAAACCCCTGTAGACAAACTATATTTCTTGCCAGACATTTTTTGGAGAATTATATTCTGTGCATAAATTGTTTTTTCACTATGCCCTTTATCAAGCTGATCTCTAAATAGAGAGGTCTGCCTTCATTGTAACCACCTGATGCAATCACACTGTTGTAATCAGAAAACAGTGGTGTATGCAGCCCTAGATGTGAATAAAATGTTGAAAGTTTCTCAATAATAATAAAACTCCCTTTACAAAGGATGCCTGGAATTTAACATTTATCTTTGCTCTTGCAAGCAATGGGCCAGTCACACCAACAGTGAATAAGATTCCTATGGCATACAGAAGTCCTCCAGAATTGTCATAGTACAAGGAACAACATCCGGATCCCCCTTCCCTGCTCTGATATGTAAGGCCCCTTTCACACTGGGGCAGGAGCCGCGGTGGCGGTATAGCGCCACTAAAAATAGCGGCGCTATACCGTCGGATTTGCCGCAGGATTCGGCCGCTAGTGGTGCGGTATTAACCCCCGCTAGCGGGCCAATAAAGGGTTAATACCGCCCGCAATGCGCCTCTGCAGAGGCGCATTGCAGACGGTATTGCCGCGATTTCACATTGTTTTAAATGGAAAGGAGCGGTGAAGGAGCGGTATACACGCCGCTCCAAAGATGCTTCTGGCAGGAGATTTTTTTCTCTCCCGCCAGCGCATCACCTCAGTGTGAAAGCCCTTAGGCTTTCACATTGAGTACGCAGTGCAGGAGTTTTTCAGGCGTTATAGCAGCGCTATTTTTAGCGCTGTACCACCTGAAAAACTCCTCAGTGTGAAAGGGGTCTAAAGGTGTATTGGCAACTAATGGCAAAATCAGAGCAGCTTGGGTCTGCATCTTATAAATCAAGGATTTAAAAGATTGAAATGTGGATGAAATTTCCTCCTTAACGGACGTAAGGATCTTATGACTTGTCTCTGACTAGGCTATCTACACAAGTGCAGCATAAAGACTTGCACCAGGATGCGCCCAGCTTTGCCTCACGCACCGTATACTTCTTCTTAGGAGCCTGTGTCTGGAGCTTGTACTGGGTTTTGGCCTGCAATTAGAGAGAAAAAAGGAGTAGTTGAGACCTGGACCCCCACTCCTATTGCACACCCATCTTACTAGGGAAAAGAAGGTGCCCTTGGTAACTGACCACCACCAGAGCCCCAGAAGGTAAAGGGAAAGGTGAATCCTCACAGGTTTTGCAAAAGGATAAAAAGGACTCCCCAGGCTTACATGTGTCGAACTGATGCCTGAGGAACCATATCCACTAGGTGAGACATCATTGTGGGATTCATACTGCTCCAGGAGGGGTTACCACCACCACATCCTCTGCTGTGCCTGCACAACTCTGCACCAGATACCCGCAAAATCTTGTTGCCTGCGCCGCTGATGAGGCTGGAATCACACGCTTCTGGCACCCACTGATGACATCACTAGGACCAGAAATTATGCCTTTGCATCTTCTGGGTAAACCAGCCTGTAGCACAGTGGCTCTACCCTTCAGAAAGTCCAGCAGTAGGCTCCTCATCTTGGTCCAGCAGGGAACGTCGAGCCGCCACACAGTGCTAACAGCTGTCTGCTGGATAAGGAGTAATATCCCCAATGGTCACAGCCCTCCCCGGGCACAGAAGACAGTAGATGCACAGCCACCCCCAAGTGCACAATGGAGGTAGCACGCTGGGCCAGAGGAGATACACAAAATAGCCAGAACAGGATAGCTCCAAGTCCCCAGAAGCAACTCCTGAGGCACAGAGCTCCTTAACCAGATTCCTGGAAACATGTTAATCCCCCACCCGGAGGAAACAGTATTACTGAGGTGGAGGCCTGGAGGACCACCTTTTAAAGTTCGAAGGTTAACGTTTTTCCTGTCCTGGTGGTGGGAAGAGCGCTGCATCTCAGGGGCTGTTCTGGTAGACGACTTGAGAAAGTTTCTTTCTTTGAGTAATCAGAGCAGAATCCCTTAACCAAGAACTAGATAGACTGAGACACCAGCGGATGTCCCCTTTATATACACACACAAAGCTTGCAGCAGACCAAAAGTCTCTAAGATCTTTCTTAGGCCCCATACACACGGGAGGATTTATCCGCGGATACGGTCCAGCGGACCGTTTCCGCGGATAAATCCTCTCGAGGATTTCAGCAGATTTTAATGCGATGGAGTGTACTCACCATCGCATTGAAATCCGCGCCAAAATCCTCTGGCGATGACGTGTCGCGCCGTTGCCGCGATTATGACGCGGCGACGTGCGCGACGCTGTCATATAAGGAATTCCACGCATGCGTCGAATCATTACGACGCATGCGGGGGATCCCTTCGGACGGATGGATCCGGTGAGTCTATACAGACCAGCGGATCCATCCGTTGGGATGGATTCCAGCAGATGGATTTGTTTGGCATGTCAGCAAATATCTGATCTGCTGGAATCCATCCCAGGGGAGAAATATCCGCGGATAAAGATCCGCTGGCGTGTACACACCATAGGATCTATCCGCTGAAACCCATTTGCTGGGATTTTTCAGCGGATGGATTCTATCGTGTGTACGGGGCCTTACTGTCTGTACTCACAAATGTACTTGGACAGTTGGTTGCCTCCTTCCAACATCCATGCAACACCTTTTTCCTGTGATACCAGACTAGATCTTCAGACAACAGACCCTCAGTAACCTCTCTGTAACTTCAGCATCCAGGCCCCTCAGCTAGCCCAGCTGAGTCCTTATGAACAGCAAGCACATGGCATGGCTGCCATGGATTGGAGCGGGTCGGATGTCATAGAGGAGCACGGAGCGCCCGTTCAGGTCCGCCAAAAAAACTGGCAGGCGGACTTGAACGGGCCGCCCGTGTGAAATGGGCCCTAAGGCTGGGTTCACACTACTACACTACTTTCATCCTACTTTGCTCTGTGTTCAATGTTTCCCTATGAGAGCGTCTTGTAGCGTCCTACACAAGTCGGTCCGACTTTGAAAATGCTCCCTGTACTACTTTTGGTCCTACATTGATCCTACTTCAGGCCCATTGAATATCATTGAAGTCGGACCAAAGTAGTATCCTGTTCATGAAAGTAGGATGGATGTAGGACCAATGTAGGATAAATGTAGGACCAATGTAGCAGAGCAAAGTAGGATGAAAGTAGTGTAGTAGTGTGAACCCAGCCTAAGGCTGGGTTCACACTACTACACTACTTTCATCCTACTTTGCTCTGCTACATTGGTCCTACACTGATCCTACATTGGTCCTACATTGGTCCTACATTGATCCTACATTGGTCCTACATCCATCCTACTTTCATGAACAGGATACTACTTTGATCCGACTTTGTGATAGTCTGACTTGTTCTTTGACCAATCAAAACAATCCCAGAGTGAGATAAATTCCTTTTACTGCTGCTGTAATCACAAGTCGGATGTCAAAAGTCGGATGGTTAGGACAAGGCTCCTACTTTGATCCTACTTTAATGATATTCAATGGGCTGATGTAGGATCAAAGTAGGACCAAAGTAGTACAGGGAGTAGTTTCAAAGTCGGACCGACTTGTGTCGGACCAGTTAAGACAGCTCTGAGGCTGGGTTCACACTACTACACTACTTTCATCCTACTTTTCTCTGCTACATTGGTCCTACATTTATCCTACATTGGTCCTACATCCATCCTACTTTCATGAACAGGATACTACTTTGGTCCGACTTCAATGATATTCAATGGGCCTGAAGTAGGATCAATGTAGGACCAAAAGTAGTACAGGGAGCATTTTCAAAGTCGGACCGACTTGTGTAGGACGCTACAAGACGCTCTCATAGGGAAACATTGAACACAGAGCAAAGTAGGATCAAAGTAGTGTAGTAGTGTGAACCCAGCCTTATAGGGAAACATTGATTTTCACACGTCATGCTACATGAGCTCCCAATGTAGGACCGTTGTAGGACAAGTGTGAACCCAGCCTTAAGCTTAATACAAATATAAAGAACTGCATAGCTCCCAACTGTCCCTAATTTCGTCCTTGATTTCGAGGGACTGTCCTTGATTTGGAACAAAGTCTTTCTGTCCCTCATTTTGGTCTGATCTATATAGTTGTATCTAAAATTCACTTTTTATCTTTCAAAATGTGTTTCCCCAGTACTAAACCTTTCATCGAATTTCTAAACTGCTAAATTTGTAGATTTCAAAAGAGAGTATAAAGGAATAGTAGTGGTAGAGGAGAGAGGGGTTAGAACCCTTGCCAGCTTTTATTGCTGTCTGTGCCCCAGTTAAGGAGAGTCACCCTCTTTATTTGTTCTATGTACCATTATCATTAAAAGTGAAAGTAAAACAAAATTGATGCCCTGGCTGTAGATGTGTGCTCAATAAAACATGAGTTTGACAAAATACAAAAAAAAACGGCAGAAATCGAAATTCGTGTATCCAAACTGGAAGAGGATCTAAAAAAGGATAATAAAGGATGGCACATATTGAAAAAACAAATAAAAGAGCTACAGGACAGGGCGGTAGATACAGAGAGCCGCCTAAGGAGAAACAATGTGCGTATACTGGGTTTGCCAGAACGAGCGGAGGGAGATAATCCAGTCAAGTTTGCAGGAAAATTATTAACAGAAATATTGAATTTGACGGAAGCATCTACAACGTTTGTGGTGGAGAGGGCACACAGAATTTCTTTTCGCCTCCCTAAACCAGGGGCACCTCCCCGCCCTTTTTTGATACGTTTATTGAACTACAGAGATCGAGATCAAATTCTGTCAACAGCCAGGGAAAGGGCAGATATTAAGTATGAAAATGTTAAGCTACTATTTTTTCCCGATTACCCGATTGAGATTCAGCAGCAAAGAAGAGAATATACAGAAATCCGTAGAAGACTGAGGGAGAAAGGGTTAAAGTACAGTATCTTATACCCTAGTAAACTACGAGTGACGGATGGGGCATGCACCCTTTTTTTTGAAACACCTACCCAAGCGGTGGAGTGGTTAGATACCAAATAGACAGATTGGTGGTAGAGAATGTTTCCCATGATAGGGGGACAGTCGGGACTGACCCAATGTATAAATTTGATATATGAGACTTCTTCTCCGTATAATAATTTTTTTTTTTTTTCTTCTTCTTTTTTTTTTTTTTTTAGGGTGGGGGGGGGAGGAGGGATAGGGGGGAGGGTGAAGGTATAAATTGGAGTGCATAGGATAATATTATATAGTGTTATTTTATTCCCTTAGGGAAGAAGGGAATATGTATTTTGAATGAGTGATTGATCATGAGTATAAATTGATCTATTGGGTATAATTAATTAACAATAAGCACTTGAGCACTTAGGCACTTAAGAACACGTGAGTGATGGGAGGTGGAGAGAAATTGTTTCTCTCTTCCTCCGCTCACTCTGCTATCTGGTTGAGGGTGGAAAGGGGTTTTTTTTTTTTTTTTTGGATAGAAGATATAAGGAATTGCAAAATTATGTTAAAACTAAGCTAAAGTTAAATAAGGAATACACAAACACTAACGGTTCATTTATAGTTATGAAGTAATATAAAGCTATGTAATAAGAGGGAAGAAGAGGTACAACGGGGGATGGGGAGGGGGTTGTGTTTTTTTTTTTTTTTTGGGGGGAGGGTGAAGGTATAAATGGGAATATATAGGATAATATGGTACAATGTTTGTTATTCCCCTAGGGAAGAAGGGGATATGTATGATGAATAAGAGATGGATTATGAGTATTGATTAAGTATATTGGTTATAATTAATTAATAATAAGCACGTGGGCACCTAGGTGTTTAAAAACATGTGAATGATGGGGGGGAGGGAAGCGGAGAGAAATTGTTCTCTCGCTCTCTCTCTCCTTTCGTTCACTCTGCTGTCTGTTTAAGGGTGGAGATGGGGTTAAATTATAATTATTATTATTATTATTATTATTATTATTTTTTTTTTTTTCTTCTTTTGGGGAAGGTCCTAAAATATGGAATAATATAAATACAGGTGTGTAGGTGAAATATGCAGCTGAGTAGAGGAGCCTGCCGCATAAGTGAATGGGAGATAGGTGGTCGTTTTTTCTAGGGATTAGGAAAGAAGGGTGGGTTATGTTAGATACTAGACCTAAAAAAGAGATTATGGTCAGTAAAATAGGGGATAGAAGAAATTCCTCTCCACTCCCATCCGAGAATGGATGGGGGAAGATACAAGAGAGGGGAGTGGGGAGGGGTAGGGCGGGTAGGGTGGGGGAGGGGGAATGAGTGTGAGAGTGAAGAGAGAATGGGGAAGTCAATGGTGTGATTTAGGTACCCAAGAGATACCACCCAGAAGAATGGAGTGGTATAGTGAACAATCGAAGTATAAATCCCTTACATATTCTAGATATCATGCCCGGAAAGGATAATTGTTTTTCGATTTTATCTTGAAATGTTAGAGGATTGAATTCAAAGTTTAAACGTGCATTAATGTTTCAGTATATAAAAAAATATTCTCCCCAACTGATTATACTACAGGAGACACATTTAATGGGGAAAAAATTAATCACACTAAAAAAAGCCTGGCTACAGAAAACATATCACTCTACGTATTCTTCATATGCTAGAGGGGTGTCGATCTTAGTGAATAAATCTTTTACAGGAGAAATAGAAAAGGCTCATATAGATGCAAATGGAAAATATGTTATTCTAGTATATAGGATGGGTAAACAGAGATATGTTATAGCTGCTGTGTATATTCCACCTCCATTCTCGGTGGCAGTACTGAATGAGATAATGGAAAAAATCATGCAGTATATGCCAGCGAGATTGATATTAATAGGAGATTTTAATGCGGTCTTATCACCAGAGTTGGACAGACCAAAACCCCCTAAACAACATTCAACAGAATTATATAACTGGGCTCAGGTAATGGGGGTAACAGAAGTTTGGCGGTGGAGGAATCCAGGAGAAAGGGGATACTCAGGTTTTTCCACTTCCTATAAGACGGCATCTAGAATAGATTTAGCGTTTACTGACTCCACGATGTTAGCAGATATCGTGGAGGCCAAATATCTGCCGAGTGGTCTTTCGGATCATTCTCCTTTATATCTGTCAGTACGTATTCCAACTCCTAAAAATGCGTCTCTGTGGAGATTAACTCCGCAATGGGTGGATCACCCAGAAATAGTAGAGAAAATGGAATCAATAATGATGGAATATTGGGAGAATAACGCAGGATCAGCCTCGGTAGAAACGGTATGGGATGCGTTCAAAGCCTACACACGAGGGCAATATATATCAAATATTTCAACAGTTAACAAAAAACAGAAGGTGAAGGAACAAGAGTTGAAAATACAGATTGAAATACAAAGGGAGAGGTATGGGCAGGATTCCAGCAGCATTAATTTTGATGAAATGATGGCAGCACAGAGAGATCTTCACCTACATATGGAAGAAACAACTAGATTGGAAATGCATAAAAATAGACAGAATATTTTTGAACAGGGAGATAGGGGGGGGCAGATTTCTGGCAAGGCTGGCGCAACAAGAACATCAAGCCACAATTATATCAGAGATTGAGGACTTAAATGGACAGATAGTAAAAGAACCCAAAGAAATATTGGAGGCCTTTAGAGAGTATTATAGTATGCTTTATACCTCCTCTCTCCCGTCTGGCCCCTGCCCAGAGGATATGACGGACCTTTTGGACCAGATAGCCTTGGGGTGGCTGTCAGACGGGGAGAGGAGAGAATTGGTTCGGCCCATTGGGGTGGAAGAGATTATGGAGGTTATACGTACATTTTCGGGAGGAAAGGCACCAGGCCCAGATGGAATTCCTGTAGAATTTTATAAAAGGTATGGAGCATTAATAGCCCCTAAATTAGTAGAAGTATTTACAAGTGGGTTAATGCAAGGAGCCCTGCCAGAATCTATGAGAGAGGCACACATAACACTAATATATAAGGAAACAAAAGATCCAAAGTTATGTTCATCGTATAGGCCAATTGCATTATTAAATATAGATGTAAAAATATTGACAAAAATACTGACACTTAGAGTACAGCACCTGCTTAGAAATATAATAGATTCAGATCAAACAGGATTCATGCCACAAAGGACAACAGATATTAATTTACGTAGGCTTTACACGAACATACATACACATCATATGCATGAGGGATCAAGGACAGTGGCCTCTTTAGATATTGAGAAAGCCTTTGATACGGTGGAATGGCCATTTCTCTGGGAAATACTTAGGAGGATGGGATTTCCTCTAGTATTTATTAAGTGGATTCAAACAATATACGAAAGGCCAATGTCTGCAGTGAAATTAGGGGGAAGATTGTCGTCTTTTTTTCAATTACATAGAGGCACGAGGCAGGGCTGCCCTCTCTCTCCAGCGCTCTTTGCAATTGCAATAGAGCCAGTGGCAGAGGCTCTTAGGACCACACCCAATATTCAGGGACTCCGGGTGGGGGGGCTGGAAGAGAGAGTAGCCCTGTATGCCGACGACATGCTTCTATTTTTGAGAGATGCGGGTCCATCTTTGGAAGGAGCTCTGGAATTGCTGAATGTTTATTCGGTATATACAGGGCTTAAAGTAAACTGGGTTGAAGATTTTCGGAAATTAAATTTAGATCCGGAGGTACAGGAGCTTGGGAGGAAAATAAAGATCTGGGCGACACTGCCTCTGTCTTTACTGGGACGTATAAACCTAGTGAAGATGAAGGTATTGCCTAAATTTTTATATGTCTTCAGAAACTCTCCACAATGGCTCCCAAAAAGTTTTTTTGTAAAACTACATGGAATGCTCTCCGCATTTATATGGGCCAATAAACCAGCTAGAATTAAATTAAGCACACTTATGAGACCGGAAGTGCAGGGGGGATTAGCATTCCCAGACTTCCATAAATATTATACAGCGGCACAGTTAGTGACAGCAGGGAGATGGTTAGACCCGGATGGATACGATTCGGCCACTATGTTGGAAGCAACAGTGGTCCAATCGGTAGAAGCACTACAGGGACTGCTGTATAGGGGTATTAAAACAAGGAGAGATTTGACACCAGCGATGAGAACAACAGTCAAAATATGGAAAGCCGTCATAGGAAGAGAAGGGGGAAAAAAAAATAATTTATCTCCAAATACCCCTCTGTGGAGGAACCCTGAATTACCACATATAGATTTGGTCCAAGACCCGGGAGCATGGACTAAATATGGGGTGAAGAAATTATCACAGTTGATACAGGGAGGAAAGTTTTTATCATATGTGGAAATGAGACAGCTTTGGAATATCCCCGAGAGTTATGAGTTCAGATATAGGCAGCTCAGCCATGCCTTAATAGCCCAGTTCCCAGAGGGGACCCCGCAACTGATGGAATCAGATGTAGAACAAATGGTAAAAAGCGGGAAGAGGACAATCTCAAATTTTTATGGATACTTGATAAACACTACACCTTATGATATAAGCAAACTAAGAGAAAATTGGAAGAGAGAAGCCCCGGGTTTTGAGAACTGGGAGGAAGTATGGAGGTTCCCATTGCAGATACTGGCATCACTCCGAGATAAACTGATACAATATAAAATTATACATAGAAGCCATTATACACCATACAAGTTGTATAGGATTTCACCGACCAACTCGCAGAATTGCTGGAGGTGTGTGGTTGCTCCAGGAGACTTTATGCATATATTCTGGCTTTGTCCAAAAATAGCAGTGTTCTGGAGTGAGATTCTGAGAATGATAGCAAGAGTGACATCTGTAAGGTTGGAACAAGAAGTGGAGATTTGTCTCTTAGGATTAATAGGGGGTAATGTTATTTCAAAAGAAAGGAAAACGCAGATAGGCCTGTTGCTGTTCTATGCCAGGAAAGTAATAGTCCTAAATTGGAAAAAAACAGAGGCTCCTTCAATAGCACATTGGAAAAATCTAGTAAACAGCAATCTGATATTATACAGAGAAACATATTGTAATAGAGGATATGGGGAGAAATATAGTAGAGTATGGGCAAATTGGATAGAGAACCCTATAACAGCATCAGGATAAAGGGGGAAATTGGGAAATTAATCACACCTTTGGGGGAGGAGGGGGAGGGAGAAAGAGAAATGTATGGTATTGGATGGAAGGATATTGTATGGATGCTTTGAAGAAATAGAGGAAGGTCAATGTCAATGCCATTGGAATCTAAGTGAAATATGAATCTAATGTATGTGTACGATTTTATTTTTTGTATGGAAAAAAAAAGAGAAAATTTAAATAAAGAGATTTATAAAAAAAAAAAAAGTGAAAGTAAAAGAAAATCCTCAAATTTGGGGCTGTTCCCAGGAAAGTAATATAGGGGAAATGTTCCAATGGGGACACTAGTTATGGTGATCTGGGAGTCCCCAAGGAATTCCCTTAATTTGCAGGGATTTCCTCTTACTTCCTGTTTGGCTAGGGGACAGGAAGTGAAGGGAAATCTCTGCAATGGGACACAGATGGCAAAAATAAATCTGACAGGGGTTACTACCCTCCCTTGGTCTATCCAAAATGAAAAAAAAAAATCCTTTAGTTCTACTTTAATCATTTTTTTGTAAAAAATCTCCTTAAGGGGGCCTGACAGGGGGTGTGTCCTATGCCTACATATTTTTGGTAACAGGTGTCCCTCATTCCCATCTCAAAAAGGAGGTATGAGAACTGTAATGCATTTTAATCTGTTGCTGCCCACGTGACACATATGTGCAGTGGCAAAAGGATGGGCAAAATGATGGGCTTTAATACACATGCAACACAGGGTAGCCAAAGTTTCTGTGCTGAAAGCTCCCAGCACAGAGACCAAGCTGTCAGAGACAGACTTTGGTTCCCACTAATAGCCAGTGGTCACATGATCACCAATCATTCCCTTCCCCAGGTTTTTGGAACTTGCCCCGTTGTCTCTTTAACCACTTGCCGCCCGCCCACCGTCAAATGACGGTGCAGCTCTCATTCTGGGTGGATGTCATATGACGTCCGCCCAGAATGACCGCTCTCACGTGCCCCTGATCTGTTGCTAGGAAATGGCGCAGCACCGATCTGTGTAAAGAGCCGCGGCTCTTTAACCATGTGATTGGCTGTGACAAATCACAGCTGGTCACATGTAAACACGGAGATGCCGGTAATCGGCTCGCCTCACACTGACAGAGTGTGAGGAGAGGAGAGACGATCAGCTGCATTTCCTCACAGGGGACAGCTAGGTATGTAATAAGGGCACTGATCATCAGTGCTCTGATTTCATTTAAAGTGGAGGTTCCCCTAAAAATAAACTTTTAACATTGCATTTATGAGATTAATGACTATTAGAATCGGCTGTTTTTAAAAAAAAAAATACGTCCGTACATACCGTTTCCTATATGTGTTCTCACCGCCGCTTCCGGGTATGATGGTCGGGCTGGGCGTTCCTAATTGATTGACAGGCATCCGACCGACGCATACAGCGCGTCATGAGATGCCGAAAGAAGCCGAACGTTGGTGCGGCTCTATACGGCGCCTGCGCACCGACGTTCGGCTTCTTTCGGCATCTCGTGACGTGATGTATGCGTCGGTCGGATGCCTGTCAATCAATTAGGAACGCCCAGCCCGACCATCATACCCGGAAGCGGCGGTGAGAACACATATAGGAAACGATATGTACGGACGTATTTTTTTTAAAAAAACAGCCGATTCTAATTGTCATTAATCTCATAAATGCAATGATAAAAGTTTATTTTTAGGGGAACCTCCACTTTAAGTGCCCAGCAGTGCCAGTAATGATTACCCACCACTGCCAGCAATCAGTGCCAACCAGTGCCCACAATTGCCACCAATCTGTGCCCAAAAGTGCCAGAAACCAGAGCCCAAAAGTGCCAGCAATCATTGCCTACAAGTGATGCCAGCCAGTGCTGGCTATTACTGCTGCCCATCAATGCTGCCTATCCATGCTGCCTATCTGTGCCCACCAGTGCCAGCCATCAGTGTCGCCTATCAGTGCCCATAAGTGCAGCATATTCGTGCCTCCTCATCAGTGCCACCTAATCAGTGCCCATAAGTGCCACCTCATCAGCGCCCATCAGTGAAGGAGAAAAATTACTTATTTGCAAAATTTACTGACAGAAACTAAGAAAAACGTATTTTTGTTTTCAAACTTTATAGTCTTTTTTTGGAAAAAATAAAAAACCTAGGAGTGATTAAACACCACCAATGGAAAGCTCTATTTGTGTAAAGAAAATTATAAAAATTTCACATGGTTACAGTGTAACATGACCGTGCAATTGTCATTCAAAGTATGACAGTGCTGAAAGCTCTTTCACCTAGCAAACTGCTGCTAAATAGAATTCGAACAAGCACAGTAACAGTATATTCAAGTAAAATACCAGGTTGTGACTTCGTATAAAGAAAGTCTAAATTAAAATAACTAAATACAACAAGCGTCACACTGTAACCTAGAGAGACCACGCTTCTCATACATATAAATAGGAAATGAACGCTGAAGAACAAAACGAGGCTTGAGACGCACATTACTCCGCTATGGTTCCCTTTAAATCGGCCCTGGACCGCTGATAGTGCTAACACTTCTACTAGTGAAGATGTCTTCTAGTCAATTGATAGAGGTATTAGGAGGTAGCCATTTTTTCGGAGACTAAAGTCAATAGACTTGAGCGGAGCTGCACTTGGGAAAATGGCTCCCTCGGTGGAGACATTAGAGAAGTAGCTGAGCTAGGCGGGGTATGGTGTCACTGGTCCGGATCTGGGACTGCAGCGCTGGGGAAGCCGGTGACTCGGAGGAGTTTTTGGTTTATAGGGACTGACTAGTCGTTTTTGGGCTTGACATCTTGTCCCTGTGATGTCGTATGTGTGACAGTGCTTTGAATACGGACCTCTGCTCCGACCTGAGCCTTTTCCTGATTGTTGTCATTGCATTTTATTGAGTAAGAATGCTGAACGTCCCAACACCGTCATTCCCTGTCCCCAACTCCCAGCAAAGGGTGTCCGCAGGTGGCCGAAACAAGGTATGACTGGAAATAACGATGTTTTCTCTTTTACACTGTATGGCTGATCTATCTGTACAGAAACACCACACAACATAAGCACAGTCACCTGTAAATTTCATTGTTGTCACTACAAATAAGACAGTCTCAGTGTAAACATTTGATGTATTTGGGTCAGGAAGCTTGTACAAATCAACAGCCCATACAGAGGTACAGACACAGGGCTGTAGGCAGTCTGCATTGCAACTGCGAGCCGCTGACACTGTGGTTGTAATGTTAGGCTCCTGCAGAAATACAGGAGCAGATTTCACCCTAAATATGCTGCAATGCTCTTCAAACTCTGGTAAAAAAAATAATAATGAATAAACGCACACTTTTTGTTTTTCCTGCAAAAATGTGTAGCACCCTCTAGTAAGGATGAGCTCCAGCGTGTTCGCATAGTACACGTGCAGAGCCCGCCAGGAAGTCTGCACGGCGCTGCGCTAATCACAGAGATCGGGAAATGTCTCCCTGGCTGTGATTAGCGCAGCGCCGTGCAGACTTCCTGGCGGGCTCTGCACGTGTACTATGCGAACACCCTGGAGCTCATCCTTACCCTCTAGCATAGGTAGGTGCTAGGTTGGGTTTTTTGTCAGGTAGAACTGTCGGTGCAGGTAAATTTAGGCAGGCCTATGCTTCAGGCTAGGCTAGGGTGACCAGACATCCCCAGTTTCAGGGGACAGTCCCCAGATTGAGGACACTGTCCCTGGACCAAGTGTGTCCCTGGTTTTGTCCCCAGATTGGATTTGAACAGGGGCTGAGGCAATTTCAAAGAAAGTCAGTGCATAATAAAATCTGAATCCCCACTCCGCTGCTCCTCCTACATTAGGGGGTGTATTTTTCCCATTATATGTGCACCTTTCTGATGATCATGTGCTGGTCGGAGGGGAGGCAATATTTCTTTTGGGTGTCCATTTAGCTCCCCTCACATGTTCTTCTGCCTTGGCTCAAGTCCCGGCCAGCCGCCTGTTTTATCTCCTTAACTTCACTGGTGGAGTGATCTTCCTTTGCTCCCCACCCAGTAGTAGCCATGGGCACGGAGAGTGAGACTTGACAGTCTGTGAGGTGGGCAGAGGTGGTGACGGGCAGAGAGTCGCTGATTGCTGCCATTACTAGTAAGAAAAAAAAAATATATGTCCCCGGATTTCATTTTAAAAATCTGGTTTGTTTTGATCTGGGGGCAGGGAGTGGTTAGTGTATCACTGGATGTGACCACCTGTGCTTCAGCACTTGGGCGCCTCCCATGCTTTCAGTGGATTGTTCTGGAATAGGGGCAGGGGCTGGAGTGACAGGCAGCTCATGTAAGGAACCCTGACCAACCAGACTTGGTATTGGCAGGCCTCCCATATAAGCTAAGGTAACAGTCCCAGATGGCAGCAGGAGGCCATCCCCATCTGGGGGGGGGGGTGCCAATCACAGAGGAGCTGGGAGGGAGCCTCATCCTTGCACGGTCATGGAGGGGTCTCCTGGAACAGAGGGGCTGGAGAAGCTATTGGAAAGGATGTCCAGTTAAAGTTCTCTACCATGGACTCGGGGCAGGTGAAGGTCGGTGAGTGTGACACAGTGGATGCTCTGGGAGAGGCATGATAGGGGAGCTGGGTGCGAGGCCAGAGGAGAGACTGTGGGAATCGTGTCAAGTGACTACAACCTGCAGGCGCAGGATTTGCAGGCTGGCCACCAAGTACAACTAAATACAGCCAGCAAGCTGGGATTATTCAGAGTGATCCCCTTGTGTCAGTCTCTCTTCATTCCATCATCCTCATACTAACAGTTTATAGTGGAAGTATGTGCAGGAGGGAGAGATGTCCTGGGTCCAATAGTCTACACAGGAATGAGCAATAGTCTGCATGAATGATGCAGGAGAAGAGACTATAAATGTTAGGGTGAATCAATTCTTCATAGCTCAATCTAGTTTTTGTTCTATTTCCTAAATATAATGGCAAAGCATCTTGTTCTATGGGCATCCCATATTCCCTTTCCCCCCAACCAAGTTCTATCCCCCAATTAACAAAAACAAAACAACGCAAATGACTGTTTATTGTCTCTGAGGTGATAGATGAAGGTCTGGCACCTGGTTGATATGGTGGAACCATCCGCTACATATGTAAGATGAACTTTAAATTGTCTTAGAATTCTAGTGGAGAGATTTTATATCGCTGAATACTGCCCTATTTTCTGCTCATATTCATATAAAATATTATTTATTATTATACAGGATATATTAGAGCTTCGCGATTAATCGTCAAGAATTGTTATCGCAATTTTTTTTGTCCTCGTTGCGATCTTGACAAAGTATTTCCCGATCTTTCTATGCAGAGGATTCTCTCTGCTCTGCTGAGCCACAGCTGTAAAATCCAGGCAGTCTGCCAAGAATCAGAACATTCTTTATCAGTGGAATATTAAGTCTAAACATTGTAACAATTTGTCTTTTACATCAAAGAAATAGACTTCTGTGTGTAAATTAGGAAAGTTTACCACTTAAACACTAAACCTCTTTCTGATATTTTGTTGGTTTCAAGTTTAAAAACATAATTTATTTTTTTGCTAGAAAATGACTTGGAACCCCCAAACATAATATAAATAAAACATATCCATCCATCCATCCATCCAGGGGTTGACAAATTTGCTTGGAATCTAGGAGCCAGCTAAAAAAGTTAGGAGCCAGAAAACGCACCCCGTCCCGACGAGCTTGCGCGCAGAAGCGAACACATACGCGAGCAGCGCCCGCATATGTAAACGGTGTTCAAACCACACATGTGAGGTATCGCCGCGATTGGTAGAGCGAGAGCAATAATTCTAGCCCTAGACCTTCTCTGTAACTTAAAACATGCAACCTGTAGATTTTTTTAAACGTCGCCTATGGAGATTTTAAAGTGTAAAAGTTTGTCGGCATTCCACGAGCGGACGCAATTTTGAAGCGTGACATGTTGGGTATGAATTTACTTGGCGTAACATTATCTTTCATAATATTAAAAAAAATGGGGATAACTTTACTGTTGTCTTATTTTTTAATTAAAAAAAGTGTAATTTTTTCCCAAAAAGTGCGCTTGTAAGACCGCTGCGCAAATACGGCGTGACAGAAAGTATTGCATTGATCGCCATTTTATTCTCTAGGGTGTTGGGATAAAAAATATATATAATGTTTGGGGGTTCTAATTAGAGGGAAGAAGATGGCAGTGAAAATAGTGAAAAATTACATTAGAATTGCTGTTTAACTTGTAATGCTTAACTTGTAATACCAACGGCCACCACCAGATGGCGCCAGCTCACATCTGGTGGTAATAACTTGTAATACCAACGGCTCACCACCAGATGGCGCCAGCTCACATCTGGTGGTAATAACTTGTAATACCAACGGCTCACCACCAGATGGCGCCAGCTCATTTTTTGCCCACCTTCCAAGTTAAGTCGCCAGGACCCTATTTCTAGTCGCCATGGCCACCTAGCGCCCGGGATTTGTCGATCCCTGCATCCATCCATCCTATTATTTTTTTTTTTATTTTAGTACAGACCCTAGAGAATAAAATGGTGATTGTTGCAATATTTTATATCGCACTGTATTTGCGCAGCGGTCTTTCAAATGCAATTTTTTTTTTAAATTACTTTAATGAATATAAATAACTAGTAAATTTAGCCCAAATGTTTTTTGTATAACATGGAAAGATTTTACGCCAGAAGAATCGTGAGAGAATCGTGATCTTTATTCTAAGCAAAAAAATATCAATTCTCATTTTGACCAGAATCATGCAACTAATAATAATAGGATATATATTTATATAGCGCCAACAGTTTGCATAGAGCTTTACAATATAAAGGGAGACAATACAGCAACAATATAATTTAATTACCAGAGGGTTTGGAGGGCTCTGCTCCTGCAAGGTTACAATCTAAGGCCTCATGTGCACTACAACTACGGTATTGGGCTTCATGTATACTGCTGCTGGTAAAAGGACATTTAGGAGCAGTTGGGTGTGTGTGTTTTTTTTTCTTTCAGCTGCCCCTGAACTCTTCTTTGTCATCTTATCAGTACATGTACACAGAGGGGTGGATTCAGGTAGGGGCGCGCAAAACTGCGGCGGCGTAACGTATGACATTTACGTTACGCGGCCGCAAGTTTTACGGGCAAGTGATTGATTCACAAAGCACTTGCCTGTAAAGTTGCGGCGGCATAGCGTAAAAGGGGCCGGCGTAAGAGCTCGTAATTCAAATGATCACGTAGGGGGCGTGGATCATTTAAATTGGGCGCGTTCCCGCGCCGAACGTACTGCGCATGCGCCGTCCCTAAAATTTCCCGACGTGCATTGCGGTAAATGACGTCGCAAGGACGTCATTGGTTTCGACGTGAACGTAAATGGCGTCCAGCGCCATTCACGGACGAATTACGCAAACAACGTAAAATTTTAAAATCGCGACGCAGGAACGACGTCCATACTTAACATTGGCTGCGCCTCCTAATAGCAGGAGCAGCCTTTACGGCGAAAACGACATACGCAAACGACGTAAAAAACGGCCGTACGTACGTTTGTGAATCGGCGTAAGTATGCAATTTGCATACTCTACGCTGACAACTACGGGAGCGCCACCTAGCGGCCAGCGTCAGAATGCACCCTAAGATACGACGGCATAAGAGACTTATGCCAGTCGTATCTTAGGCTACAGTCGGCGTATCTAGCTTTCTTAATACAGAAAGTAGATACGCCGGCGCCACTTGGCAATTACGCGGCGTATCTATGGATATGCCGGCGTAATTGCTATCTGAATCCACCCCAGGGTTGTTTTATAGTACTTTCTAGACAGTTAAGTTTGGATGCATTTTTTTGGAAGGCAAAAAAAATGCATTCAGAACGGATATTGAGAGGCATTTGAAATGCCCAATGCCTGTAACTGGTTGTAAACATGGAAACTCACATTTGCCATGTTTTGTTTACAGGCGTTTAACATTTTTGACTATTTAAAAAAATAAAATGCTTCCAAATGCGGCATGTAAACGTGGCAAAATGGACGTTTTTAAATGTCAGGTACTATCTGTCAAGTTAAATCGTTCAGGGAAGGTTATAAAACGTCCCGAGTACATTAAGCCTTATAGTGAATGATTGATCAGAATAAAAAACAGCATGCGAAAAATAAAAAACAAAAGTGCATGGTGATGACAAGTTATTAAGAACATCTATATTTAAAGGAAATGTAAAGTTTCAAAACGTGTGTACGACTTCAGCTGGAAGCTAGCATCTCATGCAGAGAACATTCCATGCAAAATATAGTCCGTAGATTCTACAGACTATATTTTGGATGGACTTCCTCTGCATGAGATGCTAAAATAAAGTCTGACACATATTTTGACACCCTACAGTGCTTTGAATAGAGACGTTTTTATAGACTTGCTAACTTGTTATCACCATGCAGTTTATGTCTAATAATGACCTGATGTTTTTTATTTTTCACACTCTGTTTTTTTTATATTGTTTGAGGATTGTATATTCATCTTTTTGTGCTGGCGGCTTTTTTTTATTGGTACATTAAGCGCTCACTTATTTTTGAATTTTTATTTATAATACTAATAGGGAGGGGCTGGTGAAACAAAAGGTAGTAACTGCGAGGGATAAACTGATGAGGGAAGTAGAAGATTCAGTTGTTGGCTGAAGGCAGGATAGGCCTCCCTGAAGAGTAGAGATGGGCCCAGCTGTGTTTGAATTCCCACGTGCCGATCCCGCCAGGAAGCTGACACTGCACCCAGCTAATCGCAGGCAGTGAGACATTTCCCAATCTGCAGCTGCACAGATGTGGAAATGTGTCACTGCCTGTAATTAGCCTTGTGCAGTGTTGGCTTCCTAGGGGGATCGGGCATGTGGAATTTCGAACACGCCTGAGCCCATCTCTACTGAGGAAATGAGTTTTCGGTGATTGCCTTAAAGTAAACAGAGTAGGAAATAACCAAACAGATTGGGGTACCCTGTTCCAGAGGATGGAAGTGGCTCTGGAGAAGTCCTGGAGACGAGCATGGGAGGAGGAGTCAAGGGAGCTACAGAGTAGAGATGGGCTCAGGCACGTTCGGGATCCTAGTCCCAACTCACCTGCCTGATCCCGCTAGGGCGCCAACACTGCACACCGCTAATCACAGGCAGTAAGACATTTCTCAGTCCGCCTCTGTGCGGACCAAGAAATGTCTCGCTGCCTGTGATTAGCGGTGTGCAGTGTCGGTTTCCTAGTTGGATTGGAATTGGGTTGGGAGTAGGATCATGAACACGCTCGAGCCCATCTCTACTAAAGCGCAGGATGGTTTGGGTGATATTTGAAGATGCGATTGGTGATGTAGCTCAGGGCAGAGTTGTAAATGTCTTTGTATATTGTTAGTGTTTTGAATATTATTGGGAAACCAGTGGAGGGATTGGCAGAGAGGGGTGGTGGACACTGAACGGTTGGTTAGGTGGATGAGTCTGCCAGCAGCATTCATGATAGACTGAAGAGGGAATATCTTGCGGAGAGGTAGGCCAGAGAGGAGGGAGTTACAATAGTGAAAACAAGAGATAACAAGTGAATACGTTGTTAAGTGGTTTCAACGGTTAAAAAGGGGTGTGTTTTAAAGGTGTTACGGAGGTGAAGTCTGCAAGGTTTGGACAGCGATTGGATTTAGGGCTGGGAGGACAGCTGATAGGATAGGATATGATTACACCTAGCACCCTGGTATGAGGGGAGGGAGGGAGGGACTGATAATTGTATTGTTGATCTTGATGGAGAAGTCAGGGGAGGGGACATGAGCCAGAAAAACACAGAATCTGGTGCAGCTGTGCATAGTAACCAATCAGCTTCTAACTTCAGCTTGTTCAATTATGTTATGTTCATCAGCTGGCGTGACATCAACACAGCGCATGCACAGATCATCCAAGGCATTATCCGACTAAATGCAAACAGCGTAGGGAGAACATACTTGTCAGATTATGCCTCGCTGTTGCATGGCAGGTTTTCTGTGTGCTGAACAACGTGTTTTCTCTTATCGTCCATGGACGGACACAGCTCCTTAAATCTTGACAAGTGGGTTATGTTCCCTGTTTACAGGAGAGGACTAGGCAGAAACATGTTAAATAGTTAAATACATGTTACATTAACAGAGTTGAACAGCCCCGCCCAGGGGGCGGTCCCTCCAGACATAACCCTCCTCACTGCAGCTTGCAGCCTCAGTTTCGTTCTGCCTAGCAAAGGAGAAGGACGTATGGCTCCCTTTGGGCCCAGCGCCCTGAGGAGAAATTTTATTTTATTTTACTTTACTTTTTCTTGAAGAATCTTCTTTCAACTGTTGGCTGAGAGACAGGCTGGATATTATAGATCCTTGTAGTCTACTCAGTCCGACCAGCAAGCGTGGGCACACCTTTGCAAAGAGGCTTGGTCTGCCACGCCATACCTCATGACTCCTGAGGTGGCCGGTGAGCTTTGCTCCGAGGTCCACATATGACTGAGCTGTGGTGTTGTCTCAATCACAGTGGACCGGGCCGACAGCTACCTCCATTGCGGTTGTAGTTCTGTCAGGAATGCGTCAGCGAGTCCTCGCTCGGACGGGTAAGTACAGTCCCTCCTGCTTCGGTGGGTTGGTACGGCTGGGCATTCCTGGGGTTCGGGGGTCCCTTCCCCTTACTTCCCTGCTCCTTTCCCTTGCTGCATTGCTAACATTGCCGCTGTCAGGGGGGAGGGGGCCTTCCTGAGGGGACTGTGTTATCTGGCCTGTGTTTTTTTTTTTTTTTTTTTTTTTGTTGTATTGGGCTTTCCTGTGAGGTAAAAAGCCCTGTGATGAGCACAGATGTTTATGATTATACTTCAGCAGACGCTGACTGATTGGTGACACCTGTAACGGTTTTGCTTTTTATGCTGTATCTGTGTCTTATCCTTAAATAAAACAGCCCTATGAGGCTTTTCCTGTTTAAACACAGGTCCCTGCAAAAGTTACCTCACGGTTCTTTTCCTCACAGGCAGCGCTGGGCAGTCTCCTCCTGAGGGAGTCCCCTGGTTACCCCTGGTCAGCGCAGCAAGTGGGTGAGAGGCCCTGAATAGGGCTCTAGGAGCTTTTGTCTATTTGTATGGACAGGTGTGCATATTATAATACACACTATATGTAAATATTGGAGTCAGTATCTGGGTCCTTCCCCACATGCTGGTGGTGGCAGCAGGTGTTAGCACCTGTGATTCCCACAGAGTTTTTATTGTAGTCCTGGACACAGTTTGTGCCAGGGTGGGGGTGGACTGCGGGCGGGCGGTAAAAGAGTGCCCCCTTCCCCCGTTATCCCCTGGGGAATGCTCTGTTATGGAGCCATGGACTAGGTACCTAGTTGAAAAAAAAAAAAAAAAAAAAAAAAAGGCAGAATAAGGCATTTATGGGTGCGCTTTTTACTGCTGCAAGGGACTCTCCTAAGCTGCATAGTGCAGCTGGGTTTCCGCCAAGGGCTCGGTCTTTTTTGGATCACACAAATCAGACCGCTGTGTAGGTTTTTTCCTTCTGTGCCCTTCTTTGATAATTTCTGAGATGCGGAATGAGAAAAGCCACTGAGGGCTTTTGTAGTCCCTCACCGCCGGGCGGGAACCCCTACTTGTATGGATCTGACTGATAGAAGATCCGAAGTACTGACCCGTTCCATGTTTACCATGCTGGGGTCTGGCTTGCGGCCTATTGTGGCCACTACACTGGGGTCTCAGTGGTCGCTGGCGCTATTTTTTTTTTGGGAGATTTTTCAATTACATTGAAAACTCCCATTGGCGCCCATTTTGTCGTAGCCACGCTATGGCGCAGCTTACATTGTGCTGGCCTTTTTCCTGTGGCCGCGTTCTGAACGCTCGGCGGCCATCTTGGAGTAGTCCTGACCCCTAGTGCTGTATACAACTCACAGAGTGAGCATTTTGCACCAGACAGTGGAGGAGCACCGACTCTCTCCTGAGGTTATTAGCCTAGCGGACCAGCTGGTCCAGGGCCTCATATAGGTCTGTGATGCTTCATTGAATGCTGCGCCCTTGTTATCCAGGGCGTCTGTTTCAGAATGGTTTTATGCACACGGTGGTGTAGCGCTTAACTCCATTACTTGGCAGCAA
The DNA here is from genome assembly GCF_905171775.1 of Rana temporaria. NCBI lineage: Eukaryota > Metazoa > Chordata > Amphibia > Anura > Ranidae > Rana > Rana temporaria. Next base: position 238,308,009 of record NC_053492.1, read on the forward strand.
AAGAGTCATTGGTTCGAATCTCCAATCTGCCTGGAGCTTGCTTTGTCGCTCCCTGTGTCTGTGTGGGTTTCCTCCGGGTACTCCGGTTTCCTCCAAAGACATGTGTGCATACACCTACATAATATACATACACACTATGTGTGTGTATTATTTAGGGGCAACCCTCCCAGGCCGTCAAAGGCCCAGCTGGGGGACTAATCTGTCCCTGGGTGCATAAGCCGATCACGCCGGCACCCAAATCCTGCCAATGTATATAGCCTTCCCTCCCTGTCTCTAGGTGGGAGGGGCGGCTTGCAGGTTCACAATTCAGTGAAACCTCCCTGCTCTCCGACTAGTGGGTCTGCGAGGTGGTCTCTTCGGAGTACTAGATAGGGTTTCCTCCTATCCACAGAACAAAGTTCTGTCCTTGTGTCTTCCCCTCCCGGCACGTCGGTCTGCCTTGGGCAGTGTGGGATTTGCTAAGCTGCAAGGTAATTTTACCTTTCCTGCAGGACGAGAGTTTTGGGGTTTTCTATGGGCCTCAGGCCCTAAATACCTTTGTGAACGTCGGGTAGTTCCGCATGGAATCCATTTGTTCGGTGGTAGCTGCGCTTCATCCGGGGGATGTCCTGACGTCCTCGGACATCAGGGACGCATACATGCATGTCCCGTTTTGCACATGTCACAGTGTTTTTTTCTGTGCTTCGTGATGAGAGAAGGGTCTCTGTCAGCCTGTGGCCCTCCCTTTTGATCTGGCGTCAGCACCATGGGTTTTCAGCTAGGAGCTCGCACTTATTTGAATTTTGTTGGGTCAGCGAGGCTTTGCCTCATTGGCTACTTTGACGACTTTCTTCTGAGAGCAGCTTCTGTCTCCGACCTAGTGGATGGGTTATTCCCATTCAGACCCTCCGAAGATTCGGGTGGATGTTAGACGTTTAGGCCAGAAAGTGTAGCTCAGTGGCAGCAAGCCTGCCCTACATGTGTGCGACCCAGGGTTCAAATTATGGGCATGCTAGGTTCCGACTCAGCGTTGGAGTATCTAGTGTTGATCCAGACTCCTCAGTGGCAAAGGTCCTTCTTCCCCTGGAGAAATTGCAGACTCTTCAGTCTGCGGAGAAGGTATTGGCATCACGCAATCGGTCTTCTCTCCGGGCGCCTGCTGGTTCAGGGTCTGTGGGTAGCCTCCTTCAAGGTGGTACTGTATGCCCAGTTCCACACCCTGGTTTTCCAGTGGAACTACTGTCCAGGTGGTAAAAATCTCTTGTCTCTGAAATCATTAGATTCCTGTGCGCCACCTAGTCAGAGTCTCTCTGAGTTGGTGACAGAGATTCCCGACTCTTCGGTCCGGGAAGTTGTTCCTTCCTTCCAGTGGTCGGTGTTTACGACGAATGCCAGCTCACGGGTTGTGAACCTGGAGGTTCACAAAACTGGGGGGTCCAGTCGGCCCTGAGTCGCTGGACTTGCGTGGACCTATGACCACACCTCCTTGAATGTGTCTGGTCTCGGTAGCTACCCAGGGTCGGGCCTGGCTAGTGCCTGGTGGAAGACCGCCTGGGAATACCAGGTGCTGTCTACTGTTCATTGTCCTACTATTTTAGGCGATCAGGCTATGCTTCTCCTTGTGGTCGACCAATCTGGTTTCAGCCGGACAACGCCACGGCCGTGGCTTCAGTCTACCATCAGGTATGCCGGCAGGCAGACTACTGGAGTCGCCAGATGCTGGACCAGGGCGACTGGTCTTTGTGCTTTGGGGTGTTTCGGCTCCCTTGCAGGAGGTGAGCCTCACATGGCATGGATCTCCTGGCAGCTTGTCTCCGCCGCAAGGGTGTCAGTTAGTGGCCAGGTCTAGTGATCTTGTACAGACGCGTCAGTCGCGCTGGTGGCCCTGTGTTGTCTGTATCGGTGATTTTTTGCCATTCCTCCATGGTAGTTGCTTCCTCGGCCGCTCCACAGAGTGGATGCTGAGGAGATCCCGATGATTCTAATCGCTCCAGATTAATCTCGGCGTCCTTGGTACGCTGATATCGGGCGCCTGGTAGCGGAGGCACCCTGGCGATTGCCAGGGCAGGAGGTTCCTGTCTCAAGGTCCCATACTTCCTCCTGTTGTACAGTCACTGACTTGCTTAACATGGTTATTGGAAGCCAGACTTTAGGTGACCAGGGTCTGTCTGACTCGGTCATCTCAACAGGGCACCGTAGTCTTCTTCCGGAGGATCTACCGTCGCACCTCTCTTGGTGCGAAGGGATGGAGTGACGTCCACGGGCGTACTTTCAATGTCCAGGGTCCTGCTGTTTTTAAAGCTTGGATTGGATCTAAAAATTGCTTAAAGCACCGTTTGGGGGCAGATTTCAGCCTTGGCTGTGTTTTTAGTGGCCTTTTTGCGGCCCGTTCCCTGGTGGGTCCCCTTTTTTTGTGTGCAAGGGGTTTGTCATATACTTTCCCCTCTTGGCCCATCTCTTCCCCCATGAGTTTTGACTCTGGTGCTCTCGGTTCTTCAGGAACCTTCCTTTTGGAAACATCAGAGAGATTTTCTCTTGACACTATCTCAGAAGGTGGCCCCTTTAGTGGCCTTTACCTCTGTTAGAGGGGTTTCTGAGTTGGCGGTCTTGTCTTGCAAGCCGCCATGCTTGATCCCCCATAAGGATTAGGTGATGGTGCGCCCGCGACCTTCCCTTCTTCCGAAGGAGGTTTCGGCCTTTCATACTTTAGGCGTGGTACGCGCTTTGCGGGTATACCAGCCTACTACGGCTCCATTTCGGAGCTTCTGACTCTCTTTTGTGTCGGTGTCTGGTCCACAAAAGGGCCTGGCGGTCTCGTCGACCACCATTTCTCGGTGGATCGGGCAGGCCGTCATACAGGCCTATGCTCCTAAGGGCGGGCCCCCCTTTTCCGGTCACGGCACTTTCGACCAGGGCAATTGGTGCTTCCTGGGTTTTTTTTTTTTTTTTTTTTTTTTTCCCGACATCATGCGTCGGTCTCACAGGTGTGCGAGGCGGCGATTTGCTCGTCCGTTCGCGCTTTTTCCAGAATTTACATGGTTGCTGTGAGTGCATCTTATGATGTTTTTTTCAGCCGCTAGTTTTTGCCGGCGGCTGTTTAAAGTTGCACCTCCTCCGTTGAGGAGCTCTGCTTGTTTTGGGGTGAAGTTAAAATTGTTTTTACTGATATATTTCCCACCCCTCGTTTTTTGACACTGCTTGGGGACGTCCCACTTGTCAAGATTTAAGGAGCTGTGTCCGTCCATGGACGATAAGAGAAAATAGGATTTTTTGTACTCACCGTAAAATCCTTTTCTCTGAAGTCCATGGACGGACACAGCTCCCACCCCTCCTTTTTAGGTTTGTACTGCTTGTTACGAACTGAGGCTGCAAGCTGCAGTGAGGAGGGTTATGTCTGGAGGGACCGCCCCCTGGGCGGGGCTGTTCAACTCTGTTAATGTAACATGTATTTAACTATTTAACATGTTTCTGCCTAGTCCTCTCCTGTAAACAGGGAACATAACCCACTTGTCAAGATTTAAGGAGCTGTGTCCGTCCATGGACTTCAGAGAAAAGGATTTTACGGTGAGTACAAAAAATCCTATTTTTTGTGTGTTGCAGGGCAGGCTCAGTGTGTTGAATGGCGGGTGTCGGCTGTGTCTAAGGGCTGGTTGTAACACACACAAAACACGCCCCTCAACAGCGAGGCATAATCTGACACCTGGCCAGAACCTGCATTCTTCCTCCTCCTTACTTCAGTGACCATGAATTTTATAGCAGAATTGTTCAGCTGCTTAACAAATTGATAGCTCTGATCAGTGGCTGATGAGCCATTAATCAGAGAAATTTTCCTAAAATGTCAACCCAGGTCTAGACTCCTGTTTGCCTCTGAAGCCCGATCCACGTTCAGATCGCATTCCAGTGGCTACTCACAGGCGGTGAGGAAGGATGCGACGCCTGTTTTAATAACATTTTACCAACAATTTCACCAGAACTGCATGCCTTGCACGAGGTTGCGGGGCGTTTGTTTGTGGCACTTCCCTGTTGACTTGAATGTGTAGTGTTCGGCATCGCTACAAGTTGGGTCAAATTTACCGTGAATGCGAAGCATCACAGTATCAGAACCTGTTTGGCAGGCAGCAAAAACACAGCTCAACCGCACATTTCTGCCATCCTCAACCACAAGCCTAAACAAGGCCTCGGTCATGCAGGGCATACTACAGCATGGCCGTGTTAAGCTGCACAGGTGTTTCATGCATTCCTGTGGAGACAGTCCCATCCATCAATTGGGACACAGCGGCTGCACGGGAATGCACAGGTGTTTCATGCATTCCTGTGGAGACAGTCCCATCCATCAATTGGGATGCAGTGGCTGCACGGGAATGCACAGGTGTTTCATGCATTCCTGTGGAGATAGTCCCATCCATCAATTGGGACACAGCGGCTGCACGGGAATGCACAGGTGTTTCATGCATTCCTGTGGAGACAGTCCCATCCATCAATTGGGACACAGCGGCTGCACGGGAATGCACAGGTGTTTCATGCATTCCTGTGGAGACAGTCCCATCCATCAATTGGGATGCAGTGGCTGCATCGACACAGCTATTGCTCCATACTTGACACCCAACACTGTCTGTGCACCTAAACCCACACTGATGTCAGATCTGTCTTAGCAGCTGCTGCGTCCCGACTGCTTGCACAGTTGTGTGTAAACATGGACCTCCATGGGCGTATGCTTTAGTACACCCCGTTGAATGAGGCAGTGGTAGAAATTTAGCAGGAATTTTGTATGTTACTGTATGTTGTGGTTTTGTGTGCAAATAAGGATTTTAATGTTTTGTTTTTGTGAAAATGGCGATTTGATAAACATTTACGCAAATATTGTGGGGCCTGCAAAAAATCATACACCTTCTTTTTATTCTAGTGGTCACATGCTTTCAGAAAATATATGGTTTGGGGGGTCATTTTCAAACTCTAAAAGCTGTAAATTAAAAATTAAACCTCCCAGATTTTTAGGGAAATTTTTGCGCACATTCGATTTTTACCATTTCACAAAAAGGCGCAATTAAAAATTGACAAATTCGTTATTTATTAACTCATAGTCAAAAACCCATATCGGTCTACCTCTAACCATGATGTATTGTTGATGCGTTTAGATGCTCTCTGGTGTATTTTTGATGCGTTTAGATGGACTGTGGTATATTTTTGATGCATTTGGATGTACTATGGCAGGGGTGCCCAACCTTTTGAAGAGTGAGAGCCACCTATGTGACTTGGTAACCGGTCGCGAGCCACAATGAGTGGAGCAGGTGCATGGCAGCCCACTCTACTCTAAAGTGCCCACTCTACTTTTTTTTTTTTTTTTTGCGGATCGGATTGGAGGTAGACGTTTGTAAACGGACACAAGTCCATTTACATCTGCTACTCCTTAGAGGTGAATGGAGGGTCCAATTGTGTCGGACTGAGCCTATGGCTCAGTACAGGTAACCTCGGGTGCACTGCTCTGCACCTGCGGATCAGTTTGAAAGCAGCCCAGTAACCACTGCAGAACAGATATACCCATATATATACACTGTGATTTAAGTGATAAACTTGCCTTTAATAACAGTATTCTATTCTATTCCATCCCAGAGCAGGACGTCGTGGGCCATATCAGAGGGCTACATGTGGGCCCGGGACGCTGGTTGGGCACCCTATACTATGGTGTATTTTTGATGTGTATAGATCAGGGGTCTCAAAGCACCGTCCCGCAGACCGCTTAAAAATGGTCTGTGGCGATCTGCCAGTCAATCGCCGATAGCTGTTGCCTGACAGGTAGATCGAGATTTAGATAGCGTGCAGAGTAGCGCAGGAAGCGTGTCTCTCATATCACGGCACTGATGGCAGTCATGTTGCTCCCCGACGGCCCCTCCTCTCTTCTTGTCCATCCCTATTTGCTTGTGACATCATCTGGGATGGACGAGAAGACAGGAAGGGCCGCCGGGTAGCAGCGTGACTGCAGAGAGAACTTATTACACACGCTTCCTGCGCTACTCTGCATGCTGGCTGGTAAACTATGTGCCCTTTGCCCCATGCCCTCATGTGCTATGTGCCCTGATGTGCTATGTGCCCTGATGTGGGGCTATTTGTGCAGTGTGGGGGATAATGCCAGGGGTTAATAATGCGTTTGACACCAGTGCTGGGTTTAGTAATGCGTTTGCGGACACTAGTGCTGGGAGTTAATAATGCGTTTGCTGACACCAGTGCTAGGGGTTAATAATGTGTTTGCTGACACCAGTGCAGTAACTACCACTGTATATAGTTTATTGTTATTGAAGTTTGAAAGTTTGCATGCGTCCCCCATGGGATATGAAAACTTGTCATGTGGCCCCAAGGCAGTTTGAGTTTGAGACCCCTGGTGTAGATGCTCTCTGATGTATTTTTGATGTGTTTAGATCAGGCATGTCCAATGTCCAGCCCGCGGGTCCACCTTTCGGTTTCGGATGGCCTGCCTGGTAATTTTGAGATATATCTTTTGTGGCCCCCAAACGAATCCCTGGGGGCCACAAAAGATATAAGTGCTTGCTGCCTTGGAGGAGACGGGACAAGTGCTGTACAGGATACAGCGATGATGAGCTGTACTGGTGGGCGATGATGTGGGCACTGATGGGACACTGACAGGCTGCACTGGTGGGCACTAATAGGCTGCACCCAACCTCTCCACCCTAGATTTGCTAAGATGAAGGAAAAAGGAGAAAAAAAAAATCGGCCTAATATATCGGCCGGAAAAATCGGCAACCTATATCGGCCATCAGCTGCCCCAATTTTCTAAATTATTGGCATCGGCAAGAGAAAAAACAATATCCGTCTACCTCCTAACCATGATGTTTTTTTGATGCATATAAATGCACTGTAGTGTATTTTTGATGCGTTTGGATGCTCTCTGGTTTATTTTTGATGTGTATAGATGCTCTCTGGTGTATTTTTGATGCGTTTATATGCACTCTGCTGTGGTTTTAATGCGTTTAGAAGTTTTATGGTGTATATTTGATGCGTTTAGATGCACTCTGTTTTTTTTTTTTTTATGCGTTTTAGATGGACCGTGGTGTATGTGATGCATTTGGATGTACCATGATGTATTTTTGATGCATATAGATGCACTGTGGTGTATTTTTGATGCGTTTAGATGGACTGTGGTATATTTTTGATGCATTTAGATGGACTGTGGTATATTTTTGATGCGTTTTTAGATGGACTGTGGTATATTTTTGATGCATTTAGATGTACCGTGGTGTATTTTGATGTGTATAGATGCTCTCTGGTGTATTTTTGATGGGGTTTGTAGTGTGGCCGCTGGTGGGCGATGATGTGCTGTACTGGTGGGCACTGATGGGATACTGACAGGCTGCACTGGTGGGCACTAATAGGCTGCGCCCAACCTCTCCACCCTAGATTTGCTGAGGTGAAGGAAAAATGGGAAAAAAAAAATCGCCCTAAAATATCGGCTGCAAAAATGCAACGGATCGTCACCGATCTGTGATCCGAACGGGCCACCTTGTTCGGATCGGCACACCATAGGAAGTCCCCGGCTTCGGCCTAGCTCCGGAGCGGTGGCCATCTTGCTCCACCCCCGTGTGCTTGCCAGAGCCCAATGCATAGCGTGACACGCCTCCCCGCACAAAGCGCTCACTGCAGACATGTGGAGATAGCATCTGTGAGCTCCTGCAGGTAGGAGATCCGTTGCACCCCTAGTAAGCATGATTGTAATGTTCAATCTGAAAATAGCAAGACAGAGGGAGATAAGGGGCCAGAGGTATTTGTGGAGCGGCCCCCTAACAGCTGCATCTGTAATGGGGGCAAGTGGACATCTTTCATTACACCGAACAGAGTTTTAGATTCAGTTATTTTCATCACAAAACAGAGCTTATACCCTTAAATACAGTATTTGTAAATCCGACGGACTGTTTAAATGTTAAATTTAATGTGAAAATCAGAGGTGTTCTGTCACATTAGCAATAAACAGTCCGTCGGATTTCCAAACACTGTATTTAAGCACATAAGCTCCATTTTGTGTTGAGAATAACTATGAAATAATAAAAATAAATAAATAAAACTCTGGTGGGTGTAACAAGATTTGTCTTTTTTTTTTGCTTATCCGAAAATGACCCGATCCGTGACTCCTGATCCGAGGATCAATCCGATCCGTGAGTTTTTTGATCCGTTGCACCCCTAATATCGGCCGCCTCGATTTCTAAATATCGGCATCGGCCAGAGAAAAACCCATATTGGTCTACCTCTAGTTGGTATCTGCTAATAATGATTTTAGTGTATTGTTGGTGAAAATATCTTCTTGATAAACATTCATGCAAATATTGCGAGGCCTTAAAAATTAGTAGCACCTTTTTTTTTTTTTTTTTTTTGTATTCTTCTCATTAGGCTGGGTTCACACTACTACACTACTTTCATCCTACTTTGCTCTGCTACATTGGTCCTACATTTATCCTACATTGGTCCTACATCCATCCTACTTTCATGAACAGGATACTACTTTGGTCCGACTTCAATGATATTCAATGGGCCTGAAGTAGGATCAATGTAGGACCAAAAGTAGTACAGGGAGCATTTTCAAAGTCGGACCGACTTGTGTAGGACGCTACAAGACGCTCTCATAGGGAAACATTGAACACAGAGCAAAGTAGGATGAAAGTAGTGTAGTAGTGTGAACCCAGCCTTATACAGGATTTTAGAAAATTAAAGGGGTCTTTTACAAACACCAAAAGCTGTATGGATTAAACATAAAAAGGCAATGGAAAATTAGCAAAAATGTTTAAAAGTGGTGCGCAGGGCCTGGCAGCGAAAGGGTTAATTAATGCCAATTGCACAGCCAACTGGTTAATTTTTTTTCAACTCAAGCAGATTAAAAATACCAACGGAACAAGACAAGCTGAAAGTAAAGCACATTTATTACACTAAATTTGTTTAAAGGACTATCTATGAGAGGCAATTATAGATCATCTAGAAGAAAACCAATTTGAAGTTTAAATATTAACCACTTAAGACCCGGACCAAAATGCAGGTAAAGGACCTGGCCAGTTTTTGCGATTTGGCACTGCGTCGCTTTAACTGACAATTGCGCGGTCATGTGATGTGGCTCCCAAACAAAATTGGCGTCCTTTTTTTCCCACAAATAGAGCTTTCTTTTGGTGGCATTTGATCACCTCTGCGGTTTTTATTTTTTGCGCTATAAACAAAAATAGAGCAACAATTTTGAAAAAAAATGCAATATTTTTTACTTTTTGCTATAATAAATATCCCCCAAAAATATAAAAAAATATGTTTCCCCCCCCCCCTCAATTTAGGCCGATACGTATTCTTCTACCTATTTTTGGTAAAAAAAATCTCAATCGATTGGTCTGCGCAAAATTTATAGCGCTTACAAAAATAGGGGATAGTTTTTTATTGCATTTTTATTCATTTTTTATTTTTTACTACTAATGGCGACCAGCGAAATTTTTTTTTTTTTTTGTGACTGCGACATTATGGCGGACACATCAGACAATTTTGACACATTTTTGGGACCATTGTAATTTTCACAGCAAAAAAATGCATTGTTTCCTGTGAAAATGACAATTGCAGTTTGGGAGTTAACCACTAGGGGGTGCTGAAGGGGTTAAGTGTGACCTTGTATGTGTTTCTAACTGTAGGGGGGCGGGGCTGGACGTGTGACGTCACTGATCGTCTTTCCCTATATCAGGGAACGGACGATCAATGACACTGGCACAGTGAAGAACAGGGAAGCTGTGTTTACACACAGCTCTCCTCGTTCTTCAGCTCCGGGGACCGATCGCGGGACTCCAGCGGCGATCGGGTCCCGCGGCCACAAAGCTTCTGACCGGGTCGCGGGCACTTAAAGAGGACGTACAGGTACGTGCTTGTGCCCAGCCATGCCATTCTGCCGACGTATATGTGCAGGAGGCGGTCCTTAAGTGGTTAAAGCGGTTGTATACCCGCAATTATTATAGGCTTACCTGTAGGTAAAAGTGGTAGTAAAGAGTTTACTACCACTTTAAGGTATATATAAATGTTTTGCTTACAGGCTTTTATGTTCACTGAAACATTATTAACATCAATGTGAGAATGTTTTGATTAAAAGAAGTTTGAATACATTTAAAATTTTTGTTAACATCAAAGTTATGTTGCTTTGACAAGCCTGTGTAAAAGGGACTTAAAGCGGAGCTTCACCCTAAAAACAAGTATATACCGTTCAATCCAGCATACTGCCGACATGTACAATATGCTGTTTTTTTTTTTTTGGCTTGCATACCGTAGTATAGGTATTCCCCCCCCCCCCCCCCACGGGAGTGGGCGTTCCTATTCAGAGACTAAGTGATTGACGTATGACAAAAGCTTCCTACCGGCGCAAAAGGCGCGTCACCAGTTTCCGCAAAAAGCCGAACGTCGGTGCGCAGGCGCCGTATAGAGCCGACTCTTAGTTCGGCTTCTTTTCGGAAACTGGTGACGCGCATTATGCGCTGGGGGGGAAGGTTTTGTCATCACGTCAATCACTTAGTCTCTGAATAGGAACGCCCACTCCCGCGGGATTCACTACCCGGAAGCCGGGGGGGGAAATGCCTATACTACGTTATATAAAAAACAGCATACTGTACATGTCGGCAGTATGCTGGATTGAATGGTGTATATACTTGTTTTTAGGGTGAACCTCCGCTTTAAGAGGCTATACACTGTAGGCTCAATTTAGTAAAAGTGCTTTTCAGGTTTAAAGTGAATGTAAACCCACGCTCATCCTTTCTAAACTACTGCTGATCTATAAGGATATAGATGCCACCTGCATGTATCCTTACCTGTCAAATGTCTCCCCTCTGTCTGTTATAAGAACTGAAAAACTGCAGATTCTGTGGGTGGATCTGTTGTCTGGAGCTCGGTGGGTGGAGTCGTGATGTCAGTAGACTGCCCCACCCTCCTCTACACTCCCCTTGTCAACATGCATTTTGTCCTGTGTATTCCTTACACTGAATTCTTCTATGATCACTAACATCCAGTCAAAATCCAGAAAAGTAACCACATGACTTCAGAAAAGGAGTGGGAATTAAAAAATAATGCCTGTCTCCAGGCTAGTGCATGAGATATGTAAATAACCTGTCACTCACAGCAAGGGGGCGGAACAGACTAAGGTTTTTCTCTGTAAGTCCGTTTTATTTCACTGAACAATAAAGGAGGATTGCTCGGAGCTGGATTAACTATGTGGCAAGACTGGGCACAGATGATAGGAAATCTTATACTGTACATTGTGACATAAAAAAAGGGGGGCCATTTGAGCATTCACCTGTAAGGGCACCATTATACCTGCATAGCAACTCTGACTTCAGTTTTATAGCTTAGAAAAATGCAGTTGGTTTGTAACATGGGCTTTATTCTTTTGCATTCATCATTCATTGCTGGCTCCTGATTTGGTGTTATACTGTACTTTTCCATTATCCGCACAGCTAGCTTCTTCTTAACCCTTTTTATGCAATATCTTATTGTGTAACTTTTTCTTTTGTAACTTCTTGTTTTAAAGCAACATAATAAATAATGTAAACAAAATGAAAGTGTTTATGCTAGGAAATAATGTTCACGCTGATGTGTTTTGTTTTTATTTTCTTGGAGAAAATACTAATTGCTTTGCCATGTTTATTAATGTGAAAACATTGAAAAAATATCATGCCAACAAGCACTGCTCCATTGTTGGTGCTTGTTAGGGATCTAAATAAATAAAAGGATTAGAAAACCGCAGCCTTCTGCTTGCCAGTAATGAAAGCCCCACATTAGAGCTGCACGATTAATCGTGGAGAGAATCACGATTTCGATTCTCCCCGCGGGATGACCGGCGATTCTTCTGTTTTCACCGCTGGTTCCACGTAACCAGCCTGGAACGCAAAAGCCGCCGATATCAAAACAGACGTCAGCAGCCTGCAGTAGTTTGTATCCATGCGCCACCTAGTGGTTGCCGGCGGTACTGCTTGTGATGTATTCATCCTTCTCACAGTTCTTTACAACTGCGTGTATCCATGCGCCACCCAATGGTTGATGGCAGTACTGCTTCTGATGTATAAAAAAAGAGACCAGTGATATGTCTATAATGTTAAAGACCATATAGCTCCTATGAAAAAAGGAGAATCAAAGTTTTTTATTCTGCTTTTTTCATAGGAGTTATATGATCTTTAACATTATAGACATATCACTGGTCTCTTTTTTTATATATTCATATTTTTCAGATAAATCACAGGTTTATTTATTAATTATTATTTTTTTTGGGGGGGGGGGGGTGTTCTGGCATAAATTTTTTTGAGAATCGTGATCTTTAGTCTAAGCAAAAGAATCGTGATTCTCATTTTGACCAGAATCGTGCAGCCCTACCCCACATGCAGAGCGTTCTCATTGCATGCATGTAAGAGCCGCTGAATTAAAAGTGCAGCAGGTGTCAAGTGCTGCAACACAAGGTGTTTTGTCAGCCAGCAATGTATTTTTGGCACTATCGGACCAAATGATCTATTTCCTGATGTAACCTGCATAAATGCAGGAATAATCCCCACGACTAAACCCTATTGGGTGAAATAGGAAAAGGGAGTTACCGCTCCAGGTGGGTATGCTGGACAATCAATAGCTTCTCAGGAGACCAGGAGTTCCGGCAATGCACAAGGCAAATTGAAGAATGGACAGCCGCACTTCCAAAAAAACCCTTAGGTTGTCTTTCTTTAAAAAAAATGGCAAATGCACTACAAAATACTGCAAAACAGTGGAGATGGCAGCCTACGTGTTTCACACTGCGGTCAGTGCTTAATCATGGGCCATGATTAAGCACTGACCGCAGTGTGAAACGCGTAGGCTGCTATCTTCACTTTTTTGCAGTATTTTGTAGTGCATTTGCCTTTTTCTTAAAGAAAGACAACCTAAGGGTTTTTTGGAAGTGCGGCTGTCCATTCTTCTAGCCTTTACAATTTTCCTATTGGGTGAAATGCTTTAGTGGAGCAGTCCTAGCGGAGACTGTCACCGCTATGCTTGTGGACACGCTGCACTGTAAACACAAATATAAATGAATCCCCCTGGTGTGCAGTGGCCTCCTTCTTTTTCTTTTTTTTTTTCCTGCATTAACTCTGACCATGCTTACAATATGGTGGAGTCCAGTCCAAGGATACGCTTTTTTAGTATATTACACACTGTTCATTGCCTAATCGGGAAAGGTGACTAAAGCCTCGTACACACGATTGGATTTTCCGACAACAAATGTGAGATGGCAGGGTTTTGTCGGAAAATCTGACAAATCTGCTTCATTGGACAATTTGTTCCGACAACAAATGTTTTATAGCATGCTTTCAAATGTGTGCCGTCGGATTATCCGATCATGTATACACAAGTCCATCGGAAAAAAAAAAAATCCAAAGTACAAACACGCATGCTCCGAACCAATCCTAAACATTAGCAGAAGTTGCCCAAAGGGTGGCGCTAAAGAGCTGAAAAACCATGTTGTTTTGTATATGTTGGCTGACAAAGTTCTGCCATCTGTATGCATACCAAGTTCACGGCCAACGCCCTTCGCACAAAATTCCATGGATTTTTCTGATGGAAATCCTATTGTGTGCACAAGGCTTTAGAAAACAGAAATGTATTAGTTGTAGATACCAGTCATGAGTACTTTTGCCATGAATTAAGTGAAAAGGGTTTGATTTGTGTACACTGGGCATACTGTATAATTGAGATGCTATGGTTATAATTTCTGGTTAGAGTTGCACTTTAATAATCATTTTCAACAGTGATGCAGTGGTGAGCAGTCCTATGGATAGCCAAATAGTATAATTTGTAGTCACATACTGTATAACTGAATAGCTATTTTATTTATACATTTTATATTTTTTTCAGACACCACTGAAGCCTGGAAGAAGTCTGATGCACTGGATTAGAGTCAAAACTAGCGGTAAAGATTTAACAGGCCAAAGTGGAAGAATAAGTGAGGTGACAGAAGAGGAACTTGCAAAACACAATAAAAAGTCTGATTGCTGGATATGTATTAGAGGTAAGTGCCTGCAGTGTAATTGCTTGCACAAGAAAAATGTAAAGCCCATCAGTTAATGTTTTAGAGCTTTCAGCATATAATTGATGATAGACTCCAGTTACACTACATTATCTATTTGGTTTTAAAGATTAAATTCCCATAAATTTGAAAGGTTGCTGTTGATCGGAAGCTTTCAGCAGCCAAAAGATAGCAATTGGTAAGAGAATTTTAGAGTGGAGTTTGAGAAATTACATCCAATGAAGCATTGGAAGTTACAGAATTGTATTCACTGCGGCTGACCCCCCTTGCTGCAATGTCAAAGGAAGAGATCCAAAAGCCACACATCATGAAGCAGACCCATGTATATGAAGTGAGATCGCGTTTCGCTCTGCCTCATGAAGCTTAATCATAGGGATGACTTTCCCCTCCCTGCTCACATGCCCCTCCCAGCTTGAATGGCAGTAATTTCCACTTACTGTGGATAAAAAGGGTCATCCTGCTCCCTTCTGTACTTGGAGCTGCTAGCACTTGAGCTGGGAGGGGGCATGTCAGCAGGACAAACTATGGTACCTAAAAATCTCCATAGGCCATGCTTAAAAAAAAAGATTGTTACCAGGTTAGAGTTACAGAGGAGGTCTGCTAGAATTATTGCTTTGGTTCTGACGATCGCGGAAATACCTCACATGTGTAAATTTGAACACTTTTTACATATGCATGCGCGACTTGCGTGTGCGGTTTCTTTTCTTTGCTGCACAAACTCGCGGGGACGGGGATGCTTTAAAAATGTTGTGTGTTTTTTTTTTTTTTTTTTTTCTTTTCTTTTTTCTAATTTTAATCTTCTTTCTTCTTTTTTTTTTTTTTTTTTGTTACTTTAAACACTTCTTTTTTTTTTTTTTAATCTTTTTTTGCTGTCAAAAGGAATGTTGACATCCCTTGTGACAGTAATAAATGGTGACAGGTACTCTTTAGGGAGGAATCGGGGGGTCTAAGAGACCCTAAATCCCTCCTTTTTACACTTCAAAGTATTCAGATCACCAAAAAACAGCAATTCTGAATACTGTGTTTTTTTTAAACGGCGCCATTGGTAGCCGAGTAAATTGGAAGTGATGTCTTGACATCGTTCCGTGTTTACAGAGAGAAGACTGGAATGAAGCCGGCGGTAGTGGCAGGTCGGGTCTCCCGGTGGGACGTGAGGCCCAGTAAGAGCGATGATAGGGGGGGGGGGGATGTCCCCACCCGCTCCTCCAGTGATAACAAATGATGCGGCTAAAAGCCGCTTAGCTGTTATTCCGAAGAGCCGACCGCCTGCTCTAAAAAACACATTGCCTCCTCACCATCTGTCAAACACACAGATCGTTTTTTAGAGGAGCAGCAGTGCCTGCTGCACTTGTGAATGAGCCTTTAGTTGCATTTGGCAGTAGCACCATTTGTGCTCGTTCACGCATAAAATTGGGGTGGTGGGGGGGGGGGGGGTAAAACCCTGTGGTTGAGTCGCCCCCAATCCCTACCCCCTTTAGCTGCTGAGGGTGTACACATGCCGCAGCAGGAATTAAGCCCCCTGTTGCTTTTGGTGGGTTCTACCACCTGCCAATCATAACCCATTCAAGTAAACGGCACCACTCTGCAAGCACCCCACAACTGCACGCTTCTGCAGGGTCTAATGGGTTAAAGCAGGTGGGAATGCGGTTGGGGCAGGAATGATAAAACACGTCTTAACTATGAGGTTTTACCACCACCCAAACTGCAAATGTTAATGAACCCTTACTGTTTTGAGCCCCCTGTAAGGCTGCTTTCGCACTGATGTGCTGCAGTTTACCTGCAGGTGTGGTGCACTTTCTGAAAGAGCGCCAAACTCCTGCATTCAGGAGAAAGTGCACCAAACCCGCAGGAAAGCTGCTTTCTAAGTGCAGCAAACCCGCATATAAACTGCACCCGCGGTGTTGGTAAACTGTAGCACATCAGTGTGAAAGCAGCCCAATACTATTATGTCCAGTGTATTGCTTCTCACTGACTTGAACATCTCTTCTTTCATGCTGCTGACACTACTCTGGAGACCACTAGCTGGGATAAAAGGTGGAGTGCAGTTGGTATCACTCCTCATGGGACAGGAGCCACAGAGGAGGCATCGGCTTAAGCGGCTCTTGCTCCCTGCTACAACTTTACAAGTAGTCCCTCTGCATTGCACTCTGGGATGGTTGGTCAGCAAGCCCAGATTGTGATCTACCAGTCACCTGTCTGCAATCTACTGGTTGCTGACCCCGCTCTAGGGGTTTTACACCAGATTTCAGTGAACAGTTTAAGGGGCACAAGTGAAGGCTGCAAAAACTGACAGATTTCTTTTTGCATACAACCTTAGTGCCCTTTACAGCCCGAGTGGTACTGGTTCTTGGCTGCAAGCTGATGAGCATTGCCTCAAGTCTCCACCCAAGCCCTTGGTAGAGTAGAGAGGAGCAAATGAGCAGTCATGTGGTCACTGACAGAAGATATTAAAACAATATTTACAGTGCTCTTTCACGTTTTTCATCTATCAGGCATATATAGGAAATATGTAAGTTATTTTTTTTTAATTATGTGTACAATATTGTATGACTTCCCAAATAGTTAAAACAGAATTTTTCAATATAAAAAAAAAAAAAAAAATGACAAAAGCAGCTTTTTTGTGTGCCCCTAGATATATTCAGTCTAAAGGCCCACATCATTTTAACCTACTTCCTCTGACCCCAGATTGACTTGGTCCTGCCACTCCTTGTGACTGAACAGTAAAGAAGAAGTTCTTATCACTTTGCTTTATCTTCCTATCAGCATTCTTCTTGTTAACTCATGAACGGATTGGCTCCCTGTGATGCTTCTTCCACTCACACTCCAGCTCTGCTGAACAAGGATTGCAGGAGGCTAATACCTGGTCAAATTCATGTACTTACATTGCTTGCATTTAAAGCTGAAGTATGACACAGAATATCTTTTGGTCATTTGCACAGTAAAAATGAGTTTGTGCCCCATTTCTGGTTGCTGCAACATTTGCTACATAGCTTTCTTTTACTCAGACAAGAGTCTACGATGAGTGTCCGGCACTGAGCCTTGTAGTTTCAAGTACTGTACACTGATCAATCGTTTTTTACCCCCTCCATTCATAAAAGAAAGCCTTGCAATGGTTTTTAATGAATGCAAGGAGCTCTGTGTCTTGGAGAAGGTGTGTAAGAATGCCACAATCACTCCTCCTTTAATCACAGTAATGCTTGCATTCACTGAAAAGAATGCAATGCTTTTTATGAATGGAGGGGGTGCCGTACAAATGACTGACACTGGCCAGTGCACTGCAGCTGGAATGACAAAATCTCAAATGCCAGCCATTCAGCTCTATAGGAGACTGCTGCCTATATGATATATAACAAACACTGCAGTGGCTAGAGGTGGGGTATTTTTTAATTGGGATAACATATTGTTACTGTGCAAATGACCAAACAACATGTTGGTCATACTTCAGCTTTCCAAATGCAAGCAGTGTAAGTATGTGAATTTGAGCAGTCCCTCTGTGAGAGCTAAAAAGACACAAATCATTTTTGGCCATACATCAGCTTGGTGATGTTTAAATAATTATAGAGTTGCATTAATGTGTGCCTTTCTGTCTGCCTAGAATTCAGCCTTTATGTCCTATTTTTTTTGTACTTGTAGAATACCATAATTTGAAAAATATTGACTTTTGTTTTCCAAATGATCTCTTTGTATCCGTTGGCGGCGCTGTTCAAGTGCTTTTTAGTAAATTATAGGTCAGAAGACAGTCTTTAAGCCCCTTTCACATGAACGGCTGTTTTGCCGCAGCTAAAAGCATGTTTACGTTTTGCTGGAATTCAAGACTCCAGGCACAGCGATCAGCTGCATTTGTACAGTGCTTTTAGCTGCGGTTGCTTTTAGCCGCGGCATAATATTGAACGGGGATCCGACTTGGATCCCTGCCAATACCAAGCACTGTGTTTGGTATGAATCTTGAGGGGAAACTCCATGCCAAATTTCAAATAAAAAAACGGCATGGTTTCCACCTTCAAGAGCATACCAGGCCCTTGGGTCTGCTATGGATTTTAAGGGGAACCCCCGTACGCTGAAAAAAGGGCGTGGGGTTCCCCCCAAAATCCATACCAGACCCTTATACGAGCAGCAGCCCCGGCCGGTTAGGAAACGAGCGAGCAGCCCCCTCCCTCCTTAACCGCGCCAGGCCGCATGCCTTCAACATGGGGGGGTAGGTGCTTTGGGGCAGGGGGGCGCCCTGTGGCCCCCCCACCCCAAAGCACCTGTCCCCATGTTGACAAGGACAGAGCCCCTTCCCGACAACCCTGGCCGTTGGTTGTCGAGGTCTGCGGGCGGAGAGCTTATCGAAATCCGGGAGCCGCCTTTAATAAGGGGGCCCCCTGATGCCGGCCCCCCACCCTAGGTGAATGTGTATGGAGTACATCGTACCCCTACACATTCACCTGGCGGAAAAAAAATGTACTTTAAAAACCCTGTGTAGTGTGTGTTTTTTTTATTTATTAGTCAGCTACGGGGCTTCGATGTCTTCTTCCGGGGGTCCCAGTCTTCACCGCCGTCTGGTTCTCTTCCACCGGGGCCCCGCTCTCCTCTTTTACGAGGGGGGGTGCCCGGGCTTCTGTTGCCTTCTGCCGTCTTCGGTGTTGACACGTCGCTTCCTCCCGCTGTAATGCCGTGTGCGCGGCTCGCACCGATTTTTATATAGGCCTCTTATGACATCACAGTTCCATCATGCTCCGGTGCACCCGAACCAACATAGTGAACATGATGAGAAAACTGCATTGTTCAAAGCCACTAAAAACTTAATACAAAACAAGTGTCATCATAAATAATGAACATATTGAAATAAGAGTCCTCTGTACAGTATGGCCCTTTTTCGCAAGTACAAGAGGTGTGTATGCCTGCTGCTTAAAGTGGATTTTTTTTTTTTTATGTCACAATCTACAGTATAAGATTTCCTATCATCTGTGCCCAGTCTTGCCACACAGAGTTAATCCAGCTCTGAGCAATCCTTACAGAGAAAAACCTTAGTCCGTTCCGCCCCCCTTGCTGTGAGTGACAGGTTATTTACACATCTCATGCACTAGCCTGGAGACAGATATTATTTTTTAATTCCCACCCCCACTCCATTTCTGAAGTCATGTGGTTACTTTTCTGGATATTGACTGGATGTTGGTGATCATAGCCGAATTCAGTGTTAGGAATACACAGGAAAAAAATTCATGTTGACAAGGGGGGTGTGGAGGAGGGCGGGGAGTCTACTGACATCACAACTCCACCCACAGAGCCCCAGACAACAGACCCACCCACAGAATCTGCAGTTTTTCAGTTCTTATAACAGACAGAAGAGAGACATTTCACAGGTAAGGATACATGCAGGAGGCATGTATATCCTTATAGATCAGCACTATGGCAGTAGTTTAGAAAGGATGAGAGTGGCTTTACATCCACTTTAATGTCTAATTCATACCTAGCTAAAAGCCGGCTACGTCATAGAGGGCTGGATTTCAGGTGCTGTGGGGTTAAAAGCAGCAGCTGTGACAGTGGCTTCCCTGCCCCCTTCTATCTCCTTGCCCATTCACAAAATGACTTGTACTATTTTGACAGAATTTGTTTTTTCTGTGAATGAAGGAAGAGAGATCATGTTGCATCTCCATCCCTTCTGTTCTCATTCACAGAATGCCTTGTATTCACCCTGGAAAAGAAGATAGGAGGGGGTGGGGAAATCACTGTTGTAGTTGCTGCTTTTATCCCAGCAGTACCTGGAACTACAGCATTCTCTGTAAGAGCCGGCTTAAAAAGAAACCATAATGTTCCCACTGGACATGTAGTTGGGAGCTCTATATTAATTTTGGACTGGTTCTCACAGGAATGTGTGGGTTCCCCTGCAATAATCACATTATGTGGTGTGTCTTGACAGTCCATTCATTTGAATGTACTGCAATGCAAAATGCACCAGACTGCGCAAAAATGCACTGCACTAAAACCGCATGGTACGGCAGTACCTTGCAAACACAATGCATTTGCGTGCACCCAATTTCAATCTGCTTTTGGTGTACCATTAATAATACATTGGCACCCACATGTAGACTGCAAGGAAAGTACATTCGAACGCAGTGCAGGAAATGCACACAGGATACGCCTTTCCTGCACTGCATTCTGTTGTGAACTGACCTTTAGTTAGTGTTTTCTAAAAGTAGTAGTTGCCAAACCCTGTTCATTCTATTGGAAACTACTATTTTAGAAAAATGGTTTGGCATTTACAACTTTAGTATTACTCTAAAACATGGTTTGGTAACCACTACTTTGGGCCTTCTGTTAATTTAGTTAAGTAGTAGTTCCCAATATCTGTTCAAATAGATAGTTGTGCCCCAAAATAATAAGCAGATCCCACCAGTCCTCTTTAATGCTGCTCCAGAGGAATGTCCCTCAGGGTGTGAACAGGCTCAGGCTAAAAGAGTGCTGTAGTCTCGTAATTACCTGTCCAAAGCCAGAGCACAGCCACAGGCAACCGGGGGTGTCAGACTCCACACTGCTTCAGGCTCAATGCGGGTTCAGAGTGAGGTGGGAGGGAGATAAAATGGTAGGACAGGAACTGCGGCTTGTGCGAACCATCCGCACTGCTTTCCATGCAGGTGGGTGGGCGGGTGGCAGGTAACTGTGGCCATGTCCATCTGCGCTGCTTTCTATGTATGTGGATGGGGGCTGGTAAGAAACATCTGCGCTGCTTTCTATGAATAAAGCCACAGCCACCGGCTGGTTTTGTTGTGAGAGAGATGGGTCTCCCAGGATTCCCTACACGTGCCATCATTAATGCAGCTGTGTGCCACCTGTGTTGGTGTTATTTTAATCAGGACAAATTATAACATTAAAAAATGTATACTTTTATCTACAGTAATAGTATATATATTTTTTAACTGACAGTGATTAATGTGAAAAGAAAGTGTGTTTTAAAGTGATTTGTAAAAGAGCACTTTATACAGTTTGACACTGCGTTGCTTTAACTGACAATTGCGCTGTCATGTGATGCTGTACCCAAACAAAATTTGCATCCTTTTTTCCACAAATAGAGCTTCCTTTTTTTGGTATTTGATCATCTCTGCAGTTTTTTTTTTTTTTTGCACTATAAGAGTCGGTTCACACTGGGGCGACCTGGGATCCGACTTCAAGTCGTGCGGTCGAGAAAATGAATGGAAGTGAATGGAGCCGTTTTAATGCACACTACTGAAGTCGCTCCGACTTCAGAAAAGGTTCCTGTACTACTTCAATCCAACTTCTAGGCGACTTGTAGGCAACTTGTACCCATTGATTTCAATTGAAGTCGCCTCAGAAGTCGGATCACTGTCTTAACTGAAGCAACAATACAGGAAGATAACATACATTTCTCAGGCAAACCCCTCCCTCCCCCTCCCTCCCACAGAGCTGATTGTTGTTTGATTGGCCACTGGAAAGCCTCCTGTCCTGGAGGCGACTTGAAGTTGCCTTGTACTGTCATGGAGGCAACTTGAAGTTGCCTTGTAAGTTGCCTGATGATTCATACTCAAGTCGTGTCCAAGTTGCCTCCAAAGTTGTGCTGGAAGTCGTGTTGCCCCTCTGTGAGCCCCTTAGGCTCCATGCACACTGAAGCTAAAAAAAAGCTATAAAAAAACGCCAGTAGCTTTGCAGGGAGCCTTTCAACGTTTTTTTTAGCGTTTTTGCAATAGCGTTTATTAGCGTTTTTCAGTGTAGCGTTTTTTAGCTCTTTTTTTTTTTTAAAATGGATGAAAAAACGCTGGCGCCAGCGTTTGAGCATTTTCAGCATTTTGTGTCTTTTTTAGCGTTTTTTTCTGCCGAAAAACTGCACTTTGAACGCAACTTTCGGGCGTTCAGAAAAATGCCAATAAACTCCAAAGCTCATTGACACTAAAAAACGCCCATGTGTGCATGGGCACATAGGCTAACATAGAGTTGAGTTTATGGGCTTTTTAAAAAAAGCCCAAAACGCCAATAAACTGCAGTTTATCAGCTTCAGTGTGCATGAAGCCTAAACAAAAAAAAAATACTTTTTTGCTATAATAAATATCCACAATTTAAAAAAATAAAAATAAATGTATTCATCAGTTTAGGCCAATATGTATTCTACATATTTTTGGTTAAAAAAAATCGCAACAAGCGTATATTGATTGGTTTGCGTAAAAGTTATAGCGTCTACAAAATAGAGGATAGATATTTGGGATTTTTTTTGTTGGTAATGGCTGCGATTCGTGATTTTTATTGGGATTGCGGCGGACAGATCGAACATTTTTGGGACCATTGACATTTATACAGCGATTAGAGCTATAAAAATGCACTGATTACTGTGTAAATGTCACTGGCAGGGAAGGGTTTAACACTAGGGGGTGATCAAGGTGTTGAATGTGTTCCCTCATTAGTGTTTCTATCTGTGGGGGGATGGGACTGACTGGGGTAGGAGACATATTGCTGTTTCTACTTAGTAGGAACAAACAATATGTCTCCAAAAAGATGGTGTGGTTGTTTTTAAGGAGTAAAATTTAACAATACTTGAACAAAAAATAGCTGCATGGTTGAGCTGCCAGAAGGAAGCCTTTACTGTGCCAATACCACAAAAAAGCCCAATGAGACATGTCAAGGTGTTGTTGGGCATATTGTAACCAGGCTTTTTTGTGGCACTTGTACTGTAATGGCTTTTGTCTGGCAACTTGACCATGAAGCTCTTTATTGTTCAAGTATCATCATATTGTGCTTCTTGGAAACAACCACACCATCTTTTTCCAGAGCAGTCTGTATTTCTTCTGAGGTTACCTGTGGGTTTTTCTTTGCATCCCGAACAGTTCCTGTGCCCGTTGTGGCTGAAATCTTTCTTGCTCTACCTGACCTTGGCTTGGTATCAAGCGATCCCCAAATTTTCCACTTATTAAGTGATTGAACAGTACTGACTGGCATATTCAAGGCTTTGGATATGTTTTTATATCCTTTCCATCGTTGTAAAGTTTCATTGCCTTGTTATGCAGGTCTTTTGACTGTTCTTTTCTACCTCCTCATGGCTCAGTGTCTGGCCTGCTTAGTGCATCCATGTGAGAGCTAACAAACTCATTGACTATTTATACACACACATTTTTATTTAAAAAGCCACAAGTATGGCAAATGAGCCTTTAATTGCCATTGTAACCTGAATGTGCCACCTTCTATGTCTGTACCAAGGCCAAACATTCCAGGGTATGTTTACTTTTGGTCAGGGCCATGGGTGATTTCCATTATGATTTTTAAAAAGGATCCAAAAAATGTGATAATAAATGGCTTCATGCTTTTGCTATCCTTAAATAAAATATTTTTTTGGCATGGTTAGTCATATTTTCAATATTTAATGCCAACATTTCACAATTTCTGGCTTTTTAGAGCTGCTGTTTTTGAATACCCACCTTGGTAATGCACTAGGTGTGTGCACCTTGCATTTTTTTGTCTTTTTTGTTACTTGGTAAGTTACTCTGTGCTTTCTTTTATGTACTATTTGGAATCCTATGATATATTATTGTGACCATTGATTTTTTTCCTGTTTTAGTGAAACTCTCAACCAAATAAGAAAAATTTTGAAAAAATGTTCTGGTGTGCACCTGTGAGAGTAAAATGGTTAAAGCTGCTTTATGCGTTTTTATAGTGATGAAAATGACACTTTGCATTCTAATTGTCAGACAGGAATAATCAATGTAATATTGCTAGAATTCAACACATCCAAGCATTAAACTCTCACATAAAAGCTTCATTTTCAGTATTGTTGAAATTCCAGGAATGAGTATTAATTTTTTATTTTACAAAATGTGAATAATATTTATATTTCAATATTTTTATTGAAAATAAGCAATGTTGTATAAGGCACAAGTGACAAAGACTAAAATAACAATCGAGCTCTGTCAGATTATAGTACTCATACAAATAATCGTAAATATAAAACCTATAGATAAAAAAGACAACACAAAATGCAGTTAGCGGAAAAGCCCGTTAACATAGCCATATGACATAAGAATAATCAAGGAAAAACACAATGTCCCCTTTTTACCGTATCTTTCCCCTCTTCAGATGTTAAAGTATTCATTGAATGGTAAAAAAAATTGAAATAAAAAATAAAATAAGAGTAAAGCTAATGAGATATATTCTTGACTCCCTAGGGTCCAACTGGTGGTTGTCCCAGGAAGCCACATTAACCCATAATCTTAAGAATGATTCTCACATGGAGAAAGATGTATAGTATAAAGAACAGGGGAGGAAGAAAGAAGGGAAGAAACAGGAGTAGGGGAGATTAGGAACGGTAGGGAAGGATAGGGAAGGGAAGGGGAGAGAAAAGGGAACCCCTCCGTATACTTCTACCAGCCTCATGTCAACGTAGAGATAGAAGTTCCGTCAAAGCATCCCATAGTTAGCAACAATGACAACAATAGCCAATTCAACATTAAATATTTTAAAAGAGAAAAGGAAAGAAAAGTAAAAAAGAGGAGGGTGGTCAGCCGGAAGCACTTTAAGGTGGAGATAAGTAACGTATCCACGGATCCCACGTTATATCGAATTTCTTAGTAGAATTGCGAAGTATACGGGCGAGTCTGTCGTTAACCATGATCCAATTAAGTTTATTCTTCACATAATCAAGGGGAACCATCGACTGCTTCCAATATCTAGCAATAGTTATTCTTGCCGCCAAAAACATATATGTGATTAGTTTCATTGATTTCTTGGGAACCTCATCGGGTAACTTATGAAATGGCGCTGATTGCGGGGATCGACGTATATTAACCTCCGTTACCGAGTAAATTAGATTAAATATACAAATCCAAAATCTAGTGACTGCACTGCCACCAAACATGAAGCATTGTACCCATCTGTCCACAACGTCTGAAGCAATTGGGCGATGCGGACGGGTGCATCCTAGCGACTCTGGTCGGGGCCAAATACCATCGTAGAAGTGTTTTATAATTTGCTTCAATTAATGTAGTATTAATAGATATTTTGGATAAAGCGAAGGCAACATCTTGCCAGTCTGATAATTCCTGTGAATAATATTTAGTAGCCGGTATGCATACACTGTATTTTTATATGTATTCTGTTATAAGCAGGCATCTATAGATAGTGTATTGACACTGCAGTAAGTCGATCTGAACGACTGGAACAGAGCTGTTCTGAAAACAAATTTATTAAATCAGGGCTTGACAAATTTGCTTGACATCTAGGAGCCAGCTAGAAAAGTTAGGAGCCAGTTTTTTTTTTTTCAGTATGCCGAATAGCTGGCTTCTGTCGGACCGGCTGCCATACACACGGGCCGAATGGCAGATAGTTTTTATTGAACCGACCAATGTCGCCCGACATTCTGCCCGTGTGTACAAGGCTTGATGGTATAATGGGCAGCAGCTCACAGTACAGCAAGGTGGGGATGATAGGAGATCCAGTAACTCATGCCACCCTAGGCCCCTTGCACACGGGCGCCTCTGCTAAGCAGAATCTGCTTGCTCAGCGAAGATTTCTCTGCTAATCCCTGCTGAGCAGGTGGATGACAGGTCTTCAGTATACAGCTGGTTGTGTTATAATTGTATACAGAGCTCAGTATACAGCTGGCTATGTCTGGACTTTTAGTCTCCCACAACCCCAGGTTGTGTATTAGGGTGAATGCTGGGACATGTAGTCCCCCATGACCTCAGGCTGTGTATTGCAGTGAATGCTGGGATTTGTATTCCTCATCCCAGGCTGTGTATTGCGGTGAATGCTGGGACTTGTAGTCCCCATCCCAGGCTGTGTATTGTGGTGAATGCTGGGACTTGTAGTCCCAATCCCAGGTTGTGTATTGCAGTGAATGCTGGGACTTTTAGTCCACATCCCAGGCTGTGTATTGTGGTGAATGCTGAGAGGGTTGATAGAGGGACGGGCGGACAGGGAGGGACGGGCGGACAGGGAGGGACGGGCGGACAGGGAGGGACGGGCGGACAGGGAGGGACGGGCGGACAGCAGGATGGGTGGACAGAGGGACAGGCGTGTATCTATCCATTCTCCTTTCATATTTTCCATCATCTCTTGTGTCTATCTTCTCTCTGTTCAGATTGCCCATCACCTCCTATGTAATTTCCTTCTCCTTTCAGATCTGCTGTATCCTCCCATGTCTCTCTCTTCTCCATTTAGCATGTCCCTTACCTTCTACACATGACAAGCTCGGCCGAGTCAATCGCAGGGCGCGCTGCTCGTGTGAACTCCAAATCCCAGAATGCCACAGCGTGTGGCCGAACATGACCCTGGTCGGCCAATCACAGGGTGCTTGAGTAGGACGGCCTGGGGGGACATTGCCACCTTGCATCCCGGCCCCTGGTGTGTCTGGTAATGGAGGGGGTGCAGTGCTGGGGTCGCTCCATGCCTTGTACGCTGTGGACGGTGGAAGGTGTGAATGTCGGGACTCCACCGTATCGGCGGGAAATAGCTAGGGGCGTGTCTTGCATGTCGCAGCCCCGGCCACCACAAAAGGGCGCCAGTGCATCTCACTCCAGCAGGCCGCATAGCCGCGGCCTCAATTACCGGCCAGTGCGGCCGACGACATCACGTGATCGCCCGCGGGGGGGGGGGGGACGGGACACACACACAGAGACTCAAGATTCATTAAGCTGTGCTGACCCAGGTGCCAGGTCTCTAATTCTAGACCCTGGGGCCCGGAATTTGTCGAACCCTGTATTAAATGTTCATTAATTCGTTTCAGAAAAGCAAACGGAAAACAATCCGCTTTTTCATCCATCCGTGTACGGATGAAAAAGGGACATACATTGATCCCTATGAGATTGCGGGTGTCAGCGGATGAACATACAGACAAACGGATTTTCCGATAGGAATTTTTTTTCTGTCTGAAAAACTGAGAACCTGCTCTCAAACTTTTGCTGATGGAAATTCCAACAGCAAAAGTCTGATAGAGTATACACACGGTCGGCATTTCTGATGAAAATTTCACGTCAGACTTTTGCTGGTGGAAATTCTGTGTAATGGGGCATTAGTTAAAAAATATAGTGTTATTTGTCAACTAAAGTAAAATAATTGAGATCATTATATAAAAATAAGATATTTTTCTTTGGGGGGCTTTATGACATAGATAGTGAAGGAGGTAGGTTGAGGTTTAGTATGATGGGTATTCTAGAAAAGTCTTATTTGTAATTAGTTTTAGTGTTCTGAAATAGGAGCTGCTTTAAAGGGGTTGTAAAGGTAAATGTTTTTTCACCTTAATGAATCCTATGCATTAAGGTGAAAAAACATCCGACGGTACTGCCCCCCCCCCCCCCCCCAACCCCCGTTTTTACTTACCTGACCCCTCGAAAGTCCCGGACGCGTTCATGTGATCCTCTTCGGTTCCCAGCCTGCCCGTTGATTGGCTAGGCTGGACGGATTGATAGCAGCGCAGCCATTGGCTGGCGCTGCTGTTGATCACAGCGGATGATGCGGCGGGCCGGGCCGAGTGATACAGTCGGCGGCTATGCCCGCCGCTGTATCACGGGAGCGCGCTCACAAAAGCTTTCCACCATGCTCGCTCGCATGGAGGTGGAAAGTTTTTGCGAGGAGGAGCCGAGACAGCCGCCGAAGGGGCCCCAGAAGACAGGATTCGGGGACACTCTGTGCAAAACGAGCTGCACAGTGGAGGCAAGTATAACATGTTTGTTATTTAAAAAAAAAAAAAGTTTGCCTTTTAGTGTTCCTTTAAGTTCTTGTATTAAAGTAAATATGATAATTATTGGTGATGCCCTTTTTATAATTGAGTAGCAGGTCATATATGTATTTTATTTGTTACAGGGCTTGTATATAATGTCACTCCTTACATGGAATATCATCCAGGAGGTGAAGAAGAGTTAATGAAGGCAGCAGGAGCAGATGGTACACAACTTTTTGATGAGGTACACAGATAATAACATAACATGTATTTTTTACATTTAAATTGTATGTTATTGTTTTGATGTCGATATTTGCATTGTTGCCTTTCACAACTCAATTACTCTAACCACTTGCCGACCGCTTATATGTAGACAGAATGGCACTCCTGGGCACAAGGACGTATATATACACGTCCCCTTCAAGGAAGCGGCATTGTGAACGCGAGCTCTGTGAGCCTGACTGTCGGTCCTGCGGACTCGATCACCACGGGGATGCCCACAATCGTCTCAAGGTGAGGAAGAACGGGGAGATGCTGAT
Source organism: Rana temporaria (assembly GCF_905171775.1). Taxonomy (NCBI): domain Eukaryota; kingdom Metazoa; phylum Chordata; class Amphibia; order Anura; family Ranidae; genus Rana; species Rana temporaria. The sequence goes on from NC_053492.1 coordinate 238,336,210, forward strand.
GTAAACAAGCATCTCCCAGCTCTGCCTAGTGACAATGACACTAATCACCGCTACCTGTAATCGGAAGCGGTAATCACTGTCTTGTCACACACAGCCAATCCCCCTACAGTAAGAATCACTCACTAGGGCACACTTAACCCCTACAGCGCCACCTAGTGGTTAACTTCTTCACTGCCAGTGTCAGTTACACAGTAATCAGTGCATTTTTATAACACTGATCGCTGTAAAAATGACAATGGTCCCAAAAATGTGTTCGATGTGTCCCCCATAATGTCGCAGTCACGATAAAAATCGCTGATCGCCGCCATTACTAGTAAGAAAAAAATATATTAATAAAAAAGCCATAAAACTATCCCCTATTTTGTAGACGCTATAACTTTTGTGCAAACCAATCAAACGCTCATTGCACAATTGTCAGTTAAACACTCAGTAAACACACCACTCCTTCACCACTCAAAGATGCGGTTAGCCGGACTTTTGGAGTGATCCTGCTAGTGCACCGCTTCATTGTGAAAGCCTTCGGGCTTTCACACTGAAGACTGCAGAGCAGGATTTTTTTCAGGTGGTATTTGTGCGCTGTTTTTAGCGATAAACCGTCTGAAAAACGTGTCGGTGTGAAAGGTGCCTTATAGTGATTGTCATAATGTTTACTGTATTTGCTCATTTGTACTGAAAGTACCCTTTCTTACAGATTTGATACAGCGTATGATATGAGATGTTTATGTTGATAGGTTCATCGTTGGGTCAACTATGAATCCATGCTGAAAGAGTGCTTTATTGGGAGAATGGCTGTCAAGCACGCTTCATTGTTGAAAGGTAATGATAGAATAGGTCATTCTTGAAGATAAATTGGTTGTTTTGGCCAATAATGATGTTTTTGCTATTATAAATCAAAGACCTTTAAAGTTTTTCTTCTTGTCAGATATTTTTATTAGAATTTCATAAGGGAAACAGAAAGTAAAGGGAAATATACAGAAGTACATAGTTCAATATTCATTGGGGAACATTCAAAGTATACAGTACCATGTACTAATACGATATTCATTACGATTAATAACTTACAGTAGTTGATATGCACATACTGTAGATCAAGGAAAAAGGAGTAAGAGTAAATAATGGTAATAAGGAAAATAAAAATCATAAGCACCGGGGTGGTGGTCTGGCTCACAACAAACACGTATATACATCTTGAATAATGTTTTGTGTGTCCTAGTTTGGAGACAATAAAGACGGGTCAAAGTCAGTGAGGAGGTAGGTTTTGGTTTTCCAAGCCTTGGCGATGGTTTGTTTGGCTGCAGTACTAAGATGTATCAACAGTTGAAATTGAGTATGTGTAAGCGCAGTAGGTTTTAGGTTTAGAAGTGCTATAGCAGGGTCTGGAGGAATAGTAATATCAAGAGCTTTAGATGACATTCGAAATATATTCATCCAGAATTCCTTGACAACCGGACATTGCCACCATATGTGGAAGTGAGTGCCTAGTGTGTCACAGCCTCTAAATCAATTCGGTGAATATGCGGGAGCGAATTTTGCTATTCTGGCTGGTACTAGGTACCAGCGTGTCTTATAATTTGTTTCTACAGCAAAACAGTTAGGAGAGGAGTTTTTGGTAACCAGTTGTTTGACCAGTCTTTAGCGTCAAATACTATATTCATGTCTTGTATCCATTTAGTTGCGTATGAGGATAATGTATCGTTGGGATTTGCATTTACCGTATTTATCGCGGTATAAAGCGATCCCGCGTATACCGCGCACCCCTAAAGATGCCCCGAATCCTGTGGAAAAAAAGTTTGTTTTGTACTTAGTTATGGTGTCTTGCGCGGCGGCCTCGTCGGGTCCGTCTGCGGCTTCGGGTGTCCTCTTCGCGGCTTCGGGTGTCCTCTTCGCGGCTTCGGGTGTCCTTCTGCGGCTTCGGGTGTCCTTCTGCGGCGGGTCCGGTGTCCTCTTCGGCGGGTCCGGCGTCCTTCTGTGGCGTCCTCCCCGCTCGTTTCCCGCGCCGAGTTTGAATACTGCGCCGACATTTACAGAGCGCAGTACACTCGTGTATTGTCGGCAATGCTCGGCTACCCGCGCTGACGTCCTGTACGTCCAGGACGTGACCGCGGAAGGAGCCGAGACTGCCCGACTATACCCGAGTGTACTGCGCTCGGTATATGTAGGCGCAGTATTCAAAACTCGGCACGGGAAAGTGGGTATCGGCGTATATCGCGCACCCACGATTTTGCCCTGATTTTAATGGCAAAAAAGTGCGCGGATTACGCCAATAAATACGGTAGTTGTTGGTAAAGAATTTAAATTAGTCCTCTGACATGTGGGTTGCTGATACAAATCCGCTCAAATTGAGACATTTGAGTAAGTGATGAGCCTGTATTGAGTAGTGGTTCATAACATTTTTTAATTTGTAGATATCTGAAAATGTCAGACCTAGGAAGCCCAAAGGATTCACATAGTACAGGAAAAGGGGGGAATGTTAGTATTAGATATTAGGTTGTGTAGGCGAATCAAGTTAGTGGAAAACCATGCTGAAAATGATTTTGGGTATTTCCAAGCAGGATAGAAGGCAGGGTTTCTTAAGAAGGAACGCAGGGGATTATGTGAGGATTGGAGCATGTGAGAGCTTTTAAATTCATCCCAAATAGCTAGAGAATATTTTGTTATGGGATTATATAGATGAGATCTATCAGCGGGTCTGAGCCATAACAGGTTGGCTACCGACATGGGATTGCTATCTACCGACTCAACAGCAACCCATAGAGGTATTTCATCTGTAGCATGATATTTGGATAGTGATGCTATTTGTGCAGAATTGAAATAAGAGGAAGAGATGGGTTATCCAAACCTCCTCTCAATTTATGGAGGTATAACGTAGACTTAGGAATACAGGGTTTAGTTGTGCCCCAAATAAAGGACATAACTCTACGCTGAGAAAGTCTTAGAAAGTAGGATGGTAATGGGATAGGAAGTACCCTAAATAAATGTAAACATTTTGGCAATATTGACATCTTTACCGTGTTTATCTTTCCGATCCATGACAATAGAAGGGAGGACCATAACTTCATTAAGCCAGTTGTTTGCTTCAGTAGAGGTAGATAATTAGCAGCAAACATATCCTTAAGGGAGACTGTGAGTTGAATTCCTAAATAAGGGAGTTTTTTACGAAACCCAATTCCTTTAGTGACCCTTTAAAGCCTGTTTGGTCTCTATTTATTTATTTATTAAACGTCCGACGATATTATTCAATCTGTTTGCCAAAATTGTAGCTATTAATTTGATGTCTAGATTCAGGAGGGATATAGGACGATAATTAGCCCAAGAGGTTGTGTCTGAGTGTGGTTTGGGGATCATAGCAATAATAAAAGTCAGGGTTTCCGTTCTGAATGATTGTCCCGTCAAGATTGAATTGAAGGCTCTAGTCAAGATTGGTGTAAAAAAAAGATAACCTGTTTATAACAAGCTGCAGAAAACCTGTCGAACCGTTTTTTTCTGAAGTTTTAGAGTTTTTATGGCATTTGACACTTCAGTATCTATAATGGGGCCTTCAAGGAAATCACGCTGCTCTTGGCTTAAATCAGGGAGCGTGATTTTAGAAAACATAGTGTCAGCTTTTGTCTTGTCAAAGTTTTGAGCAGAAGAATACAATTTGGCAAGGTTAGAGCGAAAGACCTTTAGTGTCTTAACTGGGTTACTAGAGTATGCTTTATGGGATATTTTCAGTCTGATGGGTGTCTGTGAATGTTGATGTAAACTTCAGACTTCTTGCCATTGGGGTGTCAGGTTTATTGGCTGTAAGAGTTTGTCAGCTGAGTCAGTCAAAAAAAGATCTACAATGCCTTGCGAAAGTATTCGGCCCCCTTGAACTTTGCGACCTTTTGCCACATTTCAGGCTTCAAACCTAAAGATATAAAACTGTAATTTTTTTTTTTTGAAGAATCAACAACAAGTGGGACACAATCATGAAGTGGAACAAAATGTATTGGATATTTCAAACTTTAAAAAAAACAAAAAACTGAAAAATTGGGCGTGCAAAACTATTCAGCCCTTTTACTTTCAGTGCAGCAAACTCTCTCCAGAAGTTCAGTGAGGATCTCTGAATGATCTAATGTTGACCTAAATGACTAATGAGGATAAATAGAATCCACCTGTGTGTAATCAAGTCTCCGTATAAATGCACCTGCACTGTGAGGTCCGTTTAAAGCACAGAGAGCATCATGAAGAACAAGGAATACACCAGGCAGGTCCGAGATACTGTTGTGGAGAAGTTTAAAGCCGGATTTGGATACAAAAAGATTTCCCAAGCTTTAAACATCCCAAGGAGCACTGTGCAAGCGATAATATTGAAATGGAAGGAGTATCAGATCACTGCAAATCTACGAAGACCTGGCCGTCCCTCTAAACTTTCAGCTCATACAAGGAGAAGACTGATCAGAGATGCAGCCAAGAGGCCCATGATCACTCTGGATGAACTGCAGAGATCTACAGCTGAGGTGGGAGACTCTGTCCATAGGACAACAATCGGTCGTATACTGCACAAATCTGGCCTTCATGGAAGAGTGGCAAGAAGAAAGCCATTTCTTAAAGATATCCATAAAAAGTGTTGATTAAAGTTTGCCACAAGCCACCTGGGAGACACACCAAACATGTGGAAGAAGGTGCTCTGGTCAGATGAAACCAAAATCTAACTTTTTGGCAACAATGCAAAACTTTATGTTTGGGCCTGCTTTTCTTCAGCAGGGACAGGGAAGATGGTTAAATTGATGGGAAGATGGATGGAGCCAAATACAGGACCATTCTGGAAGAAAACCTGATGGAGTCTGCAAAAGACCTGAGACTGGGACGGAGATTTGTCTTCCAACAAGACAATGATCCAAAACATAAAGCAAAATCTACAATGGAATGGTTCACAAATAAACATATCCAGGTGTTAGAATGGCCAAGTCAAAGTCCAGACCTGAATCCAATCGAGAATATGTGGAAAGAACTGAAAACTGCTGTTCACAAACACTCTCCATCCAACCTCACTGAGCTCGAGCTGTTTTGCAAGGAGGAATGGGCAAAGATTTCAGTCTCTCGATGTGCAAAACTGATAGAGACATACCCCAAGCGACTTACAGCTGTAATCGCAGCAAAAGGTGGCGCTACAAGTTATTAACTTAAGGGGACTGAATAATTTTGCACGCCCAATTTTTCAGTTTTTTATTTGTTAAAGTTTGAAATATCCAATAAATTTCGTTCCACTTCATGATTGTTTCCCACTTGTTGATTCTTCAAAAAAAATGTTTTATATCTTTATGTTTGAAGCCTGAAATGTGGCAAAAGGTCGCAAAGTTCAAGGGGGCCGAATACTTTCGCAAGGCACTGTAGATCTAGATGGGCTCTTTCCAGTTTAGAGTTCTTTATGGCATTCGGGGAAGATTGAATGGTGGAATGACATGCATTAAAGGCAGACTCAAGTTTAGCAAATATAATTTTTCGTTCTTTTTTGAGCATGGAAGCTTGTTGTAACAATTTTCCCCTAATGACGGATTTATGGGCCTCCCATAAAGTAAGGGCCGAGATGTCTTCCGTGTCATTAGTTAAAAGGTAATCGGTGAGTGCTTTTTCAATATCAATACGGTGGAATGGATGGGTTAATATAGAATCATTAATACACCAAGTATTGTCGTGAGATCTGGGCACTGTGGAAGATATAGTGGTAAGGACTGCGCAATGGTCTGTCCATGGGAAAGGAATGATTTTGGAAGAAATTCTTTCTGGTAACATGCTGGATGGGACTAAGATATGGTCTATACACGGAAAACACTTATGTGGGTAGGAGTAGTAAGTGTAGCGTCTACTGGTGGGATTAGTTTTTCGCCAGGTGTCCACCAGGCTGTGTGTAGTAAGCAAATGTTGAAGAGTCAAATTTGATACACCATTAGTAGGACCTGGTAGAGATTTGTTTAGAAAGGGAAAAACTGTAGCGTTGGAATCTCCACATAGAATAACCGTACCAAACTTGTGAGTGTCTACTACTTGGAAAAGGTGAGATAAAAAAGCTGTTGGACGTTTATTGGGGGCGTAGTAAGATACAATTGTGATTGGATTATCGGAAATATAGCCTGTAACAATTATAAAGTATATCTTCCCTCAGGATCTTTTATTTAACAGTTGTGGATAAGAAGTTGATAGAAATTTAGGATGAGTTTTTTTTCTGTAAAATGGGTTTCCTGTAAGCGTATAATATTTTTTTTTTTTTTAAAGATTTTTATTGTGCACAAAAAGAATAATCGTACAAAACCATCAGACAGGTATTGCATAAAAAAAAAAAATATTGAGCAGTAAGTACCCATTTGTGCAGATAACCGTGCCAGCATCCAGCTGCCGTAACTGCACCATTCGGATCACTGTCCTCCTCCTGCATTGCAGTGTAGTAGCTTTTTTTTTTTTTTTTTTTTTTTTTTACAAACAGTAAACATCATTTCAAAAAGGTAAACCAAAGAATAGAAGGAAACCGCTGTGGGATATTAAATTCTTGTACATTTAAAGACAGAATATTTATAGGAGCCATATGTCAAAAAGGATGAGGATTATATCACAATAAACAAAGTACTCACCGAGAGCCAGAGTCACCAACCTGGGAAAAAAAAGAAAGGGAGAAAATACTGAAAAATAAAAAATAATAATAAAAAAAATTCAACAATCATACTCATCTGAACTATGCATCACAAAGTTAAGGTAAAACCACAGGGTGTGGGAGCGTCTCAGAGGAGTGTGCAGTGCTCCCTGAGAGGATCCAGTTCCACCGACAGAGTCGACAAAAGCAGGAGTCTGCGGGTGGCGAAAAGGGGCAACAAGAAATTCCTACGGAGTGAACAATACCGGAGGACAACAGGAACCTTCTACAAGCTGTCGGTAAATTATAGTACCGGGAAAAAAAAAGAGATGCAAAGGGAACTAAAAATATTTTTGCTCTATATCCTGAGCTTTATCATTGCTAATATCTATTGATAATGAATATGGCTAATGGTAATAAACAACTAGAACAGTTTGAGAGGTCAAAGCCTGTGAAGAGAAAATATATTAGGTCAGATGAATTAGTCAGTCCATTGAGTCCTCTTGAGTGGGTGATGGATTTTCAAAGCTATCACGCTTTATGAAGGTTTTGATGCGCAGAGGAGTGTGAGGCATAGCTTAAGTTGGATGGTTGCTGATGAAGGCGGGAGGTTAAACTTCTGCGATTCTGATCGGTGGTTATGGCTGTATCCGTCATACCTATTTCAGTTAGGGCTGACTTTAAATCTCCTGGGGAACGACAGACGTATTTGGTTTCCAGATGAGTGAATCTGAGACCGAAGGGGAATCCCCAGTGATAAATAATTTGATGCTTTTGGAGCACTTGTAATAGTGGTTTGAGCGCACGCCTCTTCGCCACTGTAAGTGGGGACAGGTCAGTGAAAAGCTGATGGGTATAGCTCTGAAAGCTGAGGAGATCTTTACCTCTAGCAGCTGTAAGTAGCTGTTCTTTGGTTTGTAGTAGTGTAGTTTGGCTATATCTCTGGGTGGACCATTGGGTTTGCCTGGAGCCAATTCTCTATGTACTCTGTCCATTTCAAGTCTCAACAGGAGTACCAGGAATTAATTCCTGAAAAAGCGCTGTTATGGTTTCATGCAGGTTCAGAACAGATTCTGGAATACTGTAGGTGACCGCGATATTGTGTCAATCTCGCTCCCTTTCTCGGCGAGATTGACCACCTACGAGCCCCGTCGTGGGAGCCAGCCCTGAGCCGGCTCGCCGCGACGGGATCTGACTTGGATTCCCGCCAATTCTAGCCACGGTGTTTGGTATGAATCATGAGGGGGAACTCCACGCCAAATTTTAAATAAAAAACCGGCATGGGTTCCCCCCCAGGTGGCATACCAGGCCCTTAGGTCTGGTATGGATTGCAAGGAAACCCCCCTACGCCAAAGAAATGGCGTGAGGGTCCCCCCACAATCCATACCAGACCCATATCCAAGCTCGCTGCCCGGCCGGTCAGGAAAGGAGTGGGGACGAGCGAGCGCCCCCCCCCCTCCTGAGCCGTACCAGGCCGCATGCCCTCAACATGGGGGGGGGGTGTTGGGTGCTCTGGGGCACCCTGTGGCCCCCCCACCCCAAAGTACCCTGTCCCCATGTTGATAAGGACAGGGCCTCTTCCTGACAACCCTGGCCGTTGGTTGTCGGGGTCTGCGGGCGGGGGGGCTTATCGGAATCTGGGGGCCCCCTTTAATAAGGGGGCCCCCAGATACTGCCCCCCACCCTAGGTGAATGAATATGGGGTACCCCTACCCATTCACCTGGAGGAAAAGTGTAAAAGAAAAAAAACACAACGCAGGGTTTTAAAATGTATTAGTCAGCTCCGGGGGTCTTCTCTGCTTTCCGGGTGGGGGTCTTCTCCACTCTCCGGGGGGGGTTTTCTTCCATCTTCTCTGCTGTCGTCTCGGCGCTCACCGGTTCTTCTCCCGCTCGCTCTCCAGTGCCTTCTTCGGGGCTGGCCGCCGCTATCTTCTTTTTAGCTCTCTTACTAACGGCGGCACAGCCCGCTCTTCTTTTCAGTCTTCCGCCTTCTTTTCTTCAGATGTTGACGCGTCGCTTCCTCCCGCTGTAATGCCAGGTGTCCGGTGCGTAATGATTTATATAGGCCTCTTATGACGTCACATGGGACTGTGACGTCATAAGAGGCCTATATAAATCATCACGCACCGGACCCCCGGCATTACAGCGGGAGGAAGCGACGCGTCAACATCTGAAGAAAAGAAGACGGCAAAGAAGAGTGGGGCTGCGCCGCCCGCTAGTAAGAGAGCTAAAAAGAAGATAGCGGCGGCAAGCCCCCGAAGAAGGCACCGGAGAGCAAGCGGGAGAAGAACCGGGGAGCGCGAAGAAGACCCCCGGAGAGTGGAGAAGACCCCCCCGGAGAGCGGAGATACCCCATATTTATTCACCTAGGGTGGGGGGCCGGTATCTGGGGGCCCCCTTATTAAAGGGAGCTCCCAAATTCCGATAAGCCCCCCGCACGCAGACCCCAAAAAAACAACGGCCAGGGTTGTCGGGAAGAGGCCCTGTCCTTATCAACATGGGGACAGGGTACTTTGGGGTGGGGGGGCTGCAGGGCACCCAACCCCCCCCCATGTTGAGGGCATGCTGCCTGGTACGGCTCAGGGGGGGGGGGTGCTCGCTCATCCCCACTCCTTTCCTGACTGGCCGGGCAGCGTGCTTGGATACGGATCTGGTATGGATTGTGGGGGGACCCCCACGCCGTTTTTTCGGCGTAGGGGGGTCTCCTTGCAATCCATACCAGACCTAAGGGCCTGGTATGCCCCTTGGGGGGGGGGGGGGGAACCCATGCCGTTTTTTTTATTTAAAATTTGGCGTGGAGTTCCCCCTCATGATTCATACCAAACGCCGTGGCTAGAATTGGCGGGAATCCAAGTCGGATCCCCGTCGCTTCTATGACGCGACGTGGCTCCCAAACAAAATTGGCGTCCTTTTTTTTCCCCACAAATAGAGCTTTCTTTTGGTAGTATTTGATCACCTTTGCGGTTTTTATTTTTTGCGCTATAAACAAAAATAGAGCAACAATTTTGAAAAAAATTCAATATTTTTTACTTTTTGCTATAATAAATATCCCCCAAAAACATATATAAAAAAAAAGTCCTCAGTTTAGGCCGATACGTATTCTTCTACCTATTTTTGGTAAAAAAAAATCGCAATAAGCGTTTATCGATTGGTTATAGCGTTTACAAAATAGGGGATAGTTTTATTGCATTTTTATAAAAAACATTTTTTTTTTCTACTACTAATGGCGGCGATCAGCTTTTTTTTTTTTTTTTTTTTTTTTTTTTTTTTTTCGTGACTGCGACATTATGGCGGACACTTCGGACAATTTTGACACATTTTTGGGACCATTGTCATTTTCACACCAAAAAATGCATTTAAAATGCAGTGTTTATTGTGAAAATGACAGTTGCAGTTTGGGAGTTAACCACAAGGGGGCGCTGAAGGGGTTATGTGTTCCCTGAAGTGTGTTTACCACGGTAGGGGGGTGTGGCTGTAGGTCTGACGTTATTGATTGTGCGTCCCTATATTAGGGAACACACAATCGATGACAGCGCCACAGTGATTTACACGCGGCTCTCCCCGTTCTTCACCCCCGGGGACCGATGGTGGGACTGTATCGGCGATCGGGTCCGCGAGTCCCGCGGCTGAGGTCACGGAGCTTCGGACCGCGGGCGCGTGCCCGCAACCCACCACCGGGCTTTATACAATCACGTACAGGTACGTGATTGTGCCATTCTGCCAGCGTATATCGTCGTTAGGCGGTCCTTAAGTGGTTAAGAGCTGTGATTTCAGAGCTATAGTGTTCTGTATAGTTGTCTATTTCATCCACTCTCTGTTCCAGTTCTGTAGTTCTCTGACCAAGTTCTCTTATTTCCCTGGTTCGCTTATCTGTTTTATGGTCAGAAGTCTGTTTTAAAGCTTTCTGCAACATTTGTTTAAATTTTAGAAATATGTCAGGCTGGACTTCAGTTTGCTATTACTAGCAAATGTTGTATAGCATTTCCTTTGTCGTGTTTCACATTTTTCCCAGCATTTTATTTCTGTTAATTTACACTAAAGACGTGGTGATAATGTATGAGTCATATAGCTACTTATTATTATCGTTATTGGTAATAACACAGTTAAAAAATAAAACTATAGCTGCTACTGCGTGTGTGCAAGCTTCACTCTGCTGCAACTTCCTTTGTGCCTTAAAAACTGTCTTCTGGGGGGCGTGACCGGAAGTTGCCCTGCATGGACATGTGAGCTCCTAGCTCCTCCACAGCCCACAGCACCACGGCCTGTTTCGGGGACACTGACCGCTCACACATGGGTGAGACCAGGCACACTCGCTCCTCCAAGGTCCGGGGATCCTCTCAGCCGACTCCTCTGCGACCCTCCGTAGCTACTTCTCGCTGCCTCCCATGTCACGTGGCAGGGAGACCAAGATGGCGATGGCCCTCTCCACGCGGTCTCCTTTCCAGCTGAGCCTCCTGCCGCCCACTCACTCCTGCGGACCATCGGAACCCATCTGGGGATGGGCTCTCCACCAGCAAGCCTCAGGAACGGTGAGTCCACCCCCGCCCCAGGTACCCCAGGCGGCACCGCCGCAGCCCCCCCTCCCCACTGCGGCCCCCAGAGTGGTCAAGCTCACTAGAGCCCCAGCTGCATCCCTGGGCACCAGCGCGAGGCCCCCCGAATTTGCTGCAGGGCCCCCCTCCATTGCATCTTTCCCAGCCCCATCTGGAGACTGATTCCCGTTCTCCAGCACATCCCCCCCTGGCAAGCGTACCTCCAGGCCATACCGACTAAAGATGACTTCAAGCTGCTTATTGAGGAGGTCAAATCAGCCTGCCGTGCTGAGATTCAAGTCCTTCATGCCAACTTAAACGCCTATCTGACAGAGTGGAAATGGCGGAGGAGGAAATCCAAGAAACCAAAATCACGATCCATCGCACCCAGGTGCAAGGGGCCGATCATCGTTTAATGCTTAGAGACATGCAGCGCCAGGTGGAAGATTTAGACAACGGGGGGCGCAGAAACAACATCCGTGTCAGGGGCCTGCCTGAGTCGGAAGGCCCCTAGGACCTGAACGATACCCTCCAAACCCTCTTAAACGACCTCTTGGGAGCCCCCCCCCCCCAATAAGCCAATAGAGATGGATCGGGCGCACCGCGCCCTACGGCTCCTTCCCCCTGAAGGAGGACATTATGCGCAAAGCCTGCACCACTAGGAAGGTGGTCTTTGGAAACATCCTACTTCAGTTGTCGAGATCTGGCTCTAGGCCAGGTGGAGAAGGCCCTACGCCGACTGAAACAACGGTATTATGACAAGAGAAACAAGGCCCACTCCCTGTTGGCACGCAAACTGTCGGAATGCTCCTACATGACCACCCCTAACCAGATTAAAGATGGGGCGGGCCGCCTTCTATCCCACCCCCGGGACATAGCTTGTGCTTTCGAGGAGTTCTACACGGCCCTATACAGTGATCCCGAAATCCAGCATGACCCCCCCCCATCCCCTGACCTGACTGACCGCTTGCACCACTATTTGGAACGCAGTGGAATCCCCAGAATCCAGGCTTCAGACCTCCTCTCCTTTTAAAGCCTCTATAACGGTGGAGGAACTCGCAGCTACCATCAAGACTCTGCCCGCACATAAATCCCCGGTCCGGATGGCCTCACCTGTGAGTACAACAAGACGTTCCTCCCCATTCTCCTTCCACATATGTGCAAGTTGTTCAACGCCTTCCTTCAGACGACCCCCTTCCCCTCAGACATGCAACGGTCGTTCCTTACGCTGATCCCCAAACCCGACAAGGACCCTTCCTTGTGCGCTAGCTACACGCCAATCGCGCTGCAAAAACTCGGATCTAAAAAAATTTACCAAGCTCCCTTTGCTGCGTCTGAACACGATACTCCCCTCCTTGGTCCACAAGGACCAAGTGGGCTTTGTCCCACTCCGCCAAGCAGGTCGATAACCCGTCTTGTGTTATCCCCCGATAGATGTGGTAAACAGGGATGGCCTAGAATCACTGACCCTCAGCTTAGATGCGGAAAAGGCGTTTGATCGCCTCAGTTGGCCTTTTCTGTTTGCCACGTTAAAACACATGGGGCTCCGGGGCCCCTTCCTGCGGGCCATCCAACACCTCTACGCGAACCCTACATCTCAGGTTAAGACCCCCTTCGCTCAGTCCCCCTCCTTTCGATAGCCAATGGGACGCGCCAGGGATGTCCGCTGTCGCCATGCATAGAGCCCCTGGCTGCGTCCATTCGCAGGAACCCGGATGTTCGGGGAGTCCCGGTGCGAAGTAGGGAGCTCAAGCTAGCACTTTTTGCGGACGACGTTGTACTCACCCTGGCCCAGCCCAGAACTTTGCTGCCTAACCTGCATGCGGAACTTGACCTGTATAGTTCCCTATCGGGTTACAAAATAAATGCGGCTAGATTGTTAGCTCTCCCCATTAACATTCCTGACGCGGAGATCCGGCATCTACTTCCCCCTACCATTGGGCGACAGTGGGCCTGAAATACTTGGGGGTCCAGATCACCCCGTCCTATGATCCTTTATACAAGGCTAACTCCCCCCCCCCTTTCGGTCCATAAGAGAACTCCTGAAGAAATGGAGGGCCCACCACATCTCCCCCCTGGGAAGGGTGGCCTATGTTAAGATGGTCATCCTCCCCAAGCTCCTGTACCTCTTCCAGACACTGCCCATTCCAGTTCCATATGCAGATCTGCGAAGGCTCCAGGCAGACTTGGTGTGCTTTGTCTGGAACTATGGGAGGCACAGGATACCCTGAACGGTTCTGACAGCGTCTCGCTCCGATGGGGGATTGGGGTTCCCCGACCTGCTCAAGTATTACCAGGCAGCCCAATTGCGCACTATTACCTCCTGGTTCCCCCAGCGATCCTATTAAAAAATGGACAGAAATTGAGAAATAGCACCCAAATAGCCTGCTCTGGAACACGGAGGTGGACTCGGGCCGACTCCTGGGACCCATGCTTCATCTTCAGACGATCTGGTGTAGATTGTCCCGTGCACATAGCCTGAGCTCGGAAAGGTCTCTTTTGACCCCTTTCCTGTTTTTAACCCCAGAATGCCTGATGGCCTGACCCACCAGTTGTCGTCACCTTGGGCGACACGAGACCTGTTCCACTTTGGCCACCTGGTGGACCCTATAACCCGTAAATTGCTCTTATTCTCCAACTTACAAAAGAAATTAGATTTGCCTCGCCAGGTGTTCTATGGGTATCTTCAGATAAGACACTATGCACAATCCTTTGCCCCAAAGCTCCAATTTTCAGCGCCAACGCCTTTCGAAAAACTGGTGTTAGAGGGATCTGCTCGCCGTGGATTGATATCAGACATGTATCAACTGTTAAACTCTCACTCCTTTCTCACCCAGGGTAAGCATGCGTACATGCTTCGTTGGGAAAAGGTGCTGGGGGAGGAGATCCTGGAGACGGTCTCAAGCAGCTAAAAGCTCTCTCTGTATGCTCTAAGGAGAATGCCTATAAAATTCTCTACTTTTGGTATATGACACCAGATGTTCTCCACGCTATTTACCCATACAGTTCAGACAGGTGTTGGCGCTGTCAGGGAGCCAAGGGAACCCTGTACCACATATACTGGACCTTCCCAAAGATAGTACCATTTTGGACAGAAAAACAGCAGTTGCTGTCCCGTCTCTTAGGTTGGCCGGTCCCCAAAACTATTCTTACTAGGGGTATCGCCCTTGCAAATTCCCAAGTCCTCCAAAAAATTGATGAGTTTTTTTTTTTTTTAACGGCCGCGAGGTGCCTGGTTGCTCTCCATTGGAAGCGATTTTCCCTCCCTTCTCAGGCAGACTTGTACGCTAGGATCAAGGATGTAGAGCTGATGGAAAAAATGACATCCTGATTGTAGAATAGATTGGAAATGCATGACGTGATCTGGGAGGAATGGTGCCGCCGTGAGTATCTGCCCTGAGCTATTGGCTGAGCCTCCCCTACCTCATTTCTACCTACTTCTCCTGTATCCGCAGTTCCCTGTCTTTGTTTATTTTCCTTCACTTCCCCTCTGATCCTTTTATTCTGTTCTTTCTGTCTTTCATGGTTTTCCTTTTGTGTGTGTTTTGATGTGGCCTTCGGCAAATTTGTGCTTGAGGTTTAGCTGCTTACGTGTGGAGCCGCCGAGCTCCCCTTGATATCTGCCTCGTAATTTGCTGCACTGTGATGTACACTGTTTTTGCTACTGCTCTGCTGAAGTTTTGTATTATTTTCTTTGTGACACAGGGGTTACCCTGTGTCTAATAAAAACTGTTATTTGAAAAACTGTCTTCCCCCAGTCAAAAGCTCTACAGGATGCAGAAGTGACTTTCATGGACCAGTTTCTTACCATTGCCCTGTCGGCTAAAAGGGTTCAGTCCAAGAATCAATATCGTAAACATAAATATCACGAATGGGCTACCTTTTGGAATCATGATCATCTCTCTCTTTCTAATGTTGCCTCCAGTGACACTAAACACCCAAACTTACACCACTGCATCTAAAAAAGCAGTGGTGATCAACTAGAAAATTATAGGGGACCTCCAGAGGTCCGCACAATGGCAGCTTAATTTCGGACCTCAACTCCCAATCATTTTGTGCCTGCTGCATTTTTTTGCAGCATATCACAATGCACACTGAAAAAGTTGGAGTACAAAAACCGCAGCATTGGTGTCATTGGACACAATAACAAGCCCCCCTCCTCCTCCTGTATTGGTGTCAGTGGATGCAATAATAACCCAGCGTTGATGTCCGTAGGCTCAATAATAACCCCCAACATGAGTGTCGGTGAACAAAATAATAACCCCCCTTTTGTAGCGTGTACAATTGCGATACAAGTCATATTGTAATCAGATGTTATTAAAAATTACCTTTCCTTTTCAATCTGCAGCCTTTGTAAATTTCTATAAATGCAATGCAATTTGGCTACATGGAGTTGTTGTCCTGTACACAGAATGTTTACTGACCACTCCCCAGAAACATAATTTCCTGCTTGTCTAATTGGCTCACCAGTTTTCCCAGAAGTCTGCCTAAAATACAAGTCAGATTTCAGGCATCCCCTGCAAGAAAAAACTTTTTCTTTATCGTACATCACGGGACACAGAGCGGCATTCATTACTATATGGGTTATATGGAGTACCTTCAGGTGTAGACACTGGCAATCTCAAACAGGAAATGCCCCTCCCTATATAACCCCCTCCCATAGGAGGAGTACCTCAGTTTTTCCGCCAGTGTCTTAGGTGTTAGTCATGGTTTAGCTTGCCTCCACATCCTTGGGATTAGGTGAGCTAACCGGTTCTGTCCAAAAAAGCCTCAGCGCTAAAGTGGTCAGTAACCGGACCCCAAACCCTTGGGGTATAGCCCATAATGCTTTTCTTTTTAGAGAGCTGGACCCTGGGCCCAGAACTTAGAAACCTTTGGGTGCCTAATGTTTCTGTTGCCAGAGTGCTATATGGGCCCAGGACAGTGGATCCTTCATAGGAACCCAGGGCCTGAAGGTCTAGACATCCCCACCGAGATGGGGGAAGATTGGGCCTCTTGCTTGGCAAAGTCCTGCGGCATGGAGCAGGTAAGTGAGGGGAAAACTTGCGGAACTTGGTTCTTAGCAGGTTTTTTCTGGGGGGTCACAGGGGACATGCCTAAAGTTATGCACTGCATCTGGCAAACTAGTCACATATCATAAAGATAGGATGGCTCTATATGTATTATTCCCCATAAGATGTGACCTCCCTTGTAGTGTTGGAAAAGCATTGAGTGGGGCCTGTGTGATATAAAAGTATATGTGTGTGTCAGAGAGCTGTGCTTACCTGCAAGCCTCCAGGCGATGCTCCATTCAGTCTTCCTCCTCACGGCCTGCAAAGCAGGCAAAACGCTGACCTCCTCATGGTTCCAGGCTGCAGGCTGCAGTTTGCTGGAGCAGAGAGGTCCCTTCCTCCCAACCCCACCCCCCCCCTGTCGGGAGGGGCATTTCCTGTTTGAGATTGCTGGGGGGGAAGGGCGGGTCAGTGGCTTAAGGAAGGGGCGGCCCTTCCTTGTTTGTTCCATATAGCTCATTCAATACTTTGGAACTGAGGAGGAAAGACCAGAACGGCAAGCACGGGGCGCCGAGGACACACAGTGGCCAGAAAGAATATTGCAGTCTTCAGAAAGACTGTTTTCAAGCCTAGGAATAGGCTGTTTCTTTTCCATCTCATAGTTTTTCTTGCAATACTACTCAGGGGGACAGAATGTTTTTTCTTTCCTAGATTTGAAAAAAAAAAAAAAAAAAAAAGATTTTTTTTGAAAAAAAAAAAAAAAAAAAAAAAAGTGTCATCTAGGGGAGAGGAAGCATTTTTTATCCCCCAAACAGGTGTTTGGGCATTTAACTATTTATAAGTCCCAGGTACCAATAAGTAGCAGGTGTACCTCGGTATTGTACCATGGCATCAAAAAACAAGGGTACAAGAGGTGGGGATTCCCCCAGAGAGTCTGAGGTCTCGGACAAAGCTATGCCGCTGCTTTCCCCACAGGGAGCCTTGGGGCCATCAGGATCTGGGGCTGGAGCTGACGCGGGTCAGTCCAACCCTAAGATGGTCACGGAGGAGGTATTACTCACCTCTTTAAAAGAGATGCAGAAAAGCATGGGTAAAATGATAGCCGCAGCTATGCGGGGCAGTAAGCGGAATAGATCTCCGTCGCCCGAGCGCGGACCCTCAGAAGAGGAGGTCCTTTCCTCAGGGGAATTGGACGACCTCTTGGACAAGGACCAAGTAGGTTCAGGGATCGAAGATCCGGATACAGAGGAGTCTGGGGCAGTCTCCCTGAGGGAGAGCTGGTGGATTCAAGGATTGTCGGACTTGGTCCATAGGGCATTCAACTTGCCAGTACCAGATCTCCAGGTATCGACGGTTTCAGCTTTGGGCTCACTGAGGGCGCCTCAAAGCAATGCTGTGTTTCCGATCCATCCTCTATTAGAGGGAGTTTTGTTCCAAGATTGGAACAAGCCAGATAAGATCTTCTTACCACCTAAGAAGTTCTCTGTCCTATATCCTATGGAAGAAAAATTTTCCAAAAGATGGGCTACTCCTGCAGTGGACGCAGCCATCTCATGTGTTAACAAATCGTTAACATGCCCTGTAGAAAACATACAGGTGTTCAAGGATCCAGTTGATAAGCGCTTGGAAGCACTACTTAAGAACTCCTTCACTACTGCAGGGGCAGTAGTACAGCCAGCTGTGGCTGCGATTGGGGTCGCTTAAGCATTATCGGATCAATTTAAGCAGATGCTTAAACTTATTCCTGCCCAGCAGGCAGAAGAATTTTCGGATGTCCCTAAGGCCATATGTTTTACGGTAGACGCAATCAAGGATTCTATCCAGCAAGCGTCACGTTTATCGTTATCCCTTATCCATATGAGAAGACTCTTATGGTTAAAAGGCTGGGAGGCTGAGCCCCCATGCAAGAAGCTCCTGGTAGGGTTCCCCTTCCATGGAGGACGACTCTTCGGAGAAGACCTAGATAAATACATTCAGACCATTTCAAACGGCAAGAGTACTCTCTTGCCAACTAAGAAGGTTCAGGGGCCTGCGTTTAAACGACAGTATTCCCCTGGGCAGGGGCCCTCTAATGCCAAGCAGTATCGACGGCCTCCTGCAAAAGCAAACTTCGGCTTCAACAGCAAATCACAAGGACAGGCTGTTAGAGGCAAAAGGCAGTGGTTTCGCAAACCAGCAAAACCAGCCCCCAAGCCAACCTTATGAAGGGGCGCCCCCACCCACGAAGGTGGGGGGAAGGCTGCGACTCTTTTCAGAGATTTGGGAAGCCAGCATTCCCGACGAGTGGGTACGGTCTTCCGTGGCCACAGGCTACAAATTAGATTTCCTAAGGTTTCCTCCTCCTCATTTCCAGGAGTCGAGGATTCCAAACGATCCGCCTCGGATTCCGGCCAGTCCTGGAACAGGGGCTGGGTTTCTACTCCAACCTATTCATCATCCCAAAATCCAATGGAGATGTCAGGCCAATTTTGGACCTAAAAATGGTAAATGCATATCTAAAGATCCGCTCATTTCGGATGGAATCCGTGCGGTCAGCAGCTGCCACACTCCAGAAGGACGACTTCATGGCGTCCATAGACATAAAGGATGCCTACCTTCATGTTCCAATTTATCAGCCACATCAAAGATATCTACGCTTCATGGTGGCTTTGCGTCACTTCCAATTCGTGGCGCTTCCCTTCGGGTTGGCTACGGCCCCCCGGGTGTTCACGAAGGTCCTAGCTCCGATCCTAGCCAAGCTAAGGATCCAAGGGGTCACGATCCTAGCATACCTGGACGACCTCCTAGTCATAGACCACTCGTCTCCCGGCTTGGAGCGAGCAGTGGCCCTCACGGTCCAATACCTCGAGAGGTTCGGCTGGGTCCTAAATCGAGAAAAGTCAGCTTTCCAGCCCACAAGGCAGTTGGAATATCTCGGCATGAGATTAGACACAGAACAACAAGGAGTGTTCCTACCTCTGAGGAAGGTAAAAGCCATCAAGGAATTAATCCTACTGGTTCTAAGCAAGAAAGAACCGACTATTCGCCTATGTATGAGGTTACTAGGCAAGATGGTGGCCACGTTCGAGGCGGTACCATACGCCCAGAGCCACACTCGCATCCTACAGGCAGCCATCCTGTCAGCATGGAGCAGAAGGCCACAGGCCTTGGATATCCCGTTGCCGCTCTTATCAAGAGTCCGACAAAGTCTGTGTTGGTGGTTAGACCCTCAGAATCTACTGAAGGGGAAGTCTTTCAGCCCAGTGGCTTGGAAGATAGTGACCACAGACGCCAGCCTGACGGGCTGGGGAGCAATTTTGGATGGTTGCACTCGCCAAGGTACTTGGGCAAAGCCAGAGAAGCAGTTGCCCATCAACATCTTGGAGCTCAGAGCTGCTCGACTAGCCCTCAGGGCTTGGACGTCAAAATTGCAGGGGTTCCCGGTGAGAATTCAATCAGACAATGCCACGGTCGTGGCATACATAAATCACCAAGGGGGAACCAGGAGTCAAGCCGCTCAGAGAGAGGTGAGCTTGATTCTCCTATGGGCAGAGGCGCATGTGCCCTGCATATCGGCAATATTCATTCCAGGAGTGGACAACTTTCAGGCGGACTTCTTAAGCCGCCAGACTCTATGGCCGGGGGAATGGTCTCTGCATCCACAAGTCTTTCAAGCACTCTGCCAAAGATGGGGAGTGCCGGACGTGGATATCATGGCATCGAGACTCAACAAGAAACTAGACAGGTTCATATCCCGCTCAAGGGATCCGATGGCCTGCGGAACCGATGCGTTGGTTTGCCCTTGGCATCAGTTCAAACTTCTTTATGCGTTTCCCCCGCTCCAGTTACTACCCCGCCTGCTGCGCAGGATCCGGGTGGAACACATACCAGTCATCCTGGTAGCTCCAGCATGGCCCAGAAGGGCATGGTACTCACTCATCCTAAAGATGGTAGTGGGAGACCCTTGGACTCTTCCTCTACGGCCAGACCTGCTATCGCAAGGTCCGATCCTCCACCCTGCCTTACGGCATCTAAATTTGACGGCCTGGAAGCTGAATCCCTGATTCTCAGGGGTAGAGGTCTGTCTCAGAAAGTAGTCTCTACCCTAATCAGAGCCAGGAAACCGGTCTCTAGGGTGATTTATTACAGGGTCTGGAAGGCCTATGTAGGCTGGTGTGAGTCCAAGCGATGGCTTTCTCGCAAATTTACCATCGATAGAGTATTAAGTTTTCTCCAGCTAGGAGTGGATAAAGGATTGGCATTAAGCACAATCAAAGGACAGATTTCTGCTCTGTCAGTGTGGTTTCAGCGGCCGCTGGCCACCCACTCGCTGGTTAAGACCTTCCTTCAAGGGGTCTTACGTATTAGACCTCCAGTTAAATCCCCGCTTTGTCCGTGGGATTTAAATCTTGTTCTGTCAAGTTTACAGAAACAACCGTTTGAGCCGTTGGCTGAAATTCCTTTGGTTCTACTGACAAGGAAGTTAGTATTTTTGGTTGCCATAGTTTCCGCAAGAAGAGTTTCGGAGCTAGCGGCCTTATCCTGTAAGGAACCATATCTTGTTTTTCATAAGGACAGGGTCGTTCTCCGCCCTCATCCTTCCTTCCTACCGAAGGTCATATCCAGTTTTCATTTGAACCAGGATTTGGTATTACCATCCTTCTTCCCTAAACCTACTTCCAGAAAGGAAGGGTTGCTGCATACCTTGGATATTGTCAGGGCCATGAAGGCCTATCTTAAAGCTACAAAGAAGATCCGGAAAACAGATGTGCTGTTCATTCTACCGGATGGGCCCAAGAAGGGGCAGGCAGCTGCAAAGTCCACCATTTCTAGGTGGATTAAGCAATTAATCACTCAGGCCTACGGCTTGAAAGGGTTGCCTCCTCCAGTATCATTAAAGGCTCATTCTACTAGAGCCATGGGCGCCTCCTGGGCAGCACACCACCAGATCTCTATGGCTCAAGTTTGCAAGGCGGCAACCTGGTCTTCTGTCCACACGTTTACAAAATTCTACAAGTTGGACGTAAGAAGGAATACTGATACTGCCTTCGGGCAGGCAGTGCTGCAGGCTGCAGTTTGAGACCCTCGGATTCCGGGGGCTCCTCTTTTTTGAGTTAAATTTAAAATTTAAAATTATTTTTCTCAACTAAGTTGGATTTATTATGATTTGAGTATATCTCTAAATTAAATCCTTTTGTCTTGGAGATGTTCTCCCTCCCCTCATTGTAAGCATTGCTTTGGGACATCCCATATAGTAATGAATGCCGCTCTGTGTCCCGTGATGTACGATAAAGAAAAAGAGATTTTTAATACAGCTTACCTGTAAAATCTTTTTCTTGGAGTACATCACGGGACACAGAGCTCCCACCCCTCTTTTTTGAGGACCATTTTGGGAGGCATACTGCTTGCTACAAAACTGAGGTACTCCTCCTATGGGAGGGGGTTATATAGGGAGGGGCATTTCCTGTTTGAGATTGCCAGTGTCTACACCTGAAGGTACTCCATATAACCCATATAGTAATGAATGCCGCTCTGTGTCCCGTGATGTACTCCAAGAAAAAGATTTTACAGGTAAGCTGTATTAAAAATCTCTTTTTTGGTGAGATATTTCCAATAGAAACACGTCTAAAGGGATGCAGCTCCCAGAAGCTTTCCTAAATGGTGCCCTGCAGCTGCCAAAGCTGACTGATTAATTATTAACCACTTGAGACCCGCGCTATTGACAAAAGACGTCAACAGCGCGGCTCTCAGGTGCCAACTGGATGTCTTTGGACATCATTTAAAGTGCATTACCCGCACGCGCCTCTGGGGGGCGCGCAGCGGGTAAACACTGTCCCGGCGCATCGCTCGGGAGCCAATGCGTGTACCTGGCGGCCGCGATGTCCGCCGGGTACATGCGATCGTCGGGAACACAGCAGGGACGTGGAGCTCTGTGTGTAAACACAGAGCTCCACGTGCTGTCAGGAGAGGAGACCGATCTGTGTCCCTTGTACATAGGGACACAGCATCGGTCACCTCCCCCAGTCACCCCCCTCCCCCACACAGTTAGAACACACCCAGGATACACATTTAACCCCTTCCTCACCCCCTAGTGTTAACCCCTTCACTGCCAGTCACATTTATACAGTAATTAGTGCATTTGTAT
Organism: Rana temporaria; assembly: GCF_905171775.1. Lineage (NCBI taxonomy): Eukaryota > Metazoa > Chordata > Amphibia > Anura > Ranidae > Rana > Rana temporaria. The sequence goes on from NC_053492.1 coordinate 238,358,449, forward strand.
AGCACTGATCGCTGTATAAATGTGAATGGTCCCAAATTTGTGTCAAAAGTGTCCAATACGTCTATCGCAATATCGCAGTCCCAATAAAAATCGCAGATCGCCGCCATTACTAGTAAAAAAATTATAATAAAAAAAAATCATAATTCTGTCCCCTATTTTTGTAGGTGCTATAACTTTTGCGCAAACCAGTCGCTTATTGCGATTTTTTTTTTTTTTTTACAAAAATACTTTGAAAAATACGTATCGGCCTTGACTGAGAAAAAAAATAGTTTTTTTTAAAAAAAAATTGGGATATTTATTATAGCAACAAGTAAAAAATATATATATTTTTTAAATTGTCGCTCTTTTTTTGTTTATAGCGCAAAAAATAAAAACCGCAGAGGTGATCAAATACCACCAAAATAAAGCTCTATTTGTGGGGAAAAAAGGACATCAATTTTGTTTGGGAGCCACGTCGCACGACCGCGCAAATGTCAGTTAAAGCGACGCAGTGCCGGAAGCTGAAATTTCACCTGGGCACGAAGGGGGTTTATGTGCCCAGTAAGCAAGTGGTTAAACCACTCCTATTAGACTCACTGGGCCCAGAGGCACAGACAAACACACATGGATTTCTTCAGAACAAAAAAAGGTAGAAATCTGCAACAAAGGTTGTTATAATTCTTCTCAACAAAAGTGGAATTATGCTTTAAAGTGAAATCCGAACACCTAAAAAAAAAGAATAAAAAAAAAAAAAGAACCCTCATCTCCACACACGCGAATATAAACATATATTGTATATAACGGTACGTACAAAAAAGTTGTTTGCATTACACATGTTACAAATTGTTATGTACACCAGCGTGCAAGAAATTATTATAGAGCCATCCTTTACAGTGAACTCTAAACTGATGACCTGTAAAGGCTTTTAAAGCATCCCCTATGGACAATATTGTGTACTGGATTTTGTCACAGCAACCTCATCTTTTATAGTCTAAAATTTTAATTGAGTAATAATATTTGTTTTTTGTGCACTAAAATTAACTTTAGTGTATTTTTACAAAAAAAAATGCGTTTGCCTAAGAATTTTTTTTTTGTTTTTTTTGTTTTTATGAATATCATACATTTTTTGGATTGGCCAAAGTGGAGAAACAAGCAGATAATGTCACAATCTCAACCTCGGCCAATCGGAGAATGCCTTGTATTCATTGAAAAATACAAGGCTGTTTTACTGAATGGCCAAGGTGCCATGCAAGCGAATCTCTGTTCCAGTAACAGAGCAGAAGGTGCTTGTAGGAAGACAACAGCTCACTCCTAATGTATGTAGCAAATGCTACTATAGTGTGTTATAGTCCCAGACACCAGCCTGCTCTTGCATGATGATAGTTTGTTTTAAAGCGGTTGTAAACCGCATAAACTTTTTTTTTTTTTTTTTCCAAACCTGCAAGGCAAAAGGCATAATCGGCTAGTATGCACCGCATACTAGCTGATTATGAAATACTTACCTCGGAACGAGGTGAAGAACACTTACCTGGTCCACGGCGAGCGAGATGTCATCTTGCTCCGGCGTGTCTTCCGGGTATCGCCGCTCCAGCCAATCACAGCGCTGGAGCGGCGATACCCGGAAGACACGCCGGAGCAAGATGACGTCACCTCCGCGCGCGGGAGATTTAAAATCGGCAGGGTCCGGCGAATGCCAGGCCATTCGCCGTGGATTCCCCCCTGCGCATGCGCCGCCCGCATTGCGAGGGGAATATCTCCTAAACCGTACAGGTTTAGGAGATATTCTTTATACCTACAGGTAAGCCTTATTATAGGCTTACCTGTAGGTAAAAATAAAAAATTGGGTTTACAACCACTTTAACAGAGTTGTCCCTAATAAGGTATTTCAAGTGACAGGAAACCTGGAGTTTTTCTTGTCTCAATGTAACATGATGATATATAGTAAAGCATCCATAATTGTCTCTATAGTTATAATCATATGCAGTAAAAATATCCTAGTTATTAATCCAAAAAATCTTCGACTGAATTAACATAACTTTTGAACTTAACATCCATGCAAGCTTGGGAGATGTTTGTTGCCTAGGAACATTTTAAGAGCCAGTTCACTTAATATTTTGATTGTGCCTGCTTTGTATTCGTCATAAAAGGGCATTTTTTAGCAGCTGTAGCTTGAAAGCCACACATAATAATAATGGAACAAGCGGTGCTTTCATTACCTTATTAATAAAGTTTGATGTTTTTAGAGGCTTTGAAAGAATCTAAGTGGGTGTACAATTTATGACCATGACACAAGGATAAATGCATGGTTGTTGAAGGAAATACAAATTAGGCAAATTTCTGTTATTTTCAGATGAATAATGTTGTTTTACATGGGTTACAGATATGTACCAAAGAGTAAATGTTCATAGCATTTGCATTATTACATTTTAAGCTGTTATATTGACTACTGTATACTTGTAAAATTAAAAATGTTTTGGGTTTAGTTTCCAGTCCAGTTTCCAGACAGTGTTTCTCATCAAGAATGTGACTTTTTTAAAGGTTCCTAAAGATTTAGCTTTTTAAAAATAAAATAAAAAACAAACATATTATACTTGCCTGCTCTGTGCAGTGGTTTTGCTCAGAGCAGCACCAATCCTCTTCTTGGGTCCCCTGCCGGTACTCCTGGCCCCTCCCCCTTGACCAGTGCCCCCAGTAGCAAGCCGCTTGCTATGGGGGCACTGGTATGTGCTCACTCTCAAGCTCTACTCTATGCATCCATAAGACGCATATAGCCACTGCTTGGCCCTGCCCCTGTTTTCTCCTCATTGACTCACTGGCTATGATTAATCTCACTGCTGTTTCAGCCATTAAGGAGAGGGAGTCCTGGGACAGCCGAGAATCTTGTTCACATTGCTGGTTCGAGATGGGGCTGGGGTAAGTATTTCTGCACACAGGTTTTTTACCTTAATGCATAGAATGCGTGAAGGTAAAAAACGTTCAACCTTTACAACCACTTTAATGTATAGAATCACAAAGCTACTGTATCCAGTAAACTGCTTCGAGACAGTGTTGCCGGCCAATACTCATTCCCTACTCATACCTATGGCACAAATATTAGATTATGTGAGATGCTGTATATGTAAGTAGCATTGTTTTAAACCGAACCTGTTGAGTATTCATCTGTTTAAAAAACAATCCTTAGAAATTGCAGGCATCTAATGGTACTTGCAAGGACCTCCTAATAATCTTCTGATTTTTGCATGCCCTCCTGGATCTTTGGGTATGCTACACAGAAGTAATTGATTTCTGCACAAGCTGGATTCTACCATTCAGCTGTTCAATAAGAGAGCCTCGGTAGTTCTCATGGTGGGTTTTGAAGTCAGGCAAAACATTTACAATTTCTGTGTTTTGTACATCTGAAATCTAAGGCATCTCCTCTGGCTCACGGAAATCAGAGGATTAGGCCCAGATTCACAAAGCACTTACGCCGACGTATAACAAGATACGCCGACGTAAGTGCAAATGTGCACCGTCGTATCTGTGCGCCGGACCCACAAACTAAGATGCGCCTAAAAACAGGCTTCATCCCGCCGACGTAACTTGCCTACGCCGGCGTAGGGTGGGCGCACATTTAGGCTGGACGCATGGTGGCGCTCCCATTGATTAGCCATTCAAATATGCAAATGAGTGAAATACGGCGATTCACAAACATACGTTCGCCCGACGCAGTGCGTGTAAGTTGTACGTCCGGTGTAAAGTTATTCCCCATAAAGGAGGTGTAACCCAGCAGCAGACATGCAAAGGTCTGCACCAGGGAACACAAGCCGGCGTATTTTACGTTGGACGTGTCTGGCTGGGCGTAGGTTACGTTCACGCCGTACACAGTGATCTGGCGTAGTTTAGGCAGTTTTTCCGACGTGGTTGTGAGCATGCGCAGGGGGATGTGTCCACATCTCGGCGCATGCGCAGTTTGTGATGTCTGGCGCTCAGCCCATCATTTGCAATGGGGTCATGCCTCATTTGCATGGCTCACGCCCACTTCCACCTACACTGGCGTACGCCTTCGAAACCCAGCGCAGCGTTGGGAGCACTGGCTTGGTGAATTCCATGCTTGTCTCTCTGCGCTGCGTTGGCGTAGCATACATTGTGCTACGGCGGCGTAATGTGCGCCCGCTCTCTGTGAATCTGGGCCGCCCGCTCTCTGTGAATCTGGGCCTTAGTCTTTTCACAATACATTGTAGTCGGCTTGATGGGTGCAGCACAGATTGTGGCCAAAGCTTACCTGCAGGGCAATGTAATTCCTGAGAGTCAATGTATTATCTCACCAGTCTAAGCTGAAAAATGGTGACCATGTTTTCATAATACAAATATCTTCCTGTTTACTGCATTGTATCATGGACGACATCTGTTAGTAGTAACTAATTCCATACTACTTTCCATTTTTCCACTGCAGGTGAGAGAAGAACAAACTTTTATTTTAGTTTGAAGTACAGCGTCGGTCAAACAGTTTTTCTCTAGTTTTAGTAGAACTCTGTCAGGTTTTTTTAAGGGTAAGGGTAAGTTCACCACCTTTTCAGAAAAAATGAAAAGGTGAACTAACACCCTCGGACCCCACTGTACTTACCTTTGTGGAGGATTAACTGCCAGTACCCATGTAGCCAGTATACGGTCCAGGGATTTATAATCTTCTTCCCTTTCTTTCTAGGGCTTCTGGGACAGATCAGAGCGATTCTGATTGGTCAGCGCTGGCATGTTACCACTTTGACGAATCATAATCGCTCTGATCCATCCTGGAAGCCCTAAAGAAGGAGAAGAAGAGAGGGGCTTTTAAATGCCTGGTCTGCTACAACAACTGTATGGGCACTGGCAGTTAATCACCCACAAAAGTAAAGGCAGTGAGAACTGGGGTGGGGTTGTGTAGTAGGGTGTTGGCTGACTTTTTTTCTGAAAAGGTAAACTTGCACTTTTAACGCTTTTGGGAGGTTCAATTACCCTTCACTGATAGAAGGGAAATCTCAATGGTTACACTTGTCACTGGCATGGTAGGGGAAAGCTTCCAGTGGGCACACATGTTCCGGACAACTGTCTGAGAGGGGATTTCCTCTTACTTTAGATGTGGAGGTTTCTAACGACTTCCTGCTATGTTTCTGGGAGAGGAAGTAATGGGGAGATCTCCCCAATGAAAACACTGACTGCATTAGGAACCTGACAGAGATTTTTCTCTTTCATTCTGTCTAAAATTTGAAAATGTTTCTACTGGAGTTCTGTTTGTTTGAATGATGTTGATGCTTTTTTGTATTTCCAGAGGCTTCTCTTTCCTCGGCTTATATATTTTTTACACTGCATATTTTTGCCTGTGGTTTATTGTTTTTGTTGTCATTCATGGTTTCATTTTGGTGATTTTCCTGTCCCTGTTTCTGTCTCTCATTCCTTTTTTTTTTTTTTTTTATATATTTTACGAATACAACTGTTTTTGTTGATGTTTAACTGTTGCTCACCCTACGTTTCTATCTGACTGTACAATTCCTGCATAATCAGAATAATGTAGATCTACAAAAACTATGTAACATGATGACCTACATAAGCCATCCAATATGACAGGCAGCTGTACTACATAATTGTTGGTAGATCTGAAGGACATTGTACAAACAGGTTGCAACAGGCGTGGTAAGCTTTTACATAGTTGCATACTGTAGTTACATAGTTAGTCAGGTTGAAAAAAGACACAAGTCCATCCAGTTCAACCACAAAAAAAAATAAACAAACAAAATAAAAAACACAGTACAATCCCATACACCCAACTCCATACCCACAGTTGATCCAGAGAAAGGCAAAAAACCCCAGCAGAGCATGATCCAATTTGCTACAGCAGGGGAAAAAATTCCTTCCTGATCCCCCGAGAGGCAATCGGATTTACCCTGGATCAACTTTACCTACAAATCTTAGTACTCAGTTATATTATGTACATTTAGGAAATAATCCAGGCCTTTCTTAAAGCAATCTACTGAGCTGGCCAGAACCACGTCTGGAGGGAGTCTGTTCCACATTTTCACAGCTCTTACTGTGAAAAAACCTTTCCGTATTTGGAGGTGAAATCTCTTTTCCTCTAGACGTAAAGAGTGCCCCCTTGTCCTCAGTGTTGACCGTAAAGTGAATAACTCAACACCAAGTTCACTGTATGGACCTCTCTTATATTTGTACATGTTGATCATATCCCCCCTTATTCTTCTCTTCTCAAGAGTGAATAAATTCAGTTCTTCTAATCTTTCCTCATAGCTGAGCTCCTCCATGCCTCTTATCAGTTTGGTTGCCCTTCTCTGCACTTTCTCCAGTTCTCCGATATCCTTTTTGAGAACTGGGGCCCAAAACTGAGCTTTGTGCTCACTTCTGTCAGCAATGTTATCACTGGTACAGCCAAGAGCAATATGACAGGGATTCTAACCCTTCTATACCCTGTCTAAAACTAAGAGAATGTTTTAACTGGTGCTCCACTTTAGTCATATACAGTATAACATTTTTTTTTCTTTTTTTTAAGTTTTTATTGATCTTTTAGAAAAATAAAACAGCAGAACATTGGTACAAATATGGCAAGCAGACATAGGCAAAATTTAAAACGAGAGCTTCATTTAGCAAGCAAATGTTGGAGCCCTGAAAGAAGGGTCCTTCTGTAAACCATGGCATCACACAGACTAACAGTAGTAACAATGTCTCTAGTAGGATATGTAGCGTACAGTACCTCGAGACTGATGCCTCATTTAACTTTTCATAACACACTTCGAATACACTTAAAAAAGTGGGAGGGGAAGAGAGTGAGAGAGGGGGAAAAGGAAAGAAGAACAGAAAGAGAAGGAGAAGGGAAGGGGGAGACCGAATAAGCAGCAAGATAAGGGGAAGAAATACCTCCTAGTGTTGACCGCCAGATGAGGGTGGATCCTCCCGAGAACGCCACCGCTCCCAGACACTGTCGTGGTCGTCTAGTCTGTCTCTCAGTCTGGCCGTCATTTTCTCCATTATCTTAACGTCCTTTACCCTGGCATAAAGGGCTTCCTGTGATGGGGGTGCGGTCCTCTTCCAGTGGAGGGCTATTAAGCACTTTGCCGCTGTGAGAACATGCCTAAGCGATTTTTTTATAGGGTTTGGCTAGCTTTGGCTGGGAGAGACCTAAGAGGAAGAATTTTGGGGTCCAGGGTATGGGTGTCTCAAAAAGTCGGGTCAATAGTTGCTGCGTTGAGGCCCAGAGCGGGACTATTAAGGGACACGTCCAGTAGATGTGGAAGAGTGTGCCTTTGGCTCGCTGGCACCACCAGCAGCGATCTGAAGTGGAGGGATAAACTTTGTGGAGTACGTCCGGAGCCAGGTACCCTAAAGAAGAGAATCTTGTAAGAATTTTCCTTATAGAGGGTACACATGGAACCCATAGCCACCTGACTCCAGACCACCCTCCACGTCGTCTCTGGGATCTCCCCTCCCAGTTCTTTCTCCCAGCGGAGCATATAGGGGTGCTTACCCTGGACCTGCATGGAGTGCTTGTTCAGGATCTGGTAAATGTCAGAAATTGGTCCTCTACGTGAGCGGCCTTCTAGTATAATGCGTTCAAATGGGGAAGGAGCAGAGAATTGTAGCCGCGGGACTATAGTTTGGGCATAGTGGCGAATCTGCAGGTAACTGTAAAACACTTGTCTAGGGAGGTCATGTTGGGACTGGAGCTTGGAGAACGGGAGCAACATGCGAGACCTGTGGTCCACCAGGTGCCCGAAATGGAACAGGTTCCGCGAGGCCCAGGGCCACGACATTTGGTGAGTAAGACTAGCCAGCACCTCGAGGTTGCACAGGAACGAGGTCATCAGTGAGCGTTCCGACTTAAGCTCGTGTTCACGGGAGAGTTTTTGCCACAGTTGCCGGGTTCTACCTTCACATTTGCGTTCCAGAGGAGACTGTTAGGTTGTATGGGGGCTAACCAGATTTTTTTCTATCTCTGTCCACTGTAAGATCTTTGGGGGAACCAGGAGACTATAGATCGCAGTTGGGTTGCCTGGTAATATCTAACCAGATCAGGGAACGACAGGCCCCCGTCCACGGGCCGCGGTCATTACCGAGCGCGAGACCCTGTGACATCCATAGTTCCACACATATAGCAGTAGGTCAGCCTGGAGTTTACATAGGTGACTATAGGGAATGGGGCTAGGTAGGGTCTGGAATAGATATGAGTTTAGGGAAAATTACCATTTTTACAGAGGCAATTCGCCCTAAGAGAGATCTGTTGGTTCTTCCCTTTTGTAATAGTTCCCTAATGGACTTGTAGAGGGGAGGAAAGTTGGATTGGTATAGGGAGTTAAAGGACGGGGTGAGATTCACCCCCAGATATTTCAACAGTATAACATTTTAATCAGAAGTTTATTTTCATAACTCTCTATATTCTATGTTTTTAGTAAGTCATTGTTTTCTTAGAGTCTTAAATGCTATTTATTTTACTTTTACAGCCTTAACTTCATCAGACAACAAAGTAACACAAGAAGTAAATGGTCAGTTTCCCACTTATTTACGTATGAATGTGTTGCTTGTTGATATTGTATTGTCCCCTCCTTGTTCATGGTGGTAAGCAGGCAGTGTATGCTCAAGATCCTATTAGCTTCTTAGTTGGGTCTTGAAGAAATGTGCCCAGGGAGCAGCATTGCGCCACAGTAAAATGTTCCTCGTGTTATTAGGGCTACATAGTACATTTTTTTTTTTTTTTAAAGAATTATGCTGGCCATACACTATACGAAAAATTGGCCGAAATTCGGTCGTTCAGACAGTTTGTTTGTTTTTTGAACAGTTATGGGCACAAAATCGATAATCGTCGGGACGTTTTTGAGCCGAAAAAACAAAGGACAGGTTTGGAAATTTTCTGCGAACAATAAATCGGAAGGTTAATGTGTTTCCCGTCCGAACTTTCGGCACTAGGTATATGTAAAAAAAAAAAAAAAATTATTTTTTATTTATGTCCACTGAACGATTTATCAGTCATTACGTGATGGCACTATCGTTTGCGCTCCCGACCAAACGTTCGTTTTTCGAAAGTTCGTTCGGACAATTTTTCGTAGAGTGTAGTTTGGACTGAAGGAAGGGAAGAGTTAGAGCTTCCATCAGGCCTTTATTGCCATCTCTGTGACCAATTAAAGTAAACTTTAGGTGTTCGGTCTCATTCACAAAAGTGAACGCCTGTGGAGGGTCATGTTTACCTGCACAGGTGTTCCGTGCAGTCCCATTGTCATTTGGAACGCAGTGGCTATATGGACACAGACGCTACTCCCAATTTGATATCCGTGTGGGTATGTGCCCCCGAACTACACTCTGTGATTTCAGGGGGCACACACACCCATATGAAAATTGATGTCAAATTGGAAGCTGCATCTGTGTCCGTGCAGGCCCTGCATCCCAATTGACATCAATAGAACTGCCTGCACAAGGATGTATGGAACACCTGTGCATGCCTTTGTGGGTAAACATGGCCCTCCAGGGGAGTTTAATTAAAGGGGTTGTAAAGGCAGGAGTTTTTTTTTATCTTAATCCATTCTATTAATCAAGATAAAAATGCCTTCTGAGTGTAGCAGCCCCCTCATACTTACCTGAGGTTTCTCTCTGTCCAGGGATGTCCACGAGTGTCTCAGCCATCTGAGATTCTCCTTCCTGATTGGCTGAGACACAGCAACGGCACCATCGGCTCCCGCTGCTGTCAAAGTCAGCTAGCCAATCAGGGGAGAGAGGGGGCGTGGCCAGGTCGGGGCTTTGTGTCTGAATGGACTCCGTTCGGGTGCCCCCATGCTGCTTTCTGTGGGGGATTCCGAACAGGAGGGAGGGGCCAGGAACACAGAAGAGGGACCCGAGAAGAGAAGGATCTGGGCTGCTCTTTGCAAATCCACTGCAACAGAACAGGTAAGTATTAACATGTTTGTAATTTTTATAGCAAAAAAGAAAAACATGAAACTTTACAATCACTTTAAGTGAACCCTGTGTGAACTTTCCTTAGAACTGTCAACATTTCTAGTGCTTTCTGCACACTATTTTAATACATTAGTGTCATAAGAGAAAGTAGGCGTGTGAAAGTCTTCTCGATGGAGCATCCATCACAAATAAAAAAAAAAAACCTGACAGAATTTTTTACTTTCTCAGTGCATCCAAAAACTGGAGCCAGGCTTTAACTCTTGGTACAGCTTAAAGTGGTTGTAAAGGTTCCTTTTTTATAAAAAAAACAAAACATATATTCTACTTCCCTGCACTGTGCAGAATCGTCCTCTTCTGGGGACCCACGGGGGCTCTCGCGGCTCCTCCCCGGCGGGATCGCGCCCACGGAAATTCAGGGCACAGGTAAGTAAAATGGGGGGGCTGGGGGCCGGACATTGCATGGTGTTTTTTCACCTTAATGCATAGGAAACATTAAGGTGACAAAACACAAAGGGTTTACAACCCTTTTAATGCTACACATGTACATTGACCCTATTTCACCTCTGTGCATACTATATGCTTATGCGTGATGGTGAGAGCAATATTAAATCTACAATTGTTTGAGCTTAAGTAGGTAAAACCCCAGGCAAATGTATAAAAAGCACACACTTTGATCCAATTATATATTTTTATATAACAATGTCCTATTTTCAACATACAAAAGAGAAAGAAGAAAACAAAACCAAGCAAACACACAAAATCAAGACCTATTCAGCAGGTTACAAAACAAGAGCAATTGACAGCATGTTCTTGTATACTAGCACAGTGATAAATGAAAAGGAGCAAATATTCATGTCCTGAGACATAAATATGGCACAGGAAATATATCATTAGAAAAGACATAGCTATGCCAAATGACCTCAGAGCCAATGGGAGTAAGTAATTGTGTACTTGTAGGCACAGAACACTGTTCTGGAATATCTGTATGTTGGGAATCTAGTCAGGGGTAGCAGACCTTTTTGAACTTCAGTTTAAATATCTTACAATTGCTCAGCAGGAGACAGAGAATTAGGGCCCCAGCACTGTGAGCAAAGCAGGTCTAATACAGTTTACAGTATTATCATTGTATACAGTATATGCCTTATAAAACGTACTTCTGCACTAGAATCCCTGAATTCAGACAGGTGCCAGTACCAACTTGCATTTAAAGTGAAAACCTATGTTATGCCCCTTCAATTACCTATTCAAAGCATGTCATGCAGACTGATAGAGACATGCTGTTTGAATTGTGGGATGTGGGGGTGTTAAACACTAATTATTTTGAAGTGGAGATTTGCATATGTGGCTGGGTTTATAGGTCCCAGGACATATTGATAACTCTTTTGAAGAAACAAACATATGCCTGTTTGCCTTCTACCAAGCCACTTGCACCCGTGCTTTGAAAACCACTTCATTGCCCAAACAGTAAGGCAGCCAGACTCTTCGGGTATGGCTGGTGGACAGGAGAGGCTCCCCCCCCCCCCAGGACTCCCCCTTGACTTGCCGTCCACCAGCCATACCCGAAGTCTGATTTTTGTGGCGTCCAAATTCAAAACTGCCTGGAAGGAACCTCACATTTTTTTGCTTACCAGCAGACTGTGTTTTTTGGTTAATTTACCCTGCTGTTTTACTATGACCTCCATGCTCCTGAGTTTCATTACTTCAAACATGTAGAGCAAGAATTTTCTGCATATTGGATCCCTGTTCAAGACTATACACCCCATATGTATCATCATTGTTCCTCTGTTATGTATTTCTCTTGATTTGAGTATACCTATACTATTGTAACATTGTGGAAGTATAATTTTAGTACTTGTCGGGGCAATATTCTGACGATTAATATATTGTGACCTATGAATGTATATTCTTTTATATATTTTTCTATAAATAAATACCTACAGATTTTTATAGTTAATGTGCCGTTTAAAGTCCAAGTGTCTAGTTTAAAAATTAGTATTCATTTTCACTTCATTGCATTGTTTAAAGTGTTTGTTGCTCCAAAATTTCATATTCCTGATATGTCCCTGCTGTACCATGTAAAGTAAAGAATTAACCACTTGTCTACAGGGCACTTTCACCCCCTTCCTGCCCAGACCAATTTTCAGCTTTCAGCGCTGTCACACTTTGCATGACAATTGCGCGGTCATGCAACACTGTACCCAAATGAAATTTTTATAATTTTTTTCCCCACAAATAGAGCTTTCTTTTGGTGGTATTTGATCACCTTTGCGGTTTTTATTTATTGCGCTATAAACAAAAGAAGAGGGACAAGTTTGAAAAAAAACCACTATTATTTTTAGCTATAAAAAATATCAATTTTTTTTTTTTAACAAATTTTTTCCTCAGTTTAGGTCGATATGTATTCCTCTACATATTTTTGGTAAAAAAATCGCAATAAGCGTATATTGATTGGTTTGCGTAAAAGGTATAGCGTCTACAAAATAGGGGATAGATTGATAGCATTTTTATTATAATTTTTTTTTTACTAGTAATGGCGGAGATCGGCAATTTTTATTGTGACTGCGATATTGTGGCGGACACATCGGACACTTTTGACACATTTTTGGGACCATTCACATTTATACAGCGATCCCTGCTATAAAAATGCATCGATTACTGTATAAATGTGACTGGTAGGGAAGGGGTTAACACTAGGGGGCGAGGAAGGGGTTAATTGATTCCCTAATTGGTGATTCTTTCTGTGGGGGGATAGGAGTGACTGGGGGAGGTGACCGATGGTTGTCCCTATATACAAGGCACACACCATTGGTCCCCTCTCTGGGAATTCGGTGTGCTCTCCTCTAATGATCAGACTTGTCCTGACACGCCTCCCCAGCACAGCCGTTCACTGGGAAACTCGGTGTGCTGCTGCTTCTCCTCCCCCCAGCTTTTGGACCCCTTTCCACATTGGGGCGTTTTTCAGGCGCTTTTTGTTAAAAATAAATGCCTGTAAAGCGCCTGAAAGAAGCCTCATCTGCAATACCAATGTAAAAGTCAGAGTGCTTTAAGAGCCCTTTCACACTGCCAGCGCCCGAAAAATGCTGGTAAAGCGCCACTAAAACTAGCATCGCTTTACCGCCATTTTTGAGCACTAGTGGGGTGCTTTTAACCCTTGCTAGTGGCCGAATATACGGTTAAAAGCGCCCACAAGGCGCTTTGCAGGAGCTTCCCACTGATTTCAATGGGAAGGGGTGCTTTAGGAGCGGTGTATTAACCGCACCTAAAGGACTGCAAAGAAACTTCTTTTAGGACTTTTTTTGATGCCCTGCCAGCTCAGCGCCTCAGTGTGAAAGCACTCGGGCTTTCACATTGGGATTGCAGGTGAGGCTTCTTTCAGGTGCTTTACATGCGCTTTTTTTAATGCTAAAGCACCTGAAAAACGCCCCAGTGTGAAAGGGGTCTTATGCATCTGAGAACAGAGGGAAGGTGATGATTTATAAAAAAAGAAAGGGAAAATAAGGTATTTATAATGGTGTTTTTCCCCTTTCGTCTTTCAGGACCGCCACAATTGAGAGATAGGCTCCTCCTCTTCCTTTAGGAAATACTGCGCCAGCACATAAATTCTCACTTCCCCCTGCCAGACCTCAGTTGTTAGTGTTTCCTCCGGTGGGGAGACACTGTGCAGAGGAACCAGGCTGAGCAGTCAGGGGACTGAGGCCATTCAGATACCTAAAAGGGGAGCAGGGGCTTCCAGGGTATTAGAGGTGTGTACATACCCGCCGTTTTAAAAGCCACCCCATGCTCGTCGAGAGCGCCAGTAGGTTGCGGGGGACCCTTATTGCGTCCACAGGGCCGCAGCGGAGGAAGCAGCTCAGCTTGCCCTGTACATTCTACAGGCCACATTTTTTTTTTTAACCAGGCGGGCCGGACGGTGGATGACATCATCTCCGACGAAGGGCGAATGTTTCCCCTTTGACGCGCGACTTCCGGTTCGGAGCGCATAGGTGGCCGGGCGCACGCTGGAGGAGAGTCGGGAACTCGCACAGGCGATGTGAGACTCTGCAGTCATGTGGGCAGCATCTCCGGAGCAAGCCCAGACAACGCACGCTACCTCCAGCCAGTCTAAGGTAAGAGCCCCCCCCATATATGGTTCATCTCTGTGGGGAGGCAAAACCCCCTGGGTGGTCGGGGGGGGGGAGGCCCTAGTTCCAGCATATTTTAGGGGACTAGCGCACTCCCAGGGTTGTAACCATGTGTTAATGCAGGGCTCTGCACCTGCCACACCTGCTACTACAGTTACGGCAGATGATCCTGCACGCCCTTCCCAGGTGGACCATACCCTTCCAGATAGTGCCACCTCTGATTTCCAGGAAGGGTCAGAAGGAGAGGACTGAGACGGGGAGTCCAGGAAACCCTCCAGATATAAATTGTCACTGGATGAGGTAGAGGACCTCTTGGGGGCAATTTACACAACCCTCGGCATTCAGGCCAACAAAAAACCTCTGACCCTCCATGACCAAATGTACAAGGGTCTGGGGGAACAGAAGAAAAGTCTTCCCAGTACACAAGGTATTGATTGACACAATTAAGAAGGAGTGGCAGGGTCCCGAAAGGAAACTTTTTTTTCTAGATCCCTGAAAAGGAGATTCCCCTTCTCGGATGATCCCACGTCTATTTGGAACAAGACCCCCAAATTAGACGTGGCCTTCTCCCCAGGTTTCCAGAAACACCGATTTAGTGTTTGAGGCTATGGGAACCCTGGCCAATGTCATGGACAAGAGGATAGATTCCCTCTTGAAAAAGACATGGGACTCTACAATGGGGAATCTAAATCCTGAACTGGCTGTTACAAGTTGTGGCCCGCATTGGCTCTCTAAAATACAAGAGCTCATTGAGGCAGGAACGGCTAAGGAAACCATCTTATCCTCCTTCCCTACAATCCTGCGTGGAATCGCTTTCATAGCAGACGCCTCAGCGGAATCAGTCCGCAGGTCGGCAGCCCTGGCTAACTTTGCCAGAAGAGCCCTCTGGCTCAAAACTTGGCCAGGGGACAGTGCCTCTAAAACCAAGCTATGTGGGATACCCCTTATGGGAGACCTACTCTTTGGCCCAGGTCTAGAGACAGTTCTAGACCAAACAGAAGGCCCCAGTGCAGGCAAGGAAGGGGTTTCAATTCAATGTGTTGAAAGTGAAAAAATAGTATAAAAATTCTTGTGAGTCCCAATATTATATAGAAAATATTCAAATCTTCTTCAATTGTTGTGATCTTCCTAGAGGAGAAGTGAAAAGGTGCCACCACCACACTTAAAATCATCAATTTCACCCAAGGTGCTTTGCAAATATAATGCTCTTACCAGAGCTTGTTGACCACTTTAATTAAAAAGATAGTCATACAAGCATATGCAGGATTGTGCCTGCGCACATGAAGATATGGACAAATCAATCTCTGATCCAGGCGCTCCAAATGAGATAAATATGCAAAAGAAGAATGCCAGGGAGATGCCAATAGCGTGATAACGTTTAATTAAAATGACATTAAAAACATGAAAAAGCCAAATGGCCTCTTGCTTCAAAAGGTGCCCACCCGGCACAGAGCGGGGGGGCGTCACGTGACCAGGACCGCCTCCGACGTATGTTTCGTTATTAGAACGTCTTCAGGGGGGCATTCTAATAACGAAACGTACGTCGGAGGCGGTCCTGGTCACGTGACGTCCCCCCGCTCTTTGGCGTTTGACAGCAAGGATCTCGTGGTGATGTGACGGCGGCAGCTTCCTCCCCTTGTATCCGAATTTCGAACCGCGGATTGGTGGTAATAGGCCTACAGGAGAGGGAGCACGGGGAGTAGACGCACTGACCCAAAGCTGGCAGTTCAGAATGTGTTACGCATTCCCGCCACCTGTATTATTACCCGCAGTTCTGAGGAAGTTTCAGATGGAAAACACTTCCCTGATCCTAGTGGCACCACATGGTTCTCGGTCCTCAAACAGCTGGCTCTAGAACCTCCCTTGTTCCTACCACCTCGAGAGGATCTCCTCTCACAGGGTCCAGTCCTCTGCCCGCTAGTACACAAGTGGAATTGATTGCCACCCTCCTTAATAGCAGGAAAGAGGAGACTTGCAGAATTTACAGGAAAGTTTGGCTTCACTTTAACAAGTGGTGCGTAGGATGCTCCTGTTCAGTGCAGAGCCCCACAGCCATTCTAGAATTCCTACAGTGTGGAGCAGATAAGGGACCTTCTGTAAGTACCCTCAAAGGTCAGATTTCAGCACTCCGTGCATATTTGGAAAAACCTCTGGCCACCAACCCCTGGGTAGTCAGGTTTTCAGGGCGCTTTCCAGACAGACCAACTCAGGGCCCACCCTTCCCCAGTTGGGACCTATCCTTAGTGTTACAGACCCTCACGGGTACTCCCTTTGAACCCTTAGACAAGTGTCTACTAAAGGAGCTGACCTTGAAAACAGTATTTTTGGTTACAGTGACCACTGCTAGGAGGGTCAGTGAGATAGAGGCCCTATCTGTTAGACCCCCTTTTTGCGTTTCCAGATCGGGTCGTTTTAAGACCTATCCAGCATTTTTACCCAAGGTGACTTCAAAATTCCACAGAAGTCAGGGGGTATTGCTACCTTCCTTTTGTCCCAATCCATCAGGTGAAGGGGGAATTATGGTTCAGTACTTTGGCTGTCAGGAGATGCATCCTGTACTACCTAGAGCTGACAAAAGCATTTAGAAAGTCAGACTCATTGTTTATTTTATTTTCTGGGGCCAGAAAAGGATACAAAGCGTCTCGACGCACAATTGCCAGATGACTCAGAGTAACCATTGGGCAGGCATATACTTTGGCTGGTAAAGAGATCCCTACAGGGATAAAGGCACACTCTACCCGAGCTTTGGCAGCTTCTCAGGCAGAAAAGGCTGGAGCAATGCCAGAACAGATATGCAAGGCAGCAACATGGTCCAGCTATGACACTTTCGTAAAACACTGGTGGTCCTGGTGTCGGCAGGTGAGCAAGCCTTTGGGCGAAAGGTTCTGCAAGCTGTAGTCCCACCCTAGCTGGTAAGTGCTTGTCTATCCTCTCAATTGTGGCTGTCCTGAAAGACAAAAGGGGAAAATTAGAGTTGCGCTTACCGGTAACGTCTTTTCCAGTAGTCTTTCAGGACAGCCCTAGTTACCCACCCGAAAAATTGGGAAGTCTCATAAATAAGGACCGTAGATGATAATGTTATATAATAGTAGGTGTCTCCCCAGCTGACCGGAGGTGATCTTATAAAAACTGAGGTCTGGCAGGGGGAAGTGAGAATTTATGTGCTGGCACAGTGTTTCCTAAAGGAAGAGGAGGAGCCTATCTCTCAATTGTGGGTGTCCTGAAAGACGTTACCGGTAAGCGTAACTCTAATTCTTTTTGTTTTTTTTTGTTTTGCTTTTATTTTGTTTTGCTTTTTATATATCTATACACACATGTTTTGCCTTTCATTTCTATTTCAAACTGAATGGGTTGTTTCACAAGGTGATCGTTTACCATCACTTTAATCTTGATATTGCTTTGCTGTGAACAATATTCTAAAAGCTTTTATTTTTGATGTTCAAAATTCTTTAGATGCAGTGTCTCTTTTGCAGCATGAAGATAAACTCTTTCATCCCAGGTTAGTATGTTTTTCTGTGTGGGATAAAATAGTGATGTTGTGTATATTTATTTGAAAAGATTACAGCTTACTAGTCTTTAGATGTGGTGTAAATATACTGGGTAGAACACATAGGAGGAGGTTTACTAAAACAAAATCTGGTGCAGCTGAACATAGTGACCAATTGGCTTCTAGGTTTCATTGTCAAAGCATAATTAAACAAGCTGAAAATAGAAGCTGATTGGTGCACACAAAATCTGGTGCAGCTGCACATAGTGACCACTCGGCTTCTAGGTTTCATTGTCAAAGCATAATTAAACAAGCTGAAAATAGAAGCTGATTGGTTACTATGCACAGCAGTACCAGATTGTGTGTGCACCAGTTTTAGTAAATCTCCCTTATAGCATACCTTTATAATGTCTCCCTATATTATAGGGAACGGTTTTAATGATTTCTCTGTAGCTGAATGATGTATTTTGTACAATGAATGTTGTAAAAGGAATAGTTTCATGTGTATAAAGTTCACGGTCTGTTACATTAGAGCATTATCAAGACATTTTTAGAATAATAAAAGGTTTACAATTTGCACTATTTATGAAAGTTATCCTGCTTCCTGGGATCACACGACCAATCAAAATCATTCTACATTTATAAAATGGGTAATATAAAAACAATTCTGGAACTGGAATGTCAGCACAGATATGGACTTCATACTAAATTCAGTACATACACGCCAGGTTTAATGCCAAAGGATGTAGAAGTTTCAACAGGTTTCACAATTTTCAGTAAGCAGGATGCAAGGAATGTCTCTACTCATCAGCTGAGTCCCTCTTGAAATCCTCTTTACTAATCAAACTGCTATCCGCCAAATGATCTTCGATCTGCTCTCCCACAGCGGTTTGACTCCGGGCAGTAACCTCGCTGCGCAACCAAATAAAATCTCTTGAAACTTCAGCC